>NW_015555714.1:48904-80112 GCF_001515605.1 Sinocyclocheilus anshuiensis
TATATATATATATATATATATATATGCATATAAGATTCTGTTTGGACTGACCTGCATAGACGTCACAGCACAGCATGTTGTCAAATACACCTGCTATAGAGAATGTCAAATGTGCCAACTGATGAGGGAGACTGAGTCTTTGTGTCTTTTTGTAAATGTGCATATTTGCTGTTCAGTCCAGGAAGTGATACAACAGTCTCATCTAGTTCCAGTTCACTGTTCTCTCTAACAGTCTCACATCCCTGTACACCTGATTGTCTCAAAGGCATACACATGCATCTTGTCATTCTTTTACATTTTCTGAATAAAATATGAGTGGTGCTTAACCATGCAAAACATGCTGTATTATGCAACATGTTAGGGTATTATGGGTGGTTGTTTGCCACAACTTTGCTATGTAGTATCTAGTTTGCTATATAGTGGGTGGTCTTAGTGCTTGCTAGGTGGTTGCATACTGACACTTCACTCGTAAAAGTAAAGGTTCCAAAAGGGTTTTTTTTGCAGTGATGCCACAGAAGAACAATTTTGGTTCCAAAAAGAACATTTAAGTGAACAGTTCTTAAAAAAAACATTTTCTTAGTGTGAAGAACATTTTAAGAACCTTTTGTTTAGCGGAAAGCTTACATGAATGTTAAAGGTTCTTCATGGGACCATCAATGCCAATAAAGAACCTTTATTTTTAAGAGCGTACTGAGTCTCTTGTGATATTCTGGTCTTTCTGTCTCAGGGGCCGTTCATACCAAGGATAATAACTACAACTATACAATCTTTCTAATTCTGTGAGAATTAGAATCCATGCGACAACCATAACAATAAAGACAAAGAAAGGATATCACTGAAATCACTTTCAGAACATTTTTTTTCCAACTAAAAGAAGCTAATGTGCAGCAATTTAGATAAGGTATTTGAATTGGAACTACTTTAGCCATGCATATATTTCAATTTACAACTTTACATCATGTGATTTACAAATTATCTCATTCATAAGAAATATTTTTCCCTGTAAAAAAAAAAAAAAAACATATTTATTGGCCTGTCCTGTACCTTCAGGAGAGGATTAGTACATATTTATATATTTAATAAAAGTTGACACACCATGTTTTGGAGAATCCTTCCGCTCAGTGGTGCTGTCGATCTGTCTCCTGTCAAACGGGTTGACATGACCCTGACGAAAACGAGCAAGTCTTTCATTATATTCCATGACACTGGTCACATCTGTAGAAGACAGACGCATGATCAATATGTAATATAATACACCCAAAGGGATAGTCCAAACAAAAAAATGAAAATTCCGTCATCATTTTAATGTCACCTTTTAATCCGTTTTTAGATTCTAGAACAGAACAAACTTTCAGCTCTTCTGGGAGTGCAATACCTATATGTATACTTAATTTGCTGTAAAGTCGCTTTGCAATGATTTGTATCATGAAAAGCGCTGTACAAATAAACTTGAATTGAATTGAATTGAATGTAGGCTTTAAAAAGAAAAAAAAAACTTTGGTCACACTTTATATTAGGTGGCCTTAACTACTATGTACTTACATAAAAAATTGTATTGCAAAACACTTTTGCGTCTATTGAGGTGGGATATGGGTATGGTTAGGGACAGGTTTGGTGGTAAGGGTAGGTTTAAGGGTGGGTTAAGGTGTTAGGGATGGGTCAACAGTGTAATTATAAATATAATTACAGAAATTAATTACTGATGTAACTACTAATAGGTATTTTTTTAAATATAAGTACAATGTAAAAACATGTATGTACACAATAAGTGCATTGTATCAAATTATTAATTTAAATGTAAGTATATAGTAGTTAAGGCCACCTAATATAAAGTGGGACCAAAACTTTTATCATGTTTTAAGTACAAAAATTATATGTGAATATTCCGAGAGTATGGGAGAGGTGATTGCTAACTATTTTAAATAAATAAATAAATGGACGGATGGATGGAATTGTCTTTATTAAACTAAAAAAATAATGGAAAACATGTTTTAGAGGGGAAATTTAATCAGAATCAGAAAGAGTTGTATTGCCAAGTGTGCTAGCTCACACAAGGAACTTTTCTAGATATTCATTGAGGGTTTACTCACACTAGGCAACAACCATGCCCGAGCACGTCTGACCCCTGAAGTCTGGTTCATTGACTAGTGTGATCTCTCTGTACAATGCCCAAGCGCAGTTGGCTGAACCATGCCCTGGCCTGCTTGAAGAGGTGGGCTCGGGCACAATTTGATTAGGCTCGGGTGCGGTACACATGTGTGATCGCTAACTGTGCCGGAGCACGGAACAGGCAGCTACTACTTTTGTTTGCGCTACTGTCATCATTACAACAACAAACATCTTCTATTACTCAGACAGTACACTTTTCAATTAATTTGAGTATATACTAGGCAACCGTGCCTAGTGTGAGTACGCCCTAAGTGATAAGCTGTTCTCGCAAAAGCAGTTTATTTAGCATAGTGAAGCCTGGTGTCTTCCCCAGCATGCTGCAGCATTATGACATTTTTCTGCTAACCAACCTTGGGGGATTGTCCAGGCTCTGATAAAGTTGGTTGCAACTTACGGTTTATGCAGACTTTTAAACTGACAGCACATGGGTGTGTTTGACTTCGGCTGTGTCTGGATTTAACTATTCAGCAAGATTTTATATTTGTAGCCCATGGAGGATTTTTTCAAAATAGATCAACTCAAAATGAATGAGTATTAAATTATAAGATTAGCTGATAGGCTGGCAATTCATTAAATGATAAGCTAAGATAAGAAAACAAAGTTCTCCGCATTAAAAGACCCAAGACTGGCAGATCAACATGCTCATGCACTACATTTTAGCAGGGTTGTGATAAAGAGTGGCACGGCCAACCTGAAATATGATTGCTGCCCCCATTGGATCCCCCAACATCATTTGGCTAGAGTACTGTCAATCTGACGATGCCTGTATGCCATTGTTGCATGCAAAGTTTGCATTTGGAGCGCTCAATAACACCGTTAGATCAATGGGTTCTGTCAGTGCTTTTTTTTTCTTTCTTTTTTTGCCATGCAATAAAGCTAAGTTCAAAGGCCAATTTAAAATATTGGTACAGTAAAAAGTGCACAAAATGAGTACTTTTGTAAAGGCAGTACTTGTGGCAGTCGAGAACTCATGCTGCAAAATTGGTCCAAAAGGTATGTGTTTTTGTGCCAATGCATTGTTAAAAGATCAGTGTGTTGTGTAATATTCCCATATAAAACTTTAACTGTCAATTTAAAAAAAAATTGGTATAGTAAAATTCTCCAATTCACAAGATCAATACAGTACATCCTTTATTAAACCGCTTTGTTGAATTTAACGCATCCTTAAGGAAGTGTCGAAATGCTGAATCAATTCATTAAGTTCTAACAGTGCTTAATAGGAGCAGCATCATACCAAAGTCTCTTTTAGAGGGATGTCACTCGGCGGCCAACTTTGAAATGACTTTCGGGCATGCAAGTGCAGCTCCCATCTCTTTGAATGGGGAAACATCAAACTCTCCAAAACTGTTTGCCAAGCTTATAATTAAATTTCATATTTGAAATCTGACAACAACTGTCTCATAAAGTGTTGTTTCTTTTGCTCAAATAGCATTAAAAAAAAGCATATTTTTCAGGCTAGACCAGGCAGTGCACATGCGCAGTCCTAAGTGCACATCTCTGAATGCTGACTGTTTTATTGGCGGGGCTTCGTTCAATAGAGCGGCCATATTGAGTGTTGCATTTTCCCCCATTCAAAACTATATGAGTGACATGTCTTAGGTTATTCTATAGTCTTTGATCATAAACAGAGGGCAGAGCATCGCTTTATTAAAAGGGGAAGTTCACGCGTCAAAGACTAACGAGGGAATAAGTAGCTGCATTCTGATTACTTTTATGTGACTGATCAAGATTTTTTATGTAGTTTGGGGTAACAAAGGGTTTTATAGGTTTGACTGAAATAATAATGGAAAAACTGACACTTTAAATCAGTTTCAAACAACAACAACAAAACTGTACAAAAGGCGATAGAGAGAATTTCTGTCAGGGAACTGGAGAGAGATGAGGCGAGGACTCAAATGCAGGAAATCTGGGCTCTTTATTAATGATAAAAACAAAACAAAACTAAAAAAAAAACACCCGAGGGGGAAAAACAGGCAGGCAGGCTCTGTGCCGAACCTCCTCCAGGTGCTGATGGGCTCATCAAGGTCCTTGAGAGCCGCATCGTTGTAGTCCAATCCCTCAGCAGCACTCCTGAACTCCATGGTGAATTCCCTAAGGTCAGTCCCCCGTTGACGGAGGGAACTTAATGCTGCTACTTGGAGCACGCGTTGGTAGAGGGGGCTGCTGGTAGTGGAGGCTGGTAGCTGGAGTGAGCCCATTCTCTGCTGAGTCCTCATGTGGCATTTTCGTTCTGTCAGGGAACTGGAGAGATGAGGCGAGGAATCAAATGCAGTAAGTCTGGGCTCTTTATTAATGATAAAACAAAACAAAACAAAAAAAAAACACCCTGAGGGGGAAAAACAGGCAGGCAGGCCAGAAACAAGACACAACACATTCCACAAGAAACTCGGACATTAAACAATAAAACAGCACAGGACTGCAGACACAAGTCGAATAAATAGGGAGACAAACGAGAAGGGTAACGAGGGAGACACAGATGAAGTAACTAAAACAATAATGAGATAAGATGGGTGGGGTAAGACAATAGACAGGAGAGCACATGGCACCAACAAACACACAACAAGCCATGTGCTTAAACAAACACACAGTGACATCTGGTGGCCAACTAGGGCACACCAGCAGAACCGTGACAGGAGCTGGAGACCACCACATTGGTGCAGGTGGGGCTGAAGACCACCACGGTGGCGCTGCAGACCACCACGGCAGCGCAGGCAGAGCTCCTGACCACCACGACTGAGCAGATCCACGGGCCGGAGTAGGCTCTGGAGCAGACTCGTGAACTGGAGTGGATTCTTGAGTGGACTCTGAAGGCTCCCGGACTAGAGCAGATTCTTGAGTGGACTCCAAGAGCTCCTGGACTGGAGCAGGCTCTGGAATGTACTCTGGAGGCTCCTGGACTGGAGCAGGTTCTTGAGTGGACTCCGAGAGCTCCTGGACTGGAGCAGGCTGTGGAGTGGACTCTGAAGGCTCCTGGGAAGCCAGAGCAAACTCAGAAGCGGCTCATGCCCGCAGGACAGCCCTGAGGTGAAAGGCAAAAACAGCCTTCTTGACGATGGCAGCAGCACTGAAATCGGGCGGCTCTGTAGCGGCCTCCATGGCCGAGACAAGGAGAGCGGGCTGCTTAGTGATGGCCTTCGTAGCGGCAGCAGTGAAATCGGGCAGCTCTGTAGCGGCTCCATGGCCGAGACCAGGAGAGTGGGCTGCTCAGTGACCTCAGAAACCACCGAACATAGGACCACCTGAGTCGGGTCCTCCAGGGTCACCAGACTAGGGACCACCGGACTCGGTTCCTCCAGGACCACCAGACTAGGGACCACCACAGTGATGACAGCTGCTCGCACTGACAATAGAGGTGGGTCCGCCAAACTGGAAACTAGTCCAAAAACGCCTTGATCTCTCCTTGTGAAGAGGTTCCAGACTGGCAGCCATCTTGTGAAGAGGCTCTGGAAAGGCAGCCATGAAGAGAAGAGACTCTGGCGTGGCGGCCATGAAGGAACAAGACTCTGGAGTGGCGGCCATGTTATGAAGAGGCACCACATGAGAAGGTACCTCTTGCTCCAGAACTGATCGTCTCTCCCTGTGGGCTAGAAAGTCCACAAACGTCCCAAAAGCCAGGTGCTCTGTGCCGAACCTCCTCCAGGTGCTGATGGGCTCATCAAGGTCCTTGAGAGCCACATCGTTGTAGTCCAATCCCTCAGCAGCACTCCTGAACTCCATGGTGAATTCCCTAAGGTCAGTCCCCCGTTGACGGAGGGAACTTAATGCTGCTACTTGGAGCACGCGTTGGTAGAGGGGGCTGCTGGTAGTGGAGGCTGGTAGCTGGAGTGAGCCCATTCTCTGCTGAGTCCTCATGTGGCATTTTCGTTCTGTCAGGGAACTGGAGAGATGAGGCGAGGAATCAAATGCAGTAAGTCTGGGCTCTTTATTAATGATAAAACAGAACAAAACAAAAAAAAACCACCCTGAGGAAAAACAGGCAGGCAGGCCAGAAACAAGACACAACACATTCCACAAGAAACTCGGACATTAAACAACGAAACAGCACATGATTGCAGACACAAGGAGAATAAATAGGGAGACAAACGAAGAGCGTAACGAGGGAGACACTAAAGGTGTAGAGGTGGAGTAACTAAAACAATAATGAGATAACAAGAAGGGTGGGGAAAGACAATAGACAGGAGAGCACATGGCACCAACGAACACACAACAAGCCATGTGCTCAAACAAACACACAGTTACATCTGGCGGCCAACTAGGGCACACCAACAGAACGGTGACAATTTCAGAGCGCTGTCGCACTAGTCAGAACGGTGACTTTTATTATGAAAATGCACATAGCGCTGATGGCCGGAAGAGACGCTGTTCATTAGTCAGAGTCATGAGACCGTCAGACTTCAGCAGCCACAGCCTAACGATCGGACTCTCTGCATAACGAGTGCTAGAGACGTTCATTATCATTTATCAGCCTCAGCTTGACTGTATTTTGTGCCGTGTGCATCCTATACGAGTGAGTAACGTTCACTTTATACTTTTGTTCAGTTGTTTTGTTAGTTGTGACACAGTTATCAAACGAGCTACGCTGCATGATAATGGTAATGCTCACGGGCTGCATCTGGATTTCGCCTAGGGCATCAAAATGGCTAGAAACGGCCCTGAACATGCTACTTCAATATCAACTGCATGCAGTCTCTGGAGCCAACAGTTAAAGACAATACATGTTCAGTAAGATGCTTGAATTTATGGGTAAGCAAGATGAAGATTTGAAGAACAAGGTGAGCTTGCTGCAAGACAGGATGAAGTCATGCGATAAAAGAAAATTGCCTGATATGTGACAATTCTGATAAACTGGATGCTTATAAAAGGAGATGGAATTACGAGTGGCTAAAGATCCGGAATAGCAAGGAGAAGATGTCCGAAACATTCTCATCGATGTGTTTAGTAAAGTCTTACCTGAAATTGCTGACCAGCTCAACTACTTAGCAGACATGGTAGACTGGGCCCACTTTCCAGAGACACTTGCTTATACTATCGCATCATTATGCAGTCCACTTCAGTGGCCCCTTTGCATTGATGGTAAAACGTTTCTTCCATCTAAACTAGTTTGAAAAATGCTGTGGTACATTCATTCAACTTTTACTGCATAATTAGACTTTTGTTAAACTCTCAGACCGGTTTATATTTATTAGAATATTTACCGGTCTCATTTTATTATTTTTTTAATCTATTTATTTGTTTTTTTGTTTTGTTTTTTAAATGTAGGTAACTTGTTTAGTTGAGTGATTGTGCTTTCAAAATAGATGTTAAAATAACATCATCCATTTATTTACATTTCACAAGCTACATATATCGAAAGAAATCACCAAGAAATATATCAGAAAAAGACTAAAAAGGAGAAGAAAGTGAGGTGGAAAAAAAAACAAAAAAAAACAACAACTTCCATAATGTGTAAATGTTCTGTTGCAGATAGGCAAGACATAATTGTAATGTTTGAGGTGTTTAGTAGAAGTTTCATTTTCTCACATTAGTTTTGTGTTCGATATTCTCAAAGTATTTATTTGTTGCTTTATGTTATGTCTTCATGCTGGGGGATTGAAAAATAATGTAAAATGAAAGGTTTATTTTTGTTTGCTAATTACAGTTGATTTCAGTTCTTTCCAAGGGAGTCATCCTACATCTAAGGATACTAACTTCTGGAGGTCACAATGAATTAACTATGGGTAAAATTATGTTGCAGAAAAAATGCATCTGGATCAAAAAATGTAATACACATTAAGCTGCCTTGGTTATACAAGACATTAATATAGCAAACAATATCTTCAAATTCAAACCTGAAAAGATTTGTGGACAAATATGAGTTGACTGATACCTGGGGAAAAATGTATCCAGGTAAAACTCAATACACCTGTTCTTCGTACGTCACTTATTACATCCAAGATCAAATGACACATCCAAGATGATATCATCTTGCTAATCAGGATCTGGCTAATTCGTTTCTTCGAACGCACCTGTTGTTGATGATTAGTATGGACTATATATAGACACAGGCAGTTTTACTCATTGAAATATTTATGTTGATGGAGCGCAGGAGATGCAGATAACTTGATCTTGACCCTTAAGAAACTTTAATTAATGCTGTCACATAACAAATCTGTTTCAAAGATAAAATTAAATGAATTGCTAATTACAACATTGAAATAAAAATGTAAAGACTTAATGTCATTAAGTTGCTGTCTCGCCGCCAGCCAATCGCTGCATTGCTGATCGTGGTTTCGAGTATCGATACATCTGCCCTTTTCGGAGAACACGAGAACGCGCAGTAATCCTAGACAATTTAATCCAGATATTTTAATCTAATACGCAAATTCGTTTGAAGAACCAAATTAGCCAGAGATCAGTTATCAGGATTAGAAGATCTGGAATCTTTCAAATCATCTCATATGTAATAAGCAACGTATGAAGAACGGGCCCCAGAGCAGACAGCAAGTCCAGGATGAGATTTGAAGAACCAACCAATCCAAGATCATGCCAAATTGTCAACAATCAAATCCAGCTAACTGAGTTAGCGACGTACGAAGAACGGGCCCCTGGTGTAACAAGGACTGTTCGAAACAATCTAGAGTTGATTATTGATTTATCAACTGACTGACTGATTACAAAGCTTATGACTGATCACAAAGCTATTCATATTTCAGCAAATTTTTTATAAAATAATACCTTCAAATTCTCAAAAGCATCACTATGCAAGTTAAACAGTTCCCTCATTAACTATAAAAAGGTGAAGCAGAAAATGTATAAACTAATCAAAATTTGTTGGAACAAAGCAGAAACACAAAGGGCTTATAGGCGAAACTAGGAGCTTACGAAATGGGTAAATTCCTAAGGAAGTAATATAGCAAAGCAGAAGGATATAGGATAGCAGAAGTAGTTCTTTCTTTCGCAACTAAAAAAAAAATAAAAAAATAGACAAACTGTATAGATCAAAAGCTAAGGGAGCACACACAAACACACAATATCGAATACATATATAAACTTGCATAAAGTTTTATTGTTGAAGTGAAATACAAGGGAAATCACAAGCTTCATTGCACAGGGTATGCTCTGTGAAAAACTTTGCTTTACTCGAAAATGCAGGCTTTCAGTCACTGGTATTTTAATGTTTTCCCTTACATATGTTTGACAAAGGCATAATTTATGCCATTTGGAATGCAGTATATGTTGGATACAAAAATGATCACGCACTGACAGATGGCTGCTTTCAAGTACTCATGTGTGCTTTGTGTGTCTTTGTTCTGGAGAGCCCTGTCTGTGCCTGTCTGGAAACTTTCAGACACTTAAAGCACTCGGATACGAAAAGTTTTTTTTGTTTGTTTTATTTATTTATTGTAAGGTGTTTCTTTTGTTACCCTTTATTGCTTTGTATTTGCTTGTATGTTTGAAGCTATATTTAGCAGGTTATAATTTTTAACATACAATTGTTTTGATTTATTATTAAAGGGGTCATGAATTGAGAAATCAAATCTTTTGACATGTAAGAGGTCATTGTACTTTAAAAACATCCTGTAAGTTTCAGAACTCAGAACTTCTTCGTTAGTCCAAAAACAGCTTTTTATGAAACCAAGCTCAGAAAACGACTCGTTTCAGATTTTCTCACATTATAGTGCAATGAAAATCCACCTCTGCAGTATCATATCAACACCTACTTCTACATTGTGTCTTTGGCGCCGCCCACTGGAGTGTTAGTGAGATGAAAAGGAGAGAAGATCAATACAGGATCACTGGATTAAAAATAACATTACAAAGGATCCTAATGCTAGGAATCTGTTTATTTATTTTCAACTATGTGGATGTCTCAGCAGAGCATTATGTGTTTGTTCAGCACATTTCACTGTGGATTCTTTGCTAAATCAGTCACAGTTTTGGCAAAGGCTTTGCAAACATACTTTTACTGTAAGATATGGACTTGCCAGTAATGCCACATGTAAGTAACCATGTTCATTCTAATGCCTAATCTGTGATCAGTGATTTCTGATATGTAATGATTCATGTGTTCTTTGTCACAAAATCATTTATTGCTGTTTATGCATCCGTGAATTAAGTCAGTGTTCACACTGTTATTTACAGTATGATGAAAGCATTCATAAGAGCACAGAACTCGAGTTGTAATGATGAGATCTCTGCATTCATGCGCTCAACAATCTGTCATCGGCTACAATGCTCATCACTGCAACCTTTCATGCAATGGGAGTAGATCTAAATATAATGCTATAATCAACACTTTTCATGATTAGTTCATCTTGACAGCAGTAATAGCAAAAATATAGAAAAAGTTTTTGAGAGAGCTCCACATGTAAAACTTATTTCATATGCAAAGATGTTAGCCAATCATAGCAGTGGGCATTTACAGTGGCTATTAGAGCTGCACGATTAATCGAAATTAAATCACAAAGGCAATAAATCGCGACATAACCTTTATCACTGCTTAGAATACTATGAAATATGTTGCGTGCCTTATTCTGTGTAAAATAACACAATCTCACAGAAGGATTTATTTCAAACACTCAACTGACGTTATGAAGTGAGTTTGGAGTAAAAACATGTTATTAAATGTGGTATTGTCACGTGTTTTCAAAAGGAGCAGCATTTACTACAAAGAGTCGTAGTTCAC
This sequence comes from Sinocyclocheilus anshuiensis, assembly GCF_001515605.1. Lineage (NCBI taxonomy): Eukaryota > Metazoa > Chordata > Actinopteri > Cypriniformes > Cyprinidae > Sinocyclocheilus > Sinocyclocheilus anshuiensis. The sequence continues at coordinate 59,739 of NW_015555714.1, forward strand.
TGACAAGCTACGCAAACAGCTTTCATAATCGCAGAACGATTTCTTCGATTTCATTATCACGATCATATTATGAACGCGATTTTGCGTAGCTTGTCAGTGAACTACGGCTCGGTGTAGTAAATGCTGCTCCATCTGAAAGCACATTATGGAGATTTACTACTGATTACAGAACCGGCTTTACTGACAAGATGCGCTTGTCTTTTAAACATGATTTAAATTCGCTTAAAGAATTAATCGTTCTGAGTGCCAAGTGGAGTGAGTTTGGGTGCCATGACAGAAAAAGACCTGCCGCCCATTGATGATAAGCAGAACCTAGGCACACAGAGAAGTTCTGAACTGGAAGACCGGAGTGAGCGAGAAGGAATAAGGGAGAGAGTAGATCGGAAAGATAGGAGGGAGCAAGACCATAGAGTGCCTTATAGGGGAGTAGAAGAATTTTGTATTTCACACGGAAAGATACAGGCAACCAGTGTAGATTAAATAGAATAGGAGTGATGTGAGCAGATACAGGCAACCAGTGTAGATTCAATAGAATAGGAGTGATGTGAGCAGACTTTTTTGCGGAAGTTAATAGTCTGGCAGCAGAATTTTGAATGTATTGCAAACAAGAGATGGAGTGAGCTGGTAAACCAGAAAAAAGAGCGTTACAACAGTCAATGCATGAGGTAATAAACGCATGCACTAATGATTCCGCATCTTTTCTACCGAGGAAAGGACGAAGTTGCACAATTAGATGTAGGTGGAAAAAAGCAGCTTTGGAGAGTTTGCTGATGTAGGCATCCAAAGACAGTGAAGGGTCTAGAGTGATACCCAAGTTTCTAACAGTAGCCGATGGAAAAATAGAAGTAGTGTCAAGGTCAAAGCTAGAAACATTAGTTTTATTTTTTATTTGAGATGGGGGACCAGTTATTAAGATGTCTGTTTTACTCCCAAGTTTACGCTAAGATGAGTTGTTCCCCTGTCCGAGGGGAACGAAGGGCCCTCGCATAATATTCGAATCCATAGCCGGGGCAAACCGCACAACAGGATAAAAGGGTGGCATAGGTATCAGTGATTTCGAGGAACAATGTAGGCACATTTGAGCACTAAAGCTAAGCACTAAAGCAGTGATTATAAGACTTGTTTGATCAAGATGGGTGATAAACCGGTAGTCATTCTTGTTGATTTTTAAGTTTTACTGCTGTAGTATGTTGAGCTAGGCTGTGTGAATGGTATATCAGTTAGGGTGATACTGATTAGTCATTTAAGCCTGGAGGTAAATTGTGATAGGCTTTTTAACTATCGCTGTGTTGAGTAGTTGCTAGTTAAAAATGACTTCTATTGGGGAGTATAATATTGAACTTTTTGATATGTTCTTAGAAAGGTGCACTAAAGAACAACTCTTAGAACTTGCAGAAAAGTATTCTATTATTTTAACTAGTAATGATAAGAAACGCAAGGAGGATATGTTGAGAGCGGTTAAAAGCCAGTCAATAACAAAACAAACTCTTGTGATTGAAAAAGGAACTAGTTTTGCTAGTGAATTGTCTCCACAAACAGAGGAAGAATTAAAGTTGAAAGAGAAACAATCACAGTTTGAAACTGAGGAATTATTATTTAAAAGATCTCAGACATTAAAAGATAGGGAATGGGAGAAACAGTTGCAGTTGAAAAGGTTTTTGGAACAGGAACAGGAACTCAATTTTGAGTTGAAAAAATTAGAGTTTGCATGTGAGAGCGAACGTGAGAGGAGGGAATATGAAATGAGGAAGCTGGAACTTGAACTAAAAGCTAAGAAAATTGAAGCTTCTAGATCTGTTCAGGTAATGCAGTCTTTTGATGTAGGTCGAAATTAGGGCTGGACAATAATTCAATATCAATATGTATCGCGATATAGAAATATTAAGATGGTCCCTCCATTTTGTGAGCGGGATGTAGATAAATATTTTGCCCATTTTGAAAGAGTTGCTTCTTCTTTAAAGTGGCCCGAACTTCACTTTTGCAGTGCGTTCTAGTAGGGAAAGCTCAGGAGGTGTTTGTGCCTCTTTCAGAAGAAGAGAGTGTAGATTTTTAAAAGGTAAAAGCAGCCATCTTGAGAGCGTATGAGTTAGTGCCCGAGGCTTATCGCCAACGATTTCGGGGTTATAAGAAACTTGAGAAACAAACTTATGTGGAGTTTGCTCGCGAAAAATAAATTATGTTTACAAGATGGTGTCAGTCTCAAAAAGCAGAAACTTTGAACCAATTAAGAGATTTGATTCTTGTTGAAGAATTTAAAAACTGTGTACCAGCGTCAGTGTCTACTTATCTGAATGAACAAAAGGCCCTTACCTTAGCCGATGCAGCTGTATTGGTGTCAGACTCTGTTCCGTGTTTTGTGGTTGTTTTCCTCATGTGCCTTCCTTTCCCATGTTTAATTTGTCCCAGGTGTTTCCCTTGATTGTTTCATTTGCTTCCCAGGTGTGTCTCGTCATCCCCTCCTCCTGTGGGTATAAATGGTGTTCCCTGTGTGTGCTCCAGCGTCCGGTATTGTTCAGGTCATGTTCATGTCATGTCTCCATGTATTGCGTAAGTGTTCCGTGTTCTTTTGTGTAAATTAAAACCCAGTTGGATTGATGTACTCCTCGTCTCTCTCCGTTCCTTGCTCCTGACTTTGCTCAGCAGTGCACCTGTGACAGAATACCGGACCAAACAGTAAGTGGCATCCCTTCCCCGTGTTTAATTTCCGTGTTTTTTGCAAGTTTCGCCGCCCTAGCTCGCCCGTGACAATTGGCTGATGAATTTGTTTTGACTCATAGAGTTTCTTTTCATAGTAAAGTGTCAAGTGATCAGAATAAGAGGTCCGGTCAAAATCGGTGGACATTTCCATTAACGACACTGGGCACTGTTTCAACTGTGCCCCCCGTGAGTCTGAACACTTCAGCAGGTAAGAAAGGTAAGGTAGTCTGTTTTTATTGTCATCGAACAGGACATAAAATCTCTGAATGCACTGATTTAAAGAAAGCTGCTAAGCCAGTAGGATTAGTTGGGTTGAAGCCAATAAATGTAGGGGATAGTGAAGCTTGTGATCAGAGTTTTGAGGTAAAAAGAATGATGTCAGAGCATGTGGATGTAGATGAGAACTGTAGAGAGTATGCTCCATTTATCACCGCTGGTAATGTGAGTTTACCAGGACAGGAGGAAGTAGTCTCTGTAAAAATTCTTAGAGATACGGGAGCAGCCCAGTCTTTTCTGTTAGAGGGAGTACTTCCACTATCAGATCAAACTGCGACGGGAAAGGAAGTATTGATTAGGGGCATAGAAATGACCTTTTCAAGAGTTCCTTTGCATATAATACATCTTACCTCTGATCTTGTAGATGGAGAGGTGATTGTAGGGGTTCGATCTTCTCTTCCTGTACCAGGTGTGACTTTTATTTTGGGCAATGATCTTGCTCAAGGTAATTTCTGGGGAACACAAAAACCTGTGCCATCAACAGTGGTAGTTTCTACGCCTGTGTGTGCAGATATCCCTGATGAATGTGGTCAGAAATTCCCTCATGTGTTTCCTTCCTGTGTTGTCACCCGAGCCAGAGAAAAACAACTTAGAGCAGGTACATGTGTAGGTGAGATTTGTTCTGACCCTGACAATGAGAATGATGGGGATGAGAGTATTTTGAGTCAGAAGAATGGTAAAATCGAGAATGAGTTGGTGAGTCTCTTTCGCAGGAGAAAGTGGAGGACCTTTTGTCCCCCATTTTTCATGTTTCTCGAGAGACTTTGGTTCAAGAACAGTCAGCTGATGAAACTCTCAAACCTTTGTTTTCAATTATATGTAGTGAGGATCATGAGACTAAGTTACCTTCTTGTTACTTTTTAAAAGAGGGATTGTTACTTCGGCGCTGGATTAGTAAATCTGAGCCCATCACTAAAGACTACTTTCAAGTGGTTGTTCCTCTTAAATTTAGATAATCTGTGATTAGGCTGACTCATGATGGAGTGGCTGGACATATGTGAGTGTGGAAAACTTACGATCGATTGCAACGAAAATTCTATTGGCCTGGATTAAAAAGAGACGTGTCAAAGTTTATTAAAACTTGTCATGTATGCCAATTGACTCGTAAGCCAAACCAGAAAATTCCTGTGGCTCCTCTTCAACCTATTCCAGCTATGTCAAAATCTTTTGAGTATTTGCTGGTTGATTGTGTGGGTCCTCTGCCCAGATCAAAGACTGGTCATATGTATTTATTGACCATTATGTGCTTATCCACTCGATATCCAGCTGCATATCCTGTGAGATCTATTACTACAAAATCTATTCTCAAAGCTTTAACTGATTTAATGTCAATATTTGGCATTCCTAGAGTTATTCAGACTGATCAAGGCTCTAATTTTATGAGTCGTCAGTTTGCTAAGGCTTTACGACAATTGAAAATCAGTCATAACATTTCTAGTACATATCACCCTCAAAGTCAAGGGGCCCTTGAAAGATTTAATCAGACCTTGAAGTCCATGCTGCGATCATATTGTGTGGAACATGGTTCTGATTGGGAACAGGGGTTGCCTTGGTTGCTTGTAGGAGTTCGAGAGGTTGTTCAGGAAAGTCTTGGATACAGTCCAAATGAGTTGGTATTCGGACATGAAGTTCAAGGTCCCATTGCTGTTCTTGCTGATAATTGGGTTCCTCCTGAATCTTCGAATGTTTTGGACTATGTTAGTGGTTTTCAATATCGGCTGTATGAGGCTCGTGCAATTGCCCAGAGGAAATTGGGGAAATCCCAACGCAAGATGGAGCATTTGTTTAATAAACAAGCGGTGTCGAGGAATTTTCAAGTTGGAGACCAAGTGCTTGATTTACTGCCTCTTGTCAACAGTCCTTTTCCAAGTTCATTTCGCAGGTCCTTATCGTGTTCTTAAATCTCTTCCTGGACAGAATTATCTTCTGAAAACTCCAGAACGACGTAAACGTGTCCAGGTTTGTCACATAAACCTCCTCAAGCCTTATTTCCCTTCAGCATCATCGGTTGCATTGGTTACCACTGTGTTAAATAACTCTGTACGGTTGAGTGAGGATGGGGATTCTCCTCAGCAGAGTTCTTATTTGGATTTCGTAGAGGATGACTGTGTTCATTATCCTTCTTGTGCGGTCATCGAAGGACGATTAAACAACTCTGAAATGTATGCTAAATTGGCTCAGAATTTACCACATCTTTCTCAATCTAAGAAAAATTATGTTCTTCAGTTAGTTAACTCCCTCGGGTCGACGGTCACGCCGGCGCGACCAGCTCACTATTTTTAAGATCAGTGCAAAAGACACTAAAAATGCTCTGTTGATTTTGGTCACACAAATAAGTGTTATATATCATTCGAAACTGATAAGTGTCTACTTTTATTTGTGTACGCTCACAATAACAACAAAACTTTGTGCTTTTGTAAAATAAAGAAATCAAGCAGGGTGCGCTCTCTGTCTTCGCGAATATCCATCTGAAACGCGTCACTAAAATGAACTGAAACTCAGCGAATACTCGGCACACAGACATAAAAGTCATATCTATAGAAAGCTTGAAATGTCTACTTTTAAATGAAGTCTTATCGAAAAGAAATATTCTGTGATAAAGTAATCCATATGAAACCAACCAGATGTTCAGTCTTTACCGTCAAAACTCATTATCTCTAATGAGATCACATCCACGCGGCTCGCGCCTTCGTATGATAATATCCACGTGAGACGCGCGCACATGTAAACGCCCAACGTAAACAAAGCATGAGGATAGTGAAGTTCATCGCGGCTACTGCTGGTTTCTGGAAGAAGACGCACGGTGAGTAATAAGCCAGAATTTACCTCTTTAGAAAAAGAACCAGATGCGACGCGCTGCTTCATCCAGCAGAGGAGATCAATCTGATGAGTAAGTAATGTTTCTTTTTTGCATTAGTTAACGTGTTATTGTGACATAAGTGAACACATTTACTGGCTGGGTTTTTCCCAAACTATAATTCCTGACTAAAATGTTTGAAATCGAATGCTAAGTCTAAATGTTTAGACCATGTTTATTATTAATACCCTGTTCACAAATAGATTTTTGTAACGTGTTTATCAATAATAATTATTTACGATACTACAAAGCATGTGTGAGTCTATGACTACAAAATCATATCATACTATAAAATCATACATACTAAGCTATATGACTACAAAATCATAGTTGGCTTTGTCCCAAACTATAATTCCTGTTTAAAATGTTTGAAATCGAGTGAAACATTTTGAAAATGATAGGCAATTCATTGTATTTTTCTTATGGCGTGATGATGTTTTCATGCTCTATATAATATAAAAAAATAGCCTATATAAAAGTAATATGTGTACACTGTAACACGATGATTGCTACGAGTCTAAGAATGTTTAGACCATATCTATTAATACTCTGTTCACAAATATATTTTTATAACGTGCTAAACAATAATAATTTGTTTTTCAGATATAAAATGTCTTTTTTTTTACGATAGTACAAAGCATCTGACTAAGTCTGACTACAAAAGATGATCCTGATGCTTCCTGAAAATTATTTTTGTTGTTGTTGTTTGTTTGTTTTTTAGTGATCAGATATCTGCACCACAGATTAATCCTGCTGACTTTCACTGGAGTCCCTTCAAACTGTTTTCCTCTGAGAGCACTCTACCAACATCAGATGTTCAACTACACTGATATTCTATGGTAAAACAAGCTCCTTGACTGCTGATGATGTTTTTTTGTTTTTTCTTGAATCCATGGAAAGAAGCAGCAAACACTTAAATATCAGGTATGGTTTACTTGTTTCACTTGTTGAACAGAATCTGTTTTCAGGAATGACTCAAAGTCTGTTCACATCGCTGTTGTTAGATCAGCGTGCGCAATAATGTGTCTTTGACCTTCATTATGTATGTTTTGATTATACTGTGCTGTAAATAAAATACAAATAATAAAAAATAAATAAAAAAATAAAACATTTTCAATCTCCTCACATTCTCTCTTACCTGCCTCACAGTCACATGACTCACTGATGGGCCATTAGGGGACGGTCCTTTGTCTCTCAGGTGTGAATCACTAAATATTCATGGCCATTGTCACTCCCTCGCATAAAGCTTGTCCATCACAAAACATGTCTTACAAAATTTAAATCAATATATATTTTTCTGTGAATGAGTAAACAAGATGATTTTCACATCATTTTGATGTAAATATTCTAGCCTACAAGACTGATTACTCAAAAGTCTTATTCAGAACTATTCAGTATGGGTTTTTGGCCTTATTTCAGCTACATTTTTTTCCCCCAAAACTTACTAACCACGCATAATATTTTTTTTTTCAAAAAAATGCAAACATGTATATCCATCTTGCTCACATATTATTGTAGCACAGATTGTGCTGAATACAAAAAAAAATACATATTGGCCAATAGTATGTTATAAGTAGCTGAAATAAGCACAAATGTCAGGGCACGTCAAAACATCTCAAGGGGCCCAGAATCACCTCAGACCCCAGAGGGTTAAGTCTTTCCCTAACTTGTTTACTGATGTACTTGGTTGTACTACCGTAATTGAACATGACATTGATGTGGGTACTGCGTTGCCATTTAAACAACATCCATATAGAGTAAATCCAATGAAACGTGAATTGTTGAAAAAAGAAGTGAAGTACTCGTTAGAAAATCACTTGGCTGAACCCAGTTTTAGTGCTTGGAGTTCACCATGCCTCCTTGTAAATAAACCAGATGGATCATACTGATTTTGCACTGACTATCGCAAGCTACATTCTGTCACTAAACCTGATTGCTACCCTTTGCCCCACATAGATGACTGTGTGGATAGAGTGGGATCTACAACATTTGTAAGCAAGTTCGATCTTTTAAAAGGGTATTGGCAGGTTCCATTGACTGCTAGAGCAAGAGAACTCCCTGCATTTGTGACACCCGATGACTTCCTCCAATACCGGGCATTGCCTTTTGGGGTTCGAAATGCTCCGTCTACCTTTCAGCGCCTTATAAATAAGGTACTGTCTGGATTGTCTGGCTGTGAGGCTTATTTAGATGATGTAGTTCTATCTTGGGCAGACCACTTAGTACAAATAAGAGATTTGTTTGTTCGGCTAATGGCAGCCTAATTTAACCTTGAACCTGGCTAAATGCGAATTTGGGAAAGCCAGAGTTACCTATTTGGGTAAAATAGTAGGGAATGGACAAGTTTGCCCCATTGAAGCCAAGATCGAGGCTATTTGTGTTTTTCCCGTACCTAATCGCCGGGAATTGCGTCGATTTCTTGGAATGGCTGGCTACTATCGTGGGTTTTGTCCAAATTTTTCATCTGTGGTTGCACCTTTGACAGATCTTATTAGTCCCAAGATAACTTTTGAGTGGACTACAGCTTCTCAAGAGGCATTTGAAGGAGCTAAAGCCCTGTTGGCCAATGCTCCTGTGCTCATTGCTGCGGATTTTTCTTGACCGTTTTGTTTGGCTGTAGATGCCAGTGAAACTGGAGCTGGCGCGGTTTTTACAGAAAACTCAAGATGGGATAGAACATCCAATTTGTTATTTTTCAAGAAAATTCAGTGTTCATCAGCGAGTGTACTCCGTTGTAGAGAAAGAAGCGCTTGTCCTCGTCTTGGCTGTCCAGCATTTTGAAGTTTACCTGGGAGCATCTGCAAGCCCAATTATTGCGTATACGGACCACAACCCTCTGGTGTTTTTACATCGAATGAAAAATCGTAACCAAAGGATAATGAGGTGGAGTCTGATTTTACAACCTTTTCCTCTTGAGATTAAACATGTCCAAGGCACCGAGAATGTGATTGCTGATGCCTTAGCTCGGGCATAAGATTGCATATTGTGTTTTTCCCTTCTTTCTTTTTCTTTTCTTTCCTCTTTTCTATCCTGTTTCCTAGGGCCCAGGAAAAGGAAGTTAAGTGGAGTGGGGATCGTTTGTTGGAGACCTGGGTGTTTTTTTTTATTTTTTATTTATTTATTTTTTTTTATTCCTTAGAGGAATATTTTTTGTGGGGGAGGTGTAACGCCTGCCTGCTGCCTCCTTCTGGCTCTGCTGCGTAGTGCAGGTGCTGGCTGGGCGACAGGTGAAATTAATTCCTAATCAGCCTTGTTGGACAGAAAAGGACACAAAAGGATTTGTGTGTCTTGGTGGCTCCCTGTTTTTTGGGGGGTTTTTTTCTCTCCTTCATTTGGATTTTATTCCCCCTTATAGGTTTTTTTTTACTTAATACGCACACGCGCGTGTTTTCCTCTAGACGTTTATTTGTGTTGTTTGTTTAATTATTTGATTTATATATTTTGATAATAAATTGGCTTATTGTTGAAATATTGGGTTTGGTCTCTTTTATGTTGCGGTTTACGAGCCAGCCGTAACAGCTAGATTATATTCGGATAAAAAACAACACATAGCACTATTCATTTCTTATGTTGGTTCAAGTCAGGCTGTCAAGAAGGTCTGTTATATGAGAAAGCAAACCATTCTGCTGAAAAAAGTGGAAGCTGTGATCATATATGTCATACATGTCTGCTGGCTCTCTGTCCATTAAGAATAAGCCTGAATGGGTGTTTAATTTGTTATCTTGTAATGATTAATCGTGCAGCTCTTGTTTGCCATACCTTTGAACTGTATTTGCTGTTTGTATAAACATGAATAGATTTTTTCAAAGACTGTCATAAATGCAATACTATCTTCTTCCAGACGGTGGCGCTATTGTACATCCATGACCTATAATAGCTACATTAATGTGATCAGACGAAAAGGCCAAACAATTGTATGTAGTTTAAATGTGAATCACACAATTAATGTAGAAGATATGAGACACTTCCTGATTACCAGTCAAAAATGTCTGACTTCCTGTTGGATGGAGCTATTGTCTGTGGTGTGAAAGTTGTCTGACTTGATGAGATCTATATATGTGAAAAGCTTGGTTACCGTAGCTGAAAAAGGATGCACTACAAATTTCCCTGAAAATGCCCACATTCTAGGTGGCGCTATAGAGCTCACTGTGCACGCACATCTATGAACCTTTGCCAAGCCATATAAAGAGATGACTCTGACGAGTCTGCAAAGGTTCATGAAAATGAAAGCATGACAAGAACCTCAAAAGACATGATTAAACATGAAAAGGATAATAATGTTTAATGTGTTGCCATGGCAACAGTACTTAAACTATAAAAAAATCCATTAATCATTTTAAATCTGTAATTTGTTGTTGTTATAAGAAAAACATCTGAAGCAATTTAGAGAAAGAGGAAAAAGTTTGCTAAAATGTATTCTTCCTTCCACCAGTTGGTGGCGCTACAACCGTTACCCACACTAGCCACATCAATGCGATCAGCCCACAAAGCCAAACATCTGTGTCCAATTTGAACTAAATCACATGATGCACACAGAAGATATAGGCCACTTCCTGCTTCATTTTTTTTTTATGCTTATTTATCGCAAAACCTTGGCAACACAGATCGAGATATCAAAAAATCCTGCGCAATTTAACATCTTCAATGTCTTGGTATGATTGTACCAAAGTTTGGTGCGATTTACATGAATCCCCTAGGAGGGTTGTTTTGAAAACGACAGCATGCCATTTTCAAACAATCCAAAATGGCCGACTTCCTGTTGGGTGGAGCTAAAAAAGTTAATAGGGAATTTCTTTGTCATGATGATGGCAATGTCCCTTTGAAATTTCGTGAAGATCGGACAAAGTCTGTGGCAACCATAACCATGGCCACACCCAAATCAAATGACCACGGAATAAAATAGTGCTGCTAAGCTTCTACCAGTGTGCCAATTTTCGTGAGGTTTTGTGTATTCCAAAGGTATGAAATATGTGTTTTCGGACTAGGGGGCGCTGTGGAGCCGATGAGGCGCGTCTCTCCAAAATTGCACAATAAAAACAAAATGCGTCCTAAGACAAATTTTTCTATTGACTTCCATGAGTTTTTAGCCATGGGAAGTCCCTCAAAACAGCGTGTGAAAAAAATCACACATTCAATCCAAGATGGCTGACTTCCTGTTGGGCGGAGTCAAATAAAAGTGAAATAAAAGTGAACTCTGCCCTACACAACTTCACCAATGATCATACCGAGTTTCATGCACATCGGAGAAACCTCATCTCGACCCCAGCCCACATTTTGTGATGCTGTAGAGCCCCCCAACCACGCCCAAGGCCAAGAACTGCAAAACTTTCAAATTTTTCTCAGGTCTGATATCTGTGCAAAGTTTCATGAGTTTTCGACCATGGCAAAGCCCTCAAAAATGGGCGAAAACAATAAAAGAGAAAAATTAAAAAAATAAATAAATAATAATAATAATAATAATAATAATAAGTGAAAAAACATGCCAAAAACAATAGAACAGCTTGCACCTCGGCCCTAAAAATTACAGTGTAGCCAGACTTTTAACTCTCTGACACATGAAGATTAGGAGGCCATCGAATGGATAGAATCTGGCTGACAAGCAGTATATATCTGGATATTATCAGTGTAACAGTGGTAGTTAAAACCATGGCGACTAATTATTTGGCCAAGAGGCTGAATGTAGATGATGAATAATAACAGTCCAAGGAACTGAACCCTGAGGAAAACCCTGTTTGAGCGAGACAGTGGGGGATTTGGAATTGTGCAGTGAGATGTAGTACTGTCTATCTGTGAGATATGAGGAGAACCAGGATAATGCAGAGCCTGAGATGCCAAACTCCGCGAGGCGAGAGAGTAATATCTTATGACAAACAGTATCGAAAGCTGAGGTCAAGTAATAGAAGAATTAAAAAACTGCCAGAGTCAACAAAGAGTAAAAGATCACTGACAACCTTTACAAGAGCAGTTTCAGTGCTGTGCTGTAAACGAAAACCAGACTGAAAAATATCAACGAGATTGTTGTGGGCTAGAAATGACTGCAGCTGAGAGACAACAACCCTTTCCATAATTTTTTATACAAATGGCAAGTTAGAAATTGGATGGTAGTTAGATCGGTTTACAGGATACAAATTAGTTTTTTTGAGAATAGGGGTAACAGCAGCAGTCTTGAGTGAGATCGGAACAGTGGAAGAAATAAAAGACATGTTGATGAGGTGTGAGATAGGGGCAGAAATGACAAGAGGTACAGTGTTTCAGGAGGAAAGTAGGTGAGGGTCTAGCCGGCTTGAAGAGGAATTCGATTTCTGTATTAAATCGGTAATTAGAGGTGGATTTGTCAAGGTAAAAGTAGTCAGTGATTGGATAGACTGAGTTTGCTCACAATTAGAAATAATCGGTTCCTCACCAAAGGTCCCACATAAAGCATCCAACTTTCCCTGAAAGTGGTGCAAGAAAGTACAACACAAATCATCAGATTCATGTTAGCTGATACTAAGGTTTGGTGCCTGAATTAATTGTTTACCATGCTAAATAGTGATTTAGGCCTATTATTAGCTATTTAATCTTTTTTATAACTTATATATATAATTATATAGTTATAAGTATCTATAGGTACCAACTAAGTACCATTTTAAAGCTTAGAAATTCAGCTTTCGAATGCATCCATTTTGATCAACTCTTAACGAGTGCGGAGTAGTCCCTCTAAACCAGACTGTACCGCCGGTGTGAGCCCCCTAGCGAAGAAAAAAAGAATAACAATCATATTTTTCAAAACCACTGCCTTGATCAACACAAAATAAGTCTCATTTGACAACTTAAGAGCCTGAACTTTACAATGCATTTGGCCACTTTGATTAATTCATTTTGATTAATTGATTAATTAATAAGTAGTGCTGAGCTATTTGCTGATAAATAGAAAAAAAATGTTTTCAAAATTTATGAAATATGTTTTTTGTGACGTACTCAAATATGTCAAAAAACATCATACAGCTCAGATAGTCATGTGTCATATGTCGTTTGAAAGGTCTCACAGAGTAGAATAAAACAAACAAACATACTTGTTTGGGGCTTTGACTAAACTTGAGCGAGACATTACTTCTGTGTATGTCACTCAGAAAACAATAATTTCAAAACTGTCAGGGGCTAAGAAAAAGGCTACCTTGATTACAAATGCTGTAACTTTTGATTACTTCATGATATCACAACAAAATATAATTCACCTACAGCACACAAGTTGGGGAACATCACCAAAAAAGAATTTTTCTCCTACCTTATTTCTTTCCTGAGATATTGAATGCCAAATAAGAATGACATCAAAAATTTCCCTTGAGCACATTAATTTTTCTTACATTTTATCACCTATTTCTCAGCAGGAGACTGTCCAAAAGTAAATATTTTTCCCCTAAAAATATAGAAAGGTTTCTATCAAACGATACCTACTTTTTGACTCTCCATGCTACGGTTTTGGAGTTATGAGTCTGTATTTTTGTCTATGTCACTCAGAAAACAAGTTTTTAAAATGCCTTCAGAGTGTCAAGGGCTAAACAAAAATACCTATTTTGTTTTAAAATGCTGTAACGTTTGGATACTTAATGCTATCACCACAAAATTTGAAACAGATACAGCTAACATGTTGGTGAACAGCTTATTTCTAAGATCTAGTGGATTGATACTCAGTCAATAACTCGCAGAGATAAGAAGGGGCCAAACCATTTAGAGATTTATAAACGATGAGCAAAATTTTAAAATCCACTCAGGCAAAACCAATGTAGTGAGCGTAAAATAGGAGTAATATGCTCCCTCTTTTTAACCCCACTCAAGAGTCGAGCCGCAGCATTTTGAACAAGCTGCAAATGGGATAAAACTGTCTGGCTAATCCCAAAATAAAGTGAGTTACATTAGTCCAGCCTAGATGAAATAAAAACGTGAATTACTTTTTTTAAATCTTTATAAGAAAGAAAAGGCTTAGCTTTAGAAAGCAAACGCAGCTGAAAAGCAAGCTTTGACAACTGAATTTATTTGACGGTCAAACTTTAAGCCATCATCAACTATGAAACCAAGGTTTTTTTTTAGGGGTGCGCCAATCCGATATTCAGTATCGGTATCGCCCCGATACTGGCATTTTCTGCTGGATCGGGGTATCGGTCAGTCGAGACCGATCCAAATCCGATATAGTGCGTATACTATTCTGTTATTATTAAGCCCCACGAAAGCCACAAAAACATTATAAAGCACCATAAAGTTTTCGTGCACTATATTTCAAGTGTTCTGAAGCTTTTCCATAGTTTAATGTGAGGTACAGATGAATATTTAAGTCAAGTTCACGTAAACTCTTCTCTCCGCAGCGGCTGTCTGTCATCCTTCATTCAGCATTCAAACTGTGTGTCATGTTCGGTTATGACAGTCAAGACGATGAAACTCTCTCCAAGATGATTAAATGTTCCTAATGTTATACTTGATCTGTAAATAAAGATAAATGGTTTTGCATAAAAGGAATTTATCTTGCTGGAGTATCGTGCCATTTCTAAATCGTGTAAATTTCTACCGGATATCTGGTTAGATCACAAGACTGGAGTAGAGAGCACTATGAATTGTTCGTCACGAGCACAGTAACGGAAATCTGGTTAGATCACAAGACTGGAGTAGAGAGCACTATGAATTGTTCGTCACGAACACAGTAACTGAAATTTAAAACTGTTAAAAGAAAAGGCTCAATAAACTAACGCACATATTTAATACACTAGTGACTACGCATAAATATCTCTTCACTTTGTGCTTTGAACTTCTCTATGCTGCGCGCTGTGACTCTGTGTTGCTTCAAGTTGCATGCGATGCGCATAAGCGCTTTGAGCCGCTCTGTATTTGTAGCATTTAATATCATAATACTTTTGCGCAATGAAAGATTATTAATAGCCTTTCTTGTTCGTCTTATCTATCATATGTCGCTGCCTCATTACTCTGCTATACATTTAAAAGAAATGTCTTTTAATTTATACTGTAGTCAACACTTGAAGTGGATCAAAAAAAGTTAATCAAAGTTGTCCTAAGACAAGAACGGGTATTGTTTTGGTTTTAGGACAACTTTGATGAAAGGTTTTGATCCACTTCAAATGTTGACTACTATAGTATATATTTATTTATAAATATATTACTTGTTTTCATTAATGTATTTTACAACAATACAAAGAGCAATATGTAGGCCTACCAGATTTAGCCCTACACTTATTCACTTTTATTTGTTTACCCACTAAATAATGTTTTTTTTTTCACTAAAAGTTTAGGATTTTATAAAATGATTGTGCACTCCTGATTTTTCTAGAGTAACTTTTGCTACTGAATAATAAAGCTTTGAAAAAGTTTAATAAAAAGGTAAACCTCACATTTTACTCCTGTACTCCATAATACATTCATGTTACTCCTCTCCTCATTAGGTTACACTGGCTACCAGTAGCCGCTCGCATCAAATTCAAGGTACTGATGCTTGCCTACAAGACAACATCTGGCGCTGCACCAATATACCTAAACTCGCTAGTTCAGACCTACACGCCCTCCAGAAGCTTGCATTCTGGAAGTGAACGACGCTTCGTGGTGCCATCCCACAAAATCACTCTCGATCTCAATTCGAACAGCTGAGTCTTTAGCCATTTT
Organism: Sinocyclocheilus anshuiensis; assembly: GCF_001515605.1. Classification (NCBI taxonomy): domain Eukaryota; kingdom Metazoa; phylum Chordata; class Actinopteri; order Cypriniformes; family Cyprinidae; genus Sinocyclocheilus; species Sinocyclocheilus anshuiensis. The sequence continues at coordinate 75,214 of NW_015555714.1, forward strand.
CAACAAACATCTAAAGACACATCTTTATCGTCAGCACCTGACCAACTAATACTAGCACTTACCTATTCTATTCCATTCTATTATTTAATAATAATAAAATAAAATAAAAAATAAAAAACCTAGCTACGTGTACTGTGCTAGACTAACTGAGAATTGTCATGACACTTGTATACTGTTGTTCTCTCGTTGGTCTGATTGCTTCTATTGTTCTCATTTGTAAGTCGCTTTGGATAAAAGCGTCTGCTAAATGATTAAATGTAAATGTAAATGTAAATGTAAATTTCATCCTTTAAATAAATAAAAGATATGCCAAAATGATAATTAATTAATAAATGATTATATGTATTTTATCTGCTCCATAAATAATTCTAGATAACTCATCTGAATAGTTTAAATGTGTAGAATCCACATAAGCTTGTCTTTCATCAACCGGTCAAAATTTACAGCAGGGCATGCAAATTCGGTCCATTTTTGGCCAGACTTTGGCCAGACAAACTGCACACCGATTGAATGTAAATATAGGTATCTGTAAATCCACTCGCTGACAGCAGGTGGCGCTGATGGAAAAGCTGAATTAGAGCTGTTTCCCGTAACCTCCGTGGACAAAGCAGTATTGCGAATAAGAACACTTCCTCGAGTAATGTACACCCATCTTGACTGAAAAACTCCTATTTGCAAAATACGATTTAAACCAATCTAGAACGACACCTCTTAAACCAATGCAATGTTCTAAACGATCAATGAGAACAGCATGATCGACTGTATCGAAAGCGGCCGTCAAATCTAAGAGCACAAGGACTGCAAAATCACCCGAATCACATGATATTAAAATATCATTAAGAACCTTCAAAAGTATGGCGCTCAAAGCTCAAGACGTTCGGATAGACGTTCGGATAGACGTTCGATCGCTCGGTCATTCGAACGTTTGATTTTAGCATGGAATACGCTTCATATATTTCTCTGTTCACGCTCCACTTCATCTGCCAGTGAATTCAACGATCTTATCAGATCTCCAGCCGCCATGTTTCAAACGATCCAAACGTAACACGCTTCCGCCAATCCCTGCCTTGAAGCAATGATTGACGGAGGGTGGGCATGGTCAGCTCGGAATGCATTTTCAAATTGAATTTTGCTACACATATCCCACGGCGTCATGATGAAAATGCAATCCTAAGTGTTCTAACTGTTAGTCTAAATGCATTTAGGACAAATAGCATTTAAATGATCATTATGCTACCATTTCTGCTTGGACATGTTACACATAACAAATCAATTTGTGTTATACATTTTCATTTTAATTTCGCAACTTATAAAGCATTCAAATTTGCATGCAATTTACATATTAAGACTACTGTTGGAAATGGCAAATGTAAATTATATAATTTAATTTTCATTTTACTTTTGCACCAAACTTTGCACGTATGGGTAATGGAAAATGTAAATTTAAATACAGAAATACAATGCCATTTTGAATATTGCGTTGCCACTTTGAATATTGCATTGCCATTTTGCATATTGCATTTTAAATTGAATTTCACTACCTATATGCTTCCATACAAAAGAGCAGTCTTGGTAGAATGGCATTTACGAAAACGTGACTGAAATGTTTCAAACATTGAAATATCAGCTAAAAAACTTTGTAACTGTGAGAAAACAATTTTTTCCAGAATCTTGGAGATAAAAGGCAGATTAGACATGGGCCTAAAGTTTGTTAAAACTGATGAGTCCAAATTCTGTTTTTTGAGCAGTGGGTAAACTACTGCATGCTTTAAACAGTCAGGCATAATGCCAGATTCTAAACTGCGATTAATGATGATCAAAAGATATGAAGCAACGTCAATAAAAACTTGCTTAAATAAAAAAGGAGGAAGAATATCCAAAGACCAGCCCGAACGAAGGCTTAAGCTGCTCAACTATTTCCAGCAAATCTGGAAGTGAGACTAGTTTAAACTGACTAAAAAAAAGGTAGTGGCGATGGAGGGATTAGACGGATTAAAAGACGAGGGAGTTATCCTCAGCCGCAGATCCTTCATTTTACTATCAAAAAATAATACAAATTCTTCACATGATGGAGAAGAAACCCCAGGAAAAAGACGGGTTGAGAGTAGCATTAATAATGTTGAAGAGAGTCTTTGGTCTAGAGCAGTTCTTATTAATAATATTTGACAAATGTCGACATGTTCAAATGTCGACACGGCTTTTTTCACTGCTTTCTGAAATTTAAAAAGAGTCCTTTAAAATCTCAAAAGAAACATGAAGCCTGTCCTTTTTCCACTTTTGTTCCGCTCTTCTACAACATCGTCTGAGAGAACGAATAGAATCATCAATCCAGGGTTTAGAAGGGGTTTTAGACTGGAAAGTCCTTAAAAGAGCCACAGCATTTAAAACATTAGAACAGGTGGAGTTAAACCTGGAGAGGAGTTCCTCGACGCTAGCATCACAGGAAAAATCATCAATAGATGGCATCACTTCATGAAAAATTTATGAAAAGGAGTCTTTGGTAGTATGAGTAATACGCTGAGAAAGGCGACCACGAGATGAGACTATAGGTGCAGCAGCAGAACATGAGACAGTAAACATAACAGTCTTATGGTCGGAAAACCCATTTTCACAGACTTCTAAATCAGAGATACTAAATCCCTGCAAAAGCACTAAGTCAAGTGTATGGCCATCCTTGTGAGTGGGAGAATTAACCCCAATAGAAAAGTCAAAAGCGTTCAGTAAATGGGTAAACTCCTTAGCGAAGCGATCATTCATGCAGCAAACATGAACATAAAATCACTGAGTACAATAAGCTTGTCATATACTTTATATTGCCGAGTACAAGAAGCTTGTCATATATATTACAAATATATTGCAACAGTGAGGTTCCTTTAAGAGGGCTGGGAGGGGTGTTACTAGTTTTTCCATAGAGGGGAAGTGGATGCTATGCTATACTGTTTTTCAGGTACTGGCTGAAAATGTATGTTCTGTTCTGTGTTACATCGAGTTCAGTAAAAGTTTCCAGATCACAGCCGTCTCCAATTGTCATTCAAGTATCTTACACACTGGCATCGAGCAGATTCAGACAGACTGTGTGCAGATAAGTCGATGACGTAGCTGTAAAAGTGAGCGAAATACACTGCTGTCTAGCTGCGAACATGACAATGCTTGGCCGTATCAAAGAGTTTGATGAATGCTCGAGTAATTCTTTTGAAGAATATATAGAAAGACTGGAATGTTTTCTCCATGCAAATGACATTGAGGATGATGCAAAAAAATGTTCCGTGCTGCTCAGTGTATGTGGCGCAAAAACATATTCCACATTATGTTCAGTGCTCGCCCCAACGCAGCCCTCTACTGTGACAAAACAGCCCAGCGCCGTCAGAAATCGTTCAGCGTTTTCATTTTCACAATTGTAAGCAGAAACTTAATCAAAGCATTTCTAACTACATTGCTGAGCTTCGACGCCTGTCTGTGCACTGCGCTTTTGGAGATCAGTTAGATGCCATGCTGCATGCTAGAATCGTGTGCGGGGGGTTTGTGGATGAGGCACTACAACGACGCCTACTGGCTGAACCCACGCTCACAATTAAAGGGTCATGAAACCCCAGACTACATTTTTTGAGATTTTAGCAGAGGTGTTTGTGTTGCACATCATAGAAAACAATGTTAGCATCCAATAATTTTAACTATTGGAGAAAACTGGTTAATTTTAAGCTTTTTTGCGCAATTATTATCTTCCGGGTTTAAAATCTACATCGTGTTGACGTCACAATTTGTGACACGGCAAAGGATTATAGTACATCGATGACGCGTCGGTGTCTATTAAATTATTCATGAGACTGTGTGTTCTTATCCTATGAGAAGAAGCTTCACTTAATTATTCACAACAGCATGTGTTGATTTGCTATTCAGAATGTGAGATCACGTACATTACCTGAGAGAAACGGTCATGAATCTAAGGAGAGTGTTTTGTTTTTGCTTTGTAATAAGAGTTCGGCACAAACACGATTCATTCACTTAGTCAGTATAACGTCTCGATTACGTGTGTAACCCTCGTTCCCTGAAGGAGGGAACGGAGACGTCACGTTGGATGACCGACGAATTGGGATCTCGCTTAGAGAGACCAATCAACTTCGAGTGTAACTAAACGAGCCAGTGCACATTGGCATGTGTTTATTGCATCCAGCTGCGGCTGATCACAGCGTGAGTATAAGTAGGCAGCTGGTGCAGCGCATATTCAGGTTTTCACTGAGGAGCCGAGCCGGTGACCCGGCCACTCAGCGGTGGTACAGAAGCTGTGGCGACGGGACGTGACGTCTCCGCTCCCTCCTTCAGGGAACCAGGGTTACATACATAACCGAGACGTTCCCTTTCAGTCGGTCACTCTCAACGTCACGTCGGATGACTGATGAATTGGGATCCCTACCAAAGGGGGTCACGGATACTGCCCCTTCCGGTGTGCTGTGGAAGCCTCCTGCGCCCCTTCTTTTTGGCGTAGGCCGGCCAGCCACTGCTATTATGGCACTACCCACTCAGTAAGACTGGATAACACTGGGAAAACGTACCTGTAGCACTTGGGACAGGAACGTTGCGGAAGCCCCATCCTTCCCGAAGGAGGTTTCGGAAGCACTTACACATATGGACAACCATTTAGGTGCATATGGAAGATTAGAGGTGACTGTAACCCTCTTGGAAAATAGCAGGAAGTCTGCCGGGGAAACACAGGCTCTGAGGCTATACCGTGGATTTTACACATGTGGGATCTACCGGTTCTCACGGATTCATCGAGTGAGGGCCTGGCACTGGACGCTCCGCCACGTCTGGCTGCCGAGGGGACGGGGGAGCTCGACAGGGTCTACGATATGAACTCTCTGGAGCAGTTTTAGCAAGCCGACCCGAAGCCGGGGCCTCTCA
>NW_015555714.1:84706-85236 GCF_001515605.1 Sinocyclocheilus anshuiensis
CTTACCACAAGAAGACCAGTTACTGCTGCTATGGCACTACCCACTCAGTAAGACTGGATAACACTGGGAAAACGTGCCCGTTCCACTTGGAACCGGAACGTTGCGGAAGCCCATCCTTCCCGAAGGAGGTTTCGGGAAGCACTTACACATATGAACAACCATCTAGGAGCATATGGAAGATTAGAGTTGATTGTAACCCTCTTGGAAAATAGCAGGAAGTCTGCCGGGGAAACACAGGCTCTGAGGCTATACCGTGGATTTTACACATGTGGGATCTACCGGTTCTCACGGATTCATCGAGTGAGGGCCTGGCACTGGACGCTCCGCCACGTCTGGCTGCCGAGGGGACGGGGGAGCTCGACAGGGTCTACGATATGAACTCTCTGGAGCAGTCTTAGCAAGCCGACCCGAAGCCGGGGCCTCTCAATGCTTCTATCTGTTTGAGGTGAGAACACTGGAGGATACTGGCTCCACACGAAGGCTATAGAATCTAGCGAACGTGTTGGGGGTCACCCAGCCCGCAGCTCTAC
>NW_015555714.1:85578-95627 GCF_001515605.1 Sinocyclocheilus anshuiensis
TAGGTGCGAATCGTCAACCGAAAATGCGTGCAGGTCCCCTACCCTCTTGATGGAGGCCAATGCAAGCAGGAGCAGAGTTTTAATTGATAGAAACTTCAGCTCGACTGTCTGCAAATGCTCAAATGGGCCCTGCTGTAGTGCTCTGAGCACTAGAGACAGGTCCCAAGAGGGTATGCAGAAAGGACAGCACGACTCTGATTGGACATTTCCGGGGGTCTTCTCGGTGAGAAAAACACCACTCGACAAACAGATTCCACTTCAAGGTGTAAGCGTGTCTCGTAGATGGTGCTCTCGCCGAAGTGATGGTGTTCACTAGCTCCTAGGGTAGGTCACCTAGAACCTCCGCGTCCCGTCCAGGGACCAGACATGGAGTTTCCAAAGGTCTTGGGCCAGTAAGGCGCCACGAGCAGGACCTGCTCCTCGTCCCCCCTGATCTTGTACAGTGTCTGTGCAAGAAGTCTCACTGGGGGAAACGCATACTTGTGAAGGCCCCGCGGCCAGCTGTGTGCCAGTGCGTCTATGCCGAGTGTTCCCTCGGCCAGGGAGAATAACAACTGGCAGTGAGAGGTTTCTGGAGAGGCAAAGTCTGCGTTTCTGTTAGATTCTGAGAAGATGAGGATGTGAGCAAAAATGCTTCTGCAACCCTTAAGTCTACACCAGGCTTCGGCCTTGTCTTTACATTTGCCAACGATCCTTGGATCTCAGCTGACGTCTCTCTTAGCTCTTCATCTTCATCTGGGAGAAAACTCTCCCGACCACCACAGAGTCAGAATAACATAGTTTTGGAGTTCTTCACTCTTCAAACCCAGAAGACACCACCGAACCTCCAAACCATCAAGACTTTCATCCGAGACTGCATCCGGACGCTTGTTCCAGGCCCAAGGCAATGCAAGTATTGTACATTTAACTAAATGAAACAGAGGTTTAGTATAAGCGGTAGACCCCCGTTGTAAAACGGCACTGATGGTTTTAACTCGGGTGGTTCTGACTTAACTGACTCTTTTTATAGCTTCATTCTCTGGTTTTCCTGATGGTTTCGTCCATCAAGTCTCATTTGCCCTTTCCCATGTATGAGTGATTGGTTGTTTGTTTGTTAGACTAGTTTGTGATAGTGTTTAGTTAATAAAACTCTTGTGCACAAATTACATGAGTTTCTGATTCTGCCTTGCAAATTAATTTCCCTTTTACGATTTTGATCCTTGCTACATGCTCTAATGCCTTATTAGGCTACTGTAAGAAGGTTGTTTTCTGTGGCCACAAAAATATCCTTTCTTAGAGTTTACATGAAATTACGCTAAATGTTCGCTGGACGAACAGATTAGTTGATGGCAATTTAATTCTGCTACTTAATTCTGCTACAGTTACTACTGGCAGCTGATATAAATAATAGTAATTAATCATAATTACTTGTTATTATTTATATACATTTCCCTTTTGAGCTAATTTGCTACAGTAGACCACCTTGTCAGTTGATGTACGCAACTGTCGCAGTGGTGTCCTGTTCACCTGTTTTAGGGGCACTCCGGCCCGGAGAAACGCAAGGTCTGACCACGGGATGAAGGTTTGGCGGCAGGCCAGTGTAACTCGGACCCGGTGAGTGCTGCGTTGCCACACCCACCTCGGGACTCGGCCATGGAGCAAGTCGCTGTGTTCGCACAACTGATCCTGAGACTGAGCTAGAATGAGCCAGTCATCGAGGTAGTTGAGAATGTGAATGCCCTGTTCTCTCAGAATGCCCCACCGTCGAGGGTGGTGAGGGAGGATGAGCCACTGGGCCGGTTTCTGGCAGTGAAAGGTGCCGTCCACGACCCAGTGAGCTCATCATGCACCTCCGGGAAGAAAGGCACTGGGATGGGGCCCTGAGAACCAGCGCGAGCCACCCCGAGAAACCAATCGTCCAGCCTCGAGGATTCAGGACGCGGTGGAGGTTTCCACTCGAGCCCGATCCTCTCGGCGGCCCGGGCAAGCATAGCCACCATTTCCGTATCCGTATCCGGCATTGCTGGCCGCCCAGAAGGTGGCAGCGCTGCCGGATCATCATCTCCAGAAAGGTCTGACTCACCCTCCGATGCAGCAATTGACATCCGATCGTCAGTGGGAGCACCGAAGGATACAAGTGGTACCCCACGAGAGGGTCCAGCCTGTTCTTTCGGTGGCTCCACTGGCTATAAAGTGCCAGTGGAAGGAGGAGCCCTCGGAGGAGAATTCCTCACCACCACCATAAGACCAGTCCGGCTACTGCCAGAAGTAGCGTCCCCCCGGCGGCCCCCAGGGGGAGCCCTAGATCTAGGCAGAGGTACGGGCACCAGAAAAGCACGGGTGGAAAGGCATCTTTAAAAAGACGTCCAAACATGAATGCTCTTTTAGAGTTTGCTCTTTTAGAATTTTCTCTTTTAGTGTGCTGAAGTGCACAGGGGAGATGGCCGCCTGCAACACAAACAGGGGATAGTGCAGCCTGATGTGTGCAACCCACTCGACACGGGAAGAACCACCGCCGCTGAAGTGCCGTACCACCAGCACCAGAGCTTCATCGAGCATGTGGAACTCGTTGAGTTTCTCCGAAACAATCTCTCGGCTCCGATGCGAAAAGCTGAATATGCGCTGCACCAGCTGCCTACTTGTACTCACAGCAGCTGGATGCAATAATCACATGCCAATGTGCATTGGCTCGCTTAGTTACACTCGAAGTAGATTGGTCTCTCTAAGCGAGATCTCAATTCGTCGGTCATCCGATGTGACGACGAGAGTGACGGACTGAAAGGGAACCATTTTTACAGCTCCATGACACAACCTGTCAAAAGGCTTATATAATCATGGCAGAATAAGTCTTAAAAAGTTATCAGGGTTCAACAGCACGTTCATGTATGTTTTCGATACAGAGTGCAAATGGCTGTGCATTTATTTGTGTTTTTAACTCGATGGGAGCTAAATTAAGCTGTCTGAACCCGAAGCTGTGTGTGTTGTCTGTCTCCCCTCTTCCCCCTCCGCTCACAGCGCATTTTTTAAAACTGTGGTGAGAACTAACCAGCGCTGAAACGGGGTTTCATGACCCTTTAAAGAGGCAGAGGAAAAGGCGTTAGCCACAGAAACAGCATTGTTAAATGCTTGTCTACCTCGTCAGCAACAAAACGAATCACTGCCTCAAGATGATGTTCATTATGCAGACCATACGCATGCATCAGCACACAAGATTGCAGCTACAAGTGAAGATCAAAAACGTGATAAACTTTGCTACAGGTGTGGTGGTAGCACATCCCACAAGACTGTACGTTTTCCATTGCTGTATGCCATTACTGTAATAAAAAAAAATAAAAAAAAAGAGGACACATAGCTCGGGTGTGTTTAACAAAGACTAGACACATTAGTGACAAGGATGCAGCCGGTATCACAGCGGAACGGCATACAAACATTATAACTCACGACCAGCAGAATGAGTACTGTTTACAACACCACTACCAAATCAAAAAAAGGGGGTGCAGAAGCCATATTTGGCCACTGTGATACTGAACAAACAAGCACACACAATGGAAGTGGATTCAGGAGCAGCATGCTCCTTGATTAGTGAGCATACTTATCACCCATTGTGGCCCTCTCAATCCCCTGAAATGAATGCAGACAATGGAGTACTAAAGCAGTGGTCACAAGCAACCTTGGAAGTAAAAGGAAAAAATTTTGTAGAAGTGATGTACAAAGGAACTCGAAACACACTGCCCTTGTTTGTCATCAGGGGCCAGGGCACTAGTCTGCTGGGACTGGTTTGATGTCCTTGGAATATCGGTTGAAGGAGTGCACAGAGTACAGCTTCAGTCCATAGAGGAAATACTGACTGAATATTCTGAGGTATTTCAGGACATTGGGGTTTGCCACATTGACATTGATTTCAGAGTTACGCCACGTTTTTTCAAAGCCCGCCCAGTTCCTTTCGCTTTACGGCCACAGCTTGACGAGGAGCTGGATAAATTGGTGGCTCAAGGAATTTTTGAACCTGTGCGGCATGCAAAGTGGGCCACACCCATAGTGGTTGTAGCAAAAAAAGATGGGGGCTTGAGGATTTGCGGTGATTATCGCTATACTGTGAATACAACTGTTAAGCCTGATGTGTACCCCATACCCACGGCATCTGAACTGTTCTCAAAGCTAGCAGGAGGAGTAGTTTTCACTAAACTTGATTTGAAACAAGCTTATCAGCAGCTTCCATTGGATGTCAAAGCATCCGAACTACTGACTATTAACACTCACCGCGGGCTTTTCCGGGCTCGATGACCACCACTGAGTTGAATTATGTCCAAATCGATAAGGAAGCAGTAGTTTTTGCTGTCAGAGAGTTTCACCAGTATCTCGCAGGCCGCCACTTCGTGATTTTTACGGACCACAAGCCCCTGCTTGGACTTGTGCACCATTCCAAGCCAATGCCTGTCATCCTTTTACCACGAATGCAACGTTGGAGTTTGATCACTGGAGCTTACGACTATGAGCCGTGTTACAGGCCTGGCAAACAAATGGGCAATGATGACGCCCTGAGTCGCTTACCTCTGCCTGAATCTGAAGTTGTTACGCCGCCACCTTTGGAAGTATTGCTACTGGAAATGGTGCCAGATGCACCTATGCATGCTGAACGAATTGCTAACCTTACACTTAAGGACCCTGTCATGTCACGTGTACTACGCTGGGTACTACATGGGTGGCCAGCTGATGTACCAGATAGCCGGTTCAAACCCATAGACGGAAATCCCGGGGGGCTCGGGGGGAACAGGACCCCCCCCCATCTGAGGGTTGTCCCCCCCTAAAAATATAATTAAAAACCACGCTGTGCATTGTAAATAACAATGTTTTATACTTTTAATAATTGTGTAAGTAGTAAAACAACAAAAAATGCGTTTTAAGTTTAGAAACATTTTGAGTCTCGCCCTCCCTTGCCTCATAGTGCTTTGGTCCAAATGCCTGCTTTCCTCTTTTATATCACCTACACACACACAAGTCCGGTGAGAGAGAACAAAGTCAATAGTTGTGGAACTCCAGTAAGTAAGGCTTGTCAAGGCTATTTTATTCACTTAAACATCGGATTGAGTGATTATTTTCTCTTTAATACAGATGATGCCAATGTATGTTTCGATGAGTCAGCTGTTAGCAATAATAACGTTACCTGCTTGAGGTAAAGGGTTGCCAGGTTTTCATAACAAAACCCGCCCAATTGCTACTCAAAACTAGCCCAAAACTAACCCAAACTATCCGCGTTTCAAGGGGTCCCCTGGTAAAAATCGCATTCCGGGGGCTAAAATACGCATTATTGGGGTCGCTTCAACCTGCGGACATGAAAAACAACCCACGCAACAGTGATAAAGTAGTCCAATTCCACAGGAAAACCGCGGACTTGGCAACACTATGTCTACAACGGACACGAGCGCTGTCACAGCGCGACCACAACAGCTTTAAGTTGCCTAATTTGGCACGGTCTCCCTGCTGCACTAATAGTAGTAAGCCATTCCTCTGTGTATACATATCCTTACAAGTACAATTTTAGCTGTATTATTTGTGTCCCCTTCGAAAATTACTCTAGAGAAATTTTATGTTTATTGCCCCCCCCCTACTGTTAGACGAAATTTATGCCCGTTCAAACCATTCGTTTTGCGCCGCCATGAAGCCTCCGTGCATAAGAACTGTGCTCTGGGGAATCTGTGTGGTTATTCCTGGCTTGGCGTGGAGAGATGTTCTGGCTTTGCAGCATGGTGCGCACCCGGGTATCGTACACATGAAGGGATTTGTAAGGAGTTATGTGTGGTGGCCGGGCATGGACAGAGATATAGAGGAAACTGTCAAAGCATGCGGAACCTCTGATGTCATGTCATGCATCTGTTAAGGCGAAAGTGCACCCTTGGGAGTGGACAACAAAAAGATGGTCCCGGCTACATATTGACTTTGCGGGCCCTTTCCAAGGCAAAATATTCCTCATAGTGGTTGAAGTGGCTAGAGGTGTCTCTGATGAGTTCCATGTCATCATGTGCAGTTATTAACAAACTGAGACTGATTTTTGCAACACATGGGTTGCCCAATGTCATAGTTTCAGACAATGGGGCTGCTTTCACATCCACAGAGTTCCAAGAGTTTGCCGAGCGCAATGGTATTCGCCATGTCACTACAGCACCTTATCATCCGAGCTCAAATGGTCAAGCTGAATGCATGGCACAGACAACCAAGGAAGCCCTGTCTCGCATCACCAAGGGCGAGTGGCAGATCCGACTTGCTCGTTTCTTGCTGTCAACTGGAAAAAGTCCTGCTGAGTTGCTCATTAATCGGGGACTGACCACGGCCCTGGATCGTTTGCATCCTGACCATGAAGGTGATATGCTCCACAAACAGGAGCTGAGTGTTGAAAAATGCCCTGGCACTGTAAGAGAGTTTAGACCACATGACTTGGTGTGCATGAGAAGTTACACCAGGGATTCTAAGTGGATTCCTGGGGTCATCATTGATGTCACAGGCCCCTTGTCATACAAGGTCAGGACCAGTGATGGGCAGGTGCAGACGGCATATTGATCAGCTGCTGGACAGGGTGGCACCCTCAGTGGGTCCATCAAGGCCCAAGCTAGATTGCTACACTGCCTTTCTACCAGAGCCCGCAGGGGCCGAAATGCCTGAGTTACAGCCGCCCACAATAGAGATGGAAATTCCTGGTGAGGAGCTTTCTGGAGCTTAGGGCATGTCAGAGTCCCCTCCCTCTAGGAGGTACCCCGTAAGAGAGCATCGTCCCCCAAGAAGATTTTCAGATTTTGTGGACTGTGAGAAATGTGTGTAGTGTATTGGCTAAATATAATGCAACAGTGAGGTTCCTTTAAGAGGGCTGGGAGGGGCGTTACTAGTTTTTCCCTAGAGGGTAAGTGGGTGTTATGCTAGACTGTTTTCCAGGTACTGGCTGAAGATGTATGTTCTGTTCTGTGCTGCATCGGGTTCAGTAAAAGTTTCCAGATCACAGTCGTCTCCTCTTGTCATTCAAGTATCTTACACAGGATTGTTAATGTACATAATGACTTAACCCTAGGCTGGTATATTGTCTATTGTGCATTTTTCAACTAAACATTTGTCTTTCTGTGACTCTAATAAAGTTTGTATGCTTCATATAGAGAGCTATATTATAGATTGCACTTTTTCCTTCCGTTTGCTCTCTTTTCAAACATCAAACTTCAAACTCGTCAACGCCAAACTCATTGTCTGTTTGGTGATTAAAAAAATTGTTTTAGAAGGCTGCTTGAATTGAAAGCAACACAGCCAGAGTGATATACATGTCAGTTGTCCGAGACGTGACGCAGTGCTGCACTTTTTGTCAGGTGTGCGACAGCAATATTTTGTTATTTTAATTTTAAAAATTCTAAAAAAGAGCAAATATCACTATGAAAGGAACAGTTTACCCAAAATGAAAATTTACCAATAATGTAGTCACCCTCAGACCATCCAAGATTTTTTTTTCTGATGAAGACAGTCAGTCATATACATCTTACATAGAGTGTGTACATTATCAGCAAATTTTCATTTTTGGGTGAATTATTCCTTAAGTGTCATGTATGTCTGTGTGTGTTTGTTTTTTAGGGCTGGAATAACAATCCTACTGGAGAATGACTTGCTTCTTGCGTTAGACCAAGGCTGCATCTCATTGCTAGTTTTACTTGATCTTAGTGCTGCGTTCGACACCATACATCATGACATACTCATAGATCGATTACAAAACTACAGTGGGTACGGAAAGTATTCAGACCCCCTTCAATTTTTCACTCTTTGTTATATTGCAGCCATTTGCTAAAATCATTTAAGTTAGATTGGGTTAAACAAATCAATTTTGCTTGGTTGGAACTATGCTAATTATGTCTCTATTTGTTTCTCTGTTTTTGCTACTTGGATTTACACAAGCTTCAGTCTGGATCCAGAACACCAGAGAAGAGGTCGCTATACAAATAAACTTGAATTGACTTGAATACATTTCATTTACCTCAGGCAAGTCATCAGTCCACAGCTCGTTAGTTCGCTATAAATGAGGTCTAGAGAAGAGCATTTGGCAAAATATTAGACTATATAGTCATATTTCACTTTACCTATTAGAGATGTCTTAATTATTTAAATGGGGGGTACAAAGCTGTTTCATGCATTCAGAGTTGTTTACACTGTTAAAGACATGGATTTTCATGCTAAACATGGCCAAAGTTTCAAAAAACGATTTGGACGAATAACAGAGTATTTCTGTGCCAAATACACACTTCCGGGTTTCTTACAGGTTTCAGAAAGTTTTTTTTTAGATCGTGGCTCTTCATGACGTAATGAAGGGTGGAACTCCTTATATGGACATTTCTCCTGGAAGAGCGCGCCCGCACATACATCGACCGGAGCGAGAGGAAGAGTGCTCCCATCAACAAGCTTCATTCAGCAGCACTGTACGGGACTCACTCGAGAAGAATGTCTCCAAAGAAGTGTGTTTTTGGCTGTAAGGAAAGATAACCTTGTTCAGCTTCCCAAAGAATCCAGCGTTACGTAAACAGTGGATGCAGTTTGTTTTCCGGGGAAGCAAGGGAGTTTCGCAAGTGTGTTTGTTGACGAACGTTTTATAAACAAGGCCCAGTTCGACGCTGGATTTTCACATCGTTTGATACTGAAAGATGGAGCGGTCCCAGCTATAAAAGATCCCGGTCATGATTCAGAACTGCAGCTGGTAAGTGAAACTGCATCAAATGTCTGTGTTTTGTTGGCAATCGCCGCTCAAGTGCTCGTCACTCTTTAGCTCTGCCCACGGCGCACCTCCAGGAGCTCGGCTGTTTTCGGAGAGAATCGTAAAGCTGTATCTTTCTTTAATAAATATGATAAAGCTAAAGAATTTTTGGAGATATGAAGGATGCAGTACTACTCTATAGGTACTCAAGATTAATATGAGATTGGGTGAAATTGTGTGTGTTAGGTGCCCTTTAATGTATGTTTAAATAAATCTGTTATAAAATAAGTTATGACAGCCACTGTGTAAATTATTATATTTCAACAACAAATACCATATAATACCATACCACAATACCAGTGGTAAAAATCTGCCACCGTCACAGCCCTAAAATTTACGTTTTCATTCAATTTTTTAATTTGAGTGTTGATTATTATATAAAAATAATTAGTAATTAAATTTAAGTGTGGGCTCTGTTGTAACCTTATATTAGTAATGTAAAAGGGCTCCCTATAGTTTAGAGCAGAATCTGAGGTAGATTTGTATCCCTAAGAAATTGTAATTAAATGTATTTAAAGAAAGAGCCATTTGTTCAGTAAACCACTGTTTAATATTAAAAAAGCTATTTTATGTTTAGTTTTTTCCCCCTGCTGTACAGAAACCATACCGAACCGTGACATCAAAACCGAGGTACGTACCGAACCGTCATTTTTGTGTACCGTTACACCCCTGTTACAGAAAACGTAACAAAAGCAAGAAAGAGTTGATTTGTGAGGAGAACAATTATGTTTATTTTCTAAAACCAAAATAAAACTGAGCACCTCAAAATTGCAAAAAAAAAACAATCCTTCAAAAAGGATAGATAAAATAATGTTAAGTAAAATTAAAAAGCCAAAGCCTTCTTTCAGTGGATGTGCTGGTTTGGGCCTCATTACCGGCTGCAGTCATGTCCTCATCTCATATATAAAACACCTGTGATTCACAAATACTTGCTAAGGAACTCGCATTCACATAAAGTAGCCTTGTTGACAAGTTTGGGTAAGTAAGGACAAAACTCATAAGATCTAGGACTATCGATGCCCTGTAGTAGGCAATATCACGTCTTTTGTAGCAGAAATATACTGCTGCAGAAAAAGCTAGGTCCATGCAAAATGTAATGTGTAACTGCAACACTCATTTCAAATGTAGTGGAGTAAAGAGTACAGAAACTCATTAAAAAATGAAGTGAAGTAGAGAGTAAAAGTTGCTAATATCTTTGATACTCAGTAAAACTACAAAGTAGGGCTGAGCAATAATTCAATATCAATATGTATCGCGATATAATTTTTTTCAATAACGGTGATATGATTTTTAAACACAT
>NW_015555714.1:95921-97342 GCF_001515605.1 Sinocyclocheilus anshuiensis
ATAAAATAAGTTATGACAGCCACTGTGTAAATTATTATATTTCAACAACAAATAGAAATTGTATAATTTAATTAAGTTAATTAAAAAACTGTATTACGTGCAATTTACTAGGGCTGTGATGGTCGCGGTGACAACCGCGTCACCGTGGTGGTCGGTTGCCACCGCGGTCGTCTACTACCACCGGCAGAAGTGCACGTGACGTCACGCACTCTATAACACGCATAATGCGAAGTTTTGTATACAAGTGTAATAACAGTAATAGTTGCAATTGACGGAATTGTTCAAATAAACACGAACGCGTTTGTTAATAGATGATTGAGCCTCATTTATTATTATTTGTGTTTCAAAATTATATATATATATATATATATATATATATATATATACATACACATGCATACATATTTATACATAAATTATATATAGGCCTATAATTAATATTAATTATATATCAACACTGCGCCACCGGCGGTAGTTGGTCCATTACCATATAATACCATACCACAATACCAGTGGTAAAAATCTGCCACCGTCACAGCCCTAAAATTTACGTTTTCATTCAATTTTTTAATTTGAGTGTTGATTATTATATAAAAATAATTAGTAATTAAATTTAAGTGTGGGCTCTGTTGTAACCTTATATTAGTAATGTAAAAGGGCTCCCTATAGTTTAGAGCAGAATCTGAGGTAGATTTGTATCCCTAAGAAATTGTAATTAAATGTATTTAAAGAAAGAGCCATTTGTTCAGTAAACCACTGTTTAATATTAAAAAAGCTATTTTATGTTTAGTTTTTTCCCCCTGCTGTACAGAAACCATACCGAACCGTGACATCAAAACCGAGGTACGTACCGAACCGTCATTTTTGTGTACCGTTACACCCCTGTTACAGAAAACGTAACAAAAGCAAGAAAGAGTTGATTTGTGAGGAGAACAATTATGTTTATTTTCTAAAACCAAAATAAAACTGAGCACCTCAAAATTGCAAAAAAAAAACAATCCTTCAAAAAGGATAGATAAAATAATGTTAAGTAAAATTAAAAAGCCAAAGCCTTCTTTCAGTGGATGTGCTGGTTTGGGCCTCATTACCGGCTGCAGTCATGTCCTCATCTCATATATAAAACACCTGTGATTCACAAATACTTGCTAAGGAACTCGCATTCACATAAAGTAGCCTTGTTGACAAGTTTGGGTAAGTAAGGACAAAACTCATAAGATCTAGGACTATCGATGCCCTGTAGTAGGCAATATCACGTCTTTTGTAGCAGAAATATACTGCTGCAGAAAAAGCTAGGTCCATGCAAAATGTAATGTGTAACTGCAACACTCATTTCAAATGTAGTGGAGTAAAGAGTACAGAAACTCATTAAAAAATGAAGTGAAGTAGAGAGTAAAAGTTGCTAATATCTTTGATACTCAGTA
>NW_015555714.1:98161-106419 GCF_001515605.1 Sinocyclocheilus anshuiensis
GAATGAATAAACCAGTCTTATAAACTCCTTGATTTCGCTTAAGCAACTTTAAATATAATATGCATGCACAATAAACTATTGTAAAATTTATTTACATCACTCGTCAGAAAGGTTTTTGCATGTTTTAATAAAATGTAAATGAATAACAGTCATAATAAGCATATTTCCAGTATGCACCTCAGGCTTGCACAGTATCGTCAACTCACTCATCAGAATCTTCGGTAATCCTCGGCAAACTTCGCCACGGCTCATTCGGTTCTTGTTGAGTCCTCGGTAATCCTCGGCAAACTTCGACAGTTGGTTGAACCTGCTCATTCGGTTCTTTTTGAGTTGGTCGTGCTACTTCGGCTGTTCGTCCTGCGTCATCAACCCGGAACTAAAGTTCGATTCAGTTCGATTTGTGAACCGGCTCAACCGGTTACTTCCTGAGAACCGGCTCAAAAGAACAATTCGTTCAAGAACCGAACATCACTACTCTTCAGTAACGGATAAATAAAATAATGTTAAGTAAAATGAAAAAGTCAAAGCCCAGTCATGTCCTCATCTCATACATAAAACACCTGTGACTCACAACTGCTTTGCTAAGGAACTCACAATCATGCAAAGTAGCCTTGTTGACAAGTTTGGATGAGTAAGGGCAAAACACACAAGATATAGTACTTTCAGTGCCCTGTAGTTGGCGATAACACCTCGTTTGTAGCAGAAATGAACTGCTGCAGAAAAAGCTAGGTCCATGCAAAATGTAATGTGTAACTGCAACACTCATTTCAAATGTAGTGGAGTAAAGAGTACAGAAACTCATTAAAAAATGAAGTGAAGTAGAGAGTAAAAGTTGCTAATATCTTTGATACTCAGTAAAACTACAAAGTAGGGCTGAGCAATAATTCAATATCAATATGTATCGCGATATAATTTTTTTCAATAACGGTGATATGATTTTTAAACACATTTCCGATATTTCGATATACATTACCAGTTTCCCATACATTGATTTATTTGTGCCGTTTGACTTCGTTGAATAAACATGAGCACTGCACGTTTCAAAATCAAAACGCGTCGCGGGTGTTTTATATGAATGTATCTCTGAAGGGAACCGACTGTCTTCAGAAAAGTTTCGATGACATTATCTGATAAAGTAGTGTACATGAGCAGAGCTGCTTTGATTACAGCCATTACTGGGGAAGCCGCTGTTTCTGCCGCACTCAAAGCGCCTCCTGCTGGCAGAGAATCAGTTTGCATTTTCAATAAGCCCGTCTACAGCAACATGTTTTTGTTGTTGCTCTTTGTTGTTGTTTTTTTTTTTTTGGTTTTCTGCAGCAACTCAGGGCACTTTTCATACTCTTTATCCTGTCTGAAGCACATTTGTTTCAATCTATAAGAATAATCAGCCTACACTACCAGTCAAAAGTTTTTGAACAGTAAGATTTTTTTTTTTTTTTTTTTTTAAGAATTCTCTTCTGCTCACAAAGCCTACATTTATTTGATCCAAAGTACAGCAAAAACAGAAAAATTTTTGAAATATTTTACTATTCTATTATTACTGCTTTCTATTTGAATATATTTTAAAATGTAATTTAATCCTGTGATCAAAGCAAAATTTTCAGCATCATTACTCCAGTGTCACATGATCCAGAAATCAATTTAATATGCTGATTTGCTGATTATCAATATTTAAACAGTTGAGTACATTCTTTCAGGATTCTTTGATGAATAGAAAGATCCAAAGATCAGCATTTATCTGAAATAAAAAGCTTTTGTAACATTATACACTATTCCATTCAGTATAATTTTTATTATTTTTTTGGGAAAGAAATTATAGAAATTAATACTTTTATTTAGCAAGGATGCTTTAAATTGATCAAAAGTGATGATAAAGACATTTATAATGTTACAAAAGATTTCTATTTCAGATAAATGTTGTTCTTCTGAACTTTCTATTCATCAAAGAAACCTTAAAAAATCTACACTGTTTTCAACATAATAATAAATGTTTTTTGAGCAGCAAATCAGAATATTAGAATTATTTCTGAAGGATCATGTGACTGGAGTAATGATGCTAAAAATATAGCTTTGAAATCTTATAATTAAATTATATTTTTAAATATTTTCAAATAGAAAACAGTTATTTTAAATAGTAAAACTATTTCAAAATATTACTTTTTTGCTGTATTTTGGATCAAATAAATGCAAGCTTGGTGAGCAGAAGAGAATTATTTAAAAAAAAACATAAAAAATCTCATTGTTCAAAAACCTTTGACTGGTAGTGTATGTTAGCCTATAGTTTGAAGTTAAAGATATTAATATTAAGGTGAGTCTGCGATGTTTATTTGACAGTGATTTCACATTTCGTGTTTGTATTAAGGCTAAATACAAATAAAAGGTTAACATTAATTTATTTGTGCTGTTTTTTTTTCTAAAATATTATATGGTTTTATATGAGGTGTCATAGACTTGGCAAATTCATTTTTCATAAGTTTGTATGCACAGACATCTGTTGTGGGTGTTTTTGGCTGTTTTTACGAGGCTTTTTTTAATAGTGTTCATATCGATATCAGAATTATATTGTATCGACCGAAATGAATAAATATATTGTGATATACATTTTGGCCATATCATCCAGCCCTACTACAAAGCATCCAAAAAGATTCTCAAGTACAGTAATTAGTTACATTTACTAAAATATTTTACACTTCTGTCTTCGACTGGTGAAGTTGAACATCATTAGTGCCAACGTGAACAATCTTACTAAATTTAAATTTTTTATATGCCAAGATGTCAGGCGCTCTGGCTCCTGGTAAACATTGGAGTATGGTGGCTGGTGTCTCTTTGTTCACGTTCCGTACAATAGAATCACCAATAACTAGAGCACTTTCATCAGGTTTCTCAGTGAGTTGTCAGATTTTGCTGTATTTGGCTGAGCAGTGGTTTGGGTGACTCGCCAATGTACTAGATTTCTCTAATACATAAAATAAGTAAGCTTGACCAGAGTTCTTGTGGGGAGAAGAATTTATTCAAGGTGCTAGTTCTTCAGCAGCGATGTTAGCGTGTCGGCTTTCAAGAGTCTTAACACAAAGTTCTGTCTGAGGGACAGAACTTTATACCTGGTAACAAAAGGTTCACAAACCAAAAGGTAGATACTGTTAGGACCTCCTACTGGAGACCCCACAATAGTCAGGAAGGGAGATTCTGTTAGGATATTCTACTGGTTAGACAGGAAGGGCCATCCTGTTAGGATCTTGTATTTGAGATCTTACAAAAGGCAGGAAGGACCATTTGGTTTACACCTTTATCTTTATTACATTTGGGGAAGAGTCACAATGTAACGTCAGACATTGATTACACATGAAATAACTATTCACAAAATCCTTCAGGGTGCGTCATTAAGTGGGGAGAACCTGTTTGATATTTTGATCAGAATAGAAGAGCTGTGTTTTGTCCCGCGACTATGCTGCCTGCTGCAGGGGCTCTGCAACTGGAACCGAACAATGTACAGAACTAGGCCCTCACATTCCCACAGGTGTGTGTGTATATATATATATATATATATATATATATATCCAGTAACTCCAATTAGTGTCAATCTCACACATTTTAACTGATTATTGCGTATTTCACAGCTAGCCATATTTTAACCATGTTCATACTTTTTAACCGAATAAATTAAATTGTTTTCACTGTGAAAAGATTAATGCTGATTCTAAGCGATTTTTATAAATGCATTTTGAAAATGTGATTATTTAAAATCAAATTGATGCAAATAGTTAATATGATATTTTTGAGTGCAGAAAATTCATATCTCTGTATTTTTTGGCTGATTTGCAATATACGGTATATATCTCTGTATGTTCGTTTTTGTTTTTGGATTAAAAAAATCTGTATTTAATATCTTAATATTCTGTATTTCACTTACCTCCCAATGTTGTCCAACAAAACAATACATATTAAAGGCTATGAAAACAAATAAAGTGAATGTAACCATGTAAGCCTTTATATTATGTGCAAAAAAGGGCTAAAATCACATTTCATTCTAACATTGTAACATTGCAATCTAAAAACAAAACTAATGCTTTTAAAGCGGAAGTTAAAATCACTAAACTAAAAATTAAAATAAATGAGAACAAAAGCACAGAGAGTTGTGTTAGGTTATTTTGATTACCCTATTACAGTCACTTTACAGTCAGTGCTATCATAAAAATACACTTACTTGTAGGTATAAATTCTACATGTCACACTTATTGTCCAACTACAAATATTTCAGCGAAATGTATGTTTTAGTCAGAATTATTGCGCTCCTATTTAATTGAGCTCTGTCTGTTTGGCACGCATGCGTGCGGCGGTGCTCATTCACTGAAGTCTGTGAAGTTTAGCGGAGAATCCCAAAGCAGAAGGCTCATGCACTTCTGACAGAAAAATGGAAATATTTCCATGGCTTTCTAACATTTACATATGGAGAATATACCTGTGAAATGTAGGGTTGGGTACCGAAACCTGGTACCAATATGGCACCGGTACCCATAGCACATCTTACAAGATCAGATATTTGTCAATGAGCTCAGAATCTGTTGAGCAGCAAATACTCCAGCATGGTCTTGCAAGTCATCTCTCCTTATTCTCGACCTGTGATCAGTCAAAGCGGACTCAGGTAGCTCTTGTTGGATGCAGGGTTGCCAAGTCCGCGTTTTTTCCACAGAATTGGGCTACTTTTAAACTGTTGCCATGGGTTGATTTTCCCAAGTGGGTTAAAGGTTTGAAATATTGCATAAATTACATTTGACTGAAATGCTTGTATTGAAACATTTTGCATTCTACCTATGATAAAACTTTCATGGACTTCTACATTAACTGTTCCCTCAATGACCTGCCCAGCTCAATCCAAGCAGCTGAGTCCTTAATATTTTCAAGAAATGGCTGAAAACACATCTCTTTCATCTTCATTTGACCCTCTAACTCTAGCACTCTCTATTCTAATGCTACTTCTGATTTTATCTGTTTGTTTTTTTTAATTAAAAAACTTGACCCTCTAACATTTGCACTCTCTATTTTATTTCTGTTCTAATGGTCAATCAATCATTTTTGGGGGGAATTGTTTTTTTTTTGTTTTTTTTATAAGTATCGGTTCAGGCACCGTAATCGAAAAAAAAACAAACGATACACAACCCTATTGAAATGTAAGTTATGCATTCAGGAAGACAGCACATCTCAAACACATTAAACAGGGCAAGTAGCCTAGCGTCTCTGTCAGTGGCACATGCAGCCTTTCTGTCAGAACATATGATGGGCCGAGCCGCTTAAACTAATAAGCGATAAGAAACTATAAACTATGTCTTACCAGTTTTTAAAGGCCTTAATATGAAGCTTGTCACATATTTAGAACAAATTGGATTATGCACTTTCTCCGCAGAAGCTCAGTCTGTGTCCTCCGCAATATTTTCATAGGCGCTCGTATCAGATTACTGTATATCGATATAAACTGTATTGCCGCATATCGAATCGCTTATAAAGAAAATATTGATATATCGTACAAACTCGATATACCGCCCAGCACTAATTGCATTATAGATATACTTTATTATAATGAAAGTTATAATAATAAGAACTCAGATAAACCATATATTGCCATAGTCGTGTGTTTATTATTCACGTTGAATCAATAAAAGCAGTTAAATCTGTTTATTCAGCTACCCCTATAGGCATTTTCTGGGTTTCTTCTGCGGGGCGTATTTGGAGTTTCCGTGCAAGAGCACCCTCTGGCCTTCGGATGGAGATTTACTGCTGATCACAGAACCGTGCTTCACTGAAAGATACGCATGACAATCACAGCTTCTGTCTAATCGCGATTTCGATTTCATTTCGATTTATCGTGCAGCCCTAGTCTCCAGTTCAGCTCCTACCCTGATAAAAACACCTGAACCAGCTATTCAAAGGTCTTCAGGGTTATTTGAAAACTACAGACAGGTGTGTTGGAGCAGGGTTGGAGACCTCTGCCATATAGCCTCTTATGCTATTATTATTATACTAATTCTATTATATTGTTACTATTCACTGCTGTCTATTTAATTTACAAATTATTATTAATGTTTGTATTATTCTATATTATTCTAAACTTGATTACATATTTGCTTTTATCTATTATTATAATATTATACTACAAATGCTATTACATGAATTTACTGTTTACTATTCACTATTTTATTATTGACTATACTATTACAATTTATACTACATATACTATTTACTATTACACATCACTTTATAATACATTACACTTATATTTCATACTATTTATACTTCACTGTACCTAATGGATGATCAATTATCTTTGTTATCTTTTTTGGAGTAGGCTATATATCCTTTTAGTGCTATAAAAATATAGAAAGCAGCCTGTATTTGCAGATTTTGTTCCACTGATGGTCAATTGTTAGTACTTAAAGGGGGCATATGATGCGATTTCAATTTTTCCTTTCTCTTTGAAGTGTTACAAGCTCTTGGTGCATAAAGAAGATCTGTAAAGTTGCAAAGACTAAAGTCTCAAATCCAAAGAGATATTCTTTATAAAAGTTAAGTGTCACCACGCCTACCTAAAATGGCTCGTTCTAACACGCCCCTACATGTCTACACGCAAAGAAAGGCGGCATAACTTTTATTCTTGCAATAGTATTGTTGCTGCCGCCATGTTGTGAGGACGCTGTGTTTCATTGTGAAAGCGAAACTATCCGCTTCGTCATGCCTAGAGCTGAATCGTGCTGGTCGCTGAGGAAATACATCAACTTTGCGCTGTGGATCGCCGTATCGGCTTTCACCGTGGACGAAGCGGAGTCCAGCCCGGGGTCGTCACATGTGGTTGCTGCAAGTCCCTCACTCTAGCCCGCCGGCCTCCGCTCACTCAAGCCTGCCATGAGTGACGCTGTGTATTTCGTTGTGAAAGTGAAACTACTTTGTTTGGCCTTCCGGACACGACTAGAAATCAGTGGTTAAGCTGTATTTACAGCACTGTTCCAGAACAGTTCAACCCAAATATTCAGATGTGTGCAGCACATTTTATGGAGGACTGTTTCCTGATCCTGGTAGAGTAGACTACAATGCCGGCTGTTCTGACTCACAGTCTGTAAGTAAGTTTTTTATATTTAAAGGATTTGCCACTGACGATTCAAACGCGAGTTTTGAGCAGTGTAGAGTAGCGCTTGTTGTTTGTCATTTCTCCGATCACAAATGCAGACATGGTTTTATGTTTACGCGGCGCGATGCAACGCGTAAAAATACAGCAGAAGTCATTATAATCCGTAATTATGTCCCCACTGGATGCAACAAATGCCTCGTTTATAATGGGTTTTAATGTTTTTGTCTCGTCGCTCCAGCCGGACGGCATCACAGTATGGTAGGGGCGTAACATTTCCGTCACAAAAATCGACGCGTTTCAGAAAGGTGGGGCATAGAGGAGAAACAATAATGTACAGTATGTGGAAAATAATGTGTTTTTTTAACCTTAAACCGCATAAACACATTTCATTACACCAAATACACAAAATAATGTTCTTTTTGGCAACATCATATGAGCCCTTTAAAGGTGCACAATTTCTAAGCCATTTAATAATAATAATAATAATAATAATAATAATATAAATGATGACTTTCATGTTAGCTCTCATTTAACTGTGATTGTCAGAAGATTTGAATGACAGCTGGTGAAATTGTACATTAAAAATTAAACAACAAAAATTATATGTTTTGAAAGGGTTGTATATTTAACTAATATCTCATGTGTTAGCAGACCGATATAAAGTTGGTTCGATGTTTGACGGTTGTCAGAGATTCAGCCTCGGAAATCTTCAATAGTTCTTTAACGATTTAGCACAAGGACAAGAAACGTGTTATAATTGTTTTCAAATGTAGAAGAGAACACACAATGTTCTTATTTGTTTTAATCTGCCTTAATATAATGTAACTGATAGACCTTATAATGTAAAAGTGCAGGATAGGGACCATCTGCAAAGTGCAAAACCAAGAGCAAAAAGCACAATTATTCCATCTAAATGCTATACTTGTGAAATGTATAAAAAATAAATCTCAGATCTAAGGGGTGTGTCTTATTACTGGTTCATAAAAGAACATTTAGATGTTGGTTTTATTCACAGAACTATAGCACAACAAAAGCTATTGAAATGGGACAATTGAGAAAAAGCTTGCAAAGCATTACAAAGATTGTGCAGTTTACCGCCCCCTAGAGGAAGATATTGCACTTGTCTTGACCAAGTTTGATA
>NW_015555714.1:106534-109680 GCF_001515605.1 Sinocyclocheilus anshuiensis
TAGATGTTGGTTTTATTCACAGAACTATAAGACAACACATGATATTAAAATGTAAACAAATACATCAATTAATTTCCTATAAATGTACTCTTCTATCTCAATTTTTAAGGGTGTGTCTTGATACTTGTTCCTAAAAGAACATTTCAATGTTGATATTATTCACATAACTATAAGACAAAAAAACTTATTGAAATGTAAAAATTGAGAAAAAGCTTATTAAGATACACCGCCCCTAGAGGAACACATTGCAGTTGTTTTGACTGAGTTTGATATTCAGAAATGTGAATAAATAAATTTAAAATACACAGAGTCTGACATTTAAACTTCAAAGGGTGTGTCTTGCTGCTGGTTCATAGAACCACATTTCTATGTATCTTTTAATTTCATAAGAAAATTTGGATACACGCTATTGAATCAAATTCAAACCGATTAAAATATAATTTTGGTAAACACACAGCATTTTATCTCATCTTCAAAGGCTGTGTCTTGTTACTGGTTCGTAGAATAACAGGTAGACATCGGTTGAATTTGCATAGAATAACAGTTAGACATCGGTTGAATTAACACCACATGCTATTGAAATGAAATGTAAACACATACATCAATTAATAAAAAATACAAATACTCTTTTATTTCAGCTTTATGGGGCGTGTCTTGAAATTGTTTCCTATAATGACATTTAGATGTTGGCTTTATTCACAAAAGTGTAACACAACAAAAGCTATTGAATTGTAAAAACTGAGAAAGAGCTTTGGAAGCTTCCCAAAGAGTGTGTAGTACACCGCCCCCTAGAGGCATACACTGCAGTTGCTTCGACTGAGTTTGATATTCAGAAATGTGAATAAATAAATAAAAAATACACAAAGTCTGACATGTCAGCTTTAAAGGGTGTGTCTTGTTACTGGTTGATAGAACAACATTTATATGCTGGTCTCATGCACAGAACTATAACACAACACACAATATTGAAATGGCAACAAATACATCTATTTATTTCTAATAAATACGGTCTTCTGTCCCAATTCTAAGGGGTGTGTCGTGTTACTGGTTCATGGAACAACATCTACATGGTGGTTTTATTTGCGAAACAGCAACACAGCAAACACTATTGAAATGTAAGGATTGAGAGCAAAAAGCCTTTCACAGATTGTGCAGTACACCGCCCCCTAGAGGAACATGTTGCATTTGTTAAGACTGCGTTTGACATTCAAACTTTTATAAATTAATTTAAAATGCATACAGTTTTTTCAACTTCAAAAGGTGTCTTGTTAATTGGGCCAAAAAGAGCATTTCCATGCAGGTTTTACTATTCAAATCTGCTAATAAATTCATTTAAAATGCATGCAGTTTTCCAAATCCAAAGGGTGTGTCTCTACTGATTCCTAGAAGAACATTTTGATGGTGGTTTTAGTCACAGAACTATAATTGAACACATACTATAGAAAATGAAACCAATTTAGTTTAAAATAAATACAATCTTCTACCTCAGCTTCAAAGGCTGTCTTGTTACAGATTTCTCAAAGAATATTTTCCAGTTGTTTTCGCTGTCAAAAGAGATGTCACGCTATTGACATTCAAGGATAGCTTGCGAAACCTTCCAAAGAGTCTCCAGTATTACTGCCCCCTAGAGGAAGATACTGCAGTTGTTTTGATTTAAATTGATATTTAAACCTTTAATAAATTAATTTAAAATCAATACAGTCTTCTATTTCAACTTCAAAGGGTGTGTCTTGTTTCTGATTCCTAAATGAACATTTTAATTCAGGTTTTACTCTCATATGCAATTCAGGACACATGCTATTTAATTTAATTACAAAATTTAATTAAATTATTTTCTTTCTTTTTTTGGATAGCTGTTCATGAGTCTCTTATTTATCCTGAGCAGTTAAACTGTCCATTATTCTTCAGAAAAACTCTCCAGGTAACATGGGAAACATATAGTTTTCTTTTGAAGCTTCTGACATAATTCGGCTATTAATTTGTCTTGTGGACTAAATGTAAACATCTTTGATGCAAAATATCTTACTCAAGACAGTACTAAAAAAAATAACATGCATTTTGTGTGATCCCTCTTACAAAACATTAAAGTGTTTTTAAAGAAACAAAATGGACCCTTTGAAAATGAGCTCGAAAATTGAATTTTTTATTAATTGATGTATTGGTTAATCAGCTTAATAAACAATTTAATTGGCTATTCAGTTTCAATTGCATGTGTTCTCTCATAATTCTGTGACTAAAACCAACAACTGCAGTATCTTCCTCTAGGGGGCAGTAATACTGGAGAATCTTTAGAAGGTTTCGCAAGCAATTTTTGAATGTCAATAGCATGACTTCTGCATCTTTTTGACAATGAAAACTACTGCAAAATGTTCTTTAAGAAATCTGTAACAAGACAGCAGATTTTCAAACTCGTCAAAACAACTGCAAAACAACACTCTTTTGCCAAATTGTTGAATTGCAATAGCATGTTTTCTGTTATAGTTCTGTTACTAACACAAACATAAAAATGTTCTTATAAAAACAGTAACGAGACACACCATGAGGTTGATACAGAAGAGTGTATTTTTTTTTTTTAATTGGTTTAAATTTCAATAGCATGTACTTTTTTGGTGTCATACTTCTGTGAAAACAACGAGCATTAAAATGTTCTCACAAGGACCTGGAATCAGCATAACCACTGGATTATGGAATGATATTGATTTGTAATATTGTTTTTTATTATATTAATATATTTGTTAATAGTAATAATATAATAATAACCACTATCACATATCTTGTTTACAATATTTCTTATTTAAATTCAAGTGAGCGTTATATGTTTTTGTCTTTAAATCTTTCAAAGACCTTGGTGCACAAATTGCTCTTGTTTTGTTAATTATAAAAACACATTTCAGTGGGAAAACATTAAAGGGGTCATATGATGCTTTTTTAAAGATCATTATTTGGTGTATTTGGTGTAACAGAATATGTTAACATGCTTTAATGTTCAAAAAACACATTATTTTTCAAATACTGTACATTATTGTAGGTCCTCTATGCCCCGCCTCACTCAAACACGTCGTTTTCAACAAAGCCCCTTCCTTTGACAAGCGCAGTCTGCTCTGATTGGCCAGCTGACCCAGTGCATTGTGATTGGCCGAACACCA
>NW_015555714.1:109836-111624 GCF_001515605.1 Sinocyclocheilus anshuiensis
TAAGACAGCTGATAAGACAGCTGACTCCACTGTGATGTGACCCTCTCTCTCTCTCTCTCTCTCTCTCTCTCTCTCTCTCTCTCTCTCTCTCTCTCTCTCTCTCTCTCTCTCTCTCTCTCTCTCTCTCTCTCTCTCTCTCTCTCTCTCTCTCTCTCTCTCTCTCTCTCTCTCTCTCTCTCTCTCTCTCTCTCTCTCTCTCTCTCTCTCTCTCTCTCTCTCTCTCTCTCTCTCTCTCTCTCTCTCTCTCTCTCTCTCTCTCTCTCTCTCTCTCTCTCTCTCTCTCTCTCTCTCTCTCTCTCTCTCTCTCTCTCTCTCTCTCTCTCTCTCTCTCTCTCTCTCTCTCTCTCTCTCTCTCTCTCTCTCTCTCTCTCTCTCTCTCTCTCTCTCTCTCTCTCTCTCTCTCTCTCTCTCTCTCTCTCTCTCTCTCTCTCTCTCTCTCTCTCTCTCTCTCTCTCTCTCTCTCTCTCTCTCTCTCTCTCTCTCTCTCTCTCTCTCTCTCTCTCTCTCTCTCTCTCTCTCTCTCTCTCTCTCTCTCTCTCTCTCTCTCTCTCTCTCTCTCTCTCTCTCTCTCTCTCTCTCTCTCTCCCTCTCCCTCTCACTCTCTCTCTCTCTCTCTCTCTCTCTCTAGAAACACACAGCGTCTCCCTGACATGGCTGCTTCAACACTAACTGCGGTTACTGAAACCACGCCTTCTTTCTTTGCGTGTACATTTGGGCCGCATTATGCTAATATTGCCACATAGTGAGGTAGATATGTGGGGGCATGTTAGAACAAGCTGTTTTAGGGGGGCATGGCAGAGTCTTAACTTTGATCAAGAATATCTCTTTGGTTTTGAGACTTTAGTCTTTGCAACTTCAGTGATCTTATCTATGCACAATCAGCTTGTAACACTCCAAAGAGAAAGGAAAACTTGAAATCGCATCATATGACCCCTTTAATCGTTTTATCCTTTCACATGTACTTTGTAGACGGTCCCTAGCTGGCCTAAGCGCTACTGCGCCGCTGCTATAGACTTTATGCCTTTCAACATACAGAGGACGATTAAGTGTTCAGTTCTATGTTCTAATGCTTTTCAGATAAGCCATTTTTTAATACAATTATACTCATCCTCTAAGAATTTATTGACGTTTTTCGCCGCTGAATATCTGTCTAATATCCAACGTCAAACGTCGAACCAACTTTATATCGGCTGTTAGCAGGAGATGCATCATCATCATAGTGCTACTAACCAGCAACAACTGTCACGTGAAAACAATACCGATGAAGCCAATAACTGCATGAACTGTTCAGCTTGACATCAGTACATATTAGTCAAATTAATAAACAATTAAGGTTTGTATAATACACAGTCAGCTTGTGGTGACAGCAGACAAACTGAAATTTAGGCAGCCTGCTAACCACTTAGCATCATATATAAATATTGTTTATCTTACGCTTTATGCAGCTTCAGGAGCGCTTCTTCTTCATCATCACCATTATCACCATCATCCCAAAAGACAGGCTGATAAATAATCGATGGCAGCCGTCATTATTTGCTTGGATATACGCACGTTATGTAGTTGCTGCTATGTGCTGTTCTGATGAGTGTTCATTGTGTGTGGGTGTGATTGTAGCGACCTCTGGAGCTTCCAGGGAGCATTACAAGAACACTGTAGCCTGCTATATAGCGCAAATTACATGTATTTAAGTGTCAGTTTCTATGTTGACCATTTGAATTTTATACTGGAATAATAAATACTGGAAAATATAATGCGATATATTGAATAATACAATAATATTCAATGTAT
>NW_015555715.1:0-12912 GCF_001515605.1 Sinocyclocheilus anshuiensis
TTTACTGTTCTCTGACACACTGACATGCAGGCAAAACAAATATTTATATTTTTAGTGTTCAACAGTTAAAATTATTTTTATTTGACATTTTCATGATTTAATTATTAGTTTTTTATCAACTCACAAACCCACTACAATTCTTACATTAAGCCTAAACTGGGTAAACCTTGTGTAATGTTTAATGGATTTTAAGAAGTTGATTTCAAACAATGGACTATATTTTCTTTCTCTTTACTTTTTTATAATCAATATGGTACATTTAGTGGTAAGTTTAAAACAAGTTAGATGAAATGTAATCTAAAAAGTAGTCAGAATACCGTACCTAAAATGAGTAACCTAGATTCCCTTACTAACTACAATTTTCATCATGTAATCTGTAGTCAGTAACAGAGTATAATTTGTAAGTAATCTACCTAGTACTGTATGTGTGTGTGTGTGTATATACATGTACACTCTATAAAGCACTTACTGTACAAGCTCAAGAGCTGAAGATACGAAAGACAAATATAACATGTTGGAAAATTTATTTAAGAATGTAAGATATATGAGATATATTTGAGCATTAACTATTTGGCTTCATTAAAATGAAAAAAAAAAAAGATAGCACTAACAAAAGAAGTGGGACCATTTATTCCCCTTTCCACAGTTAACAATGGTTAGAAAAAAAATGAAATTGGAGCAGTAAAGCTGAAGGATGTACAAAGAGATGTATCAAATACCTTTGACCATGGCATTTCTCACCCAAAAAGTGCAGCAGATCTAGATGATCAAAAAGTAAAACTGCATGAAGTTAACAGGAAGACAGTTTTAGTTTTCAGGAAGACAGCGACATTCAAAACAAATGTTACAGCAGGAGAACTAGACTACTGGGTCAGTGGATCAGTCGTCCCCTTTCCACAGTTAACAATGGTTAGAAAAAAAATGAAATTGGAGCAGTAAAGCTGAAGGATGTACAAAGAGATGTATCAAATACCTTTGACCATGGCATTTCTCACCCAAAAAGTGCAGCAGATCTAGATGATCAAAAAGTAAAACTGCATGAAGTTAACAGGAAGACAGTTTTAGTTTTCAGGAAGACAGCGACATTCAAAACAAATGTTACAGCAGGAGAACTAGACTACTGGGTCAGTGGATCAGTCAATTTTTTAAAAATACATTGTATTAAATGAATCAGTTAGTCAACCAGTTTAATTAGTTTGCAACCACCTTGCACCATATTTACGGTAACATTTAAACGCAGGGACCAGTGTGTTATGCAAATAGAAATACTCATTACCAGGGCACTGACAAATATCTCAGAATGCTAATATATATTTAAAATCATTACAATGTTGTAAAAACTTAATGTTACAGCAGGAGAACTAGACTACTGGGTCAGTGGATCAGTCGATTTTTTAAAAATACATTGTATTAAATTAATCAGTTAGTCAACCAGTTTAATTAGTTTGCAACCACCTTGCACCATATTTACGATAACATTTAAACGCAGGGACCGGTGTGTTATGCAAATAGAAATACTCATTACCAGGGCACTGACAAATATCTCAGAATGCTAATATATATTTAAAATCATTACAATGTTGTAAAAACTTCAATTAAATAATCCCAACAAACCATCTACACAAGAAATCATGCAGATACATCCATATAGTCATTTCCTTCTCCAGCATACCTGTAAATGCACATGGCATGCATGCAAAGCTTTAGTCACATCTTAATTTGAGCCCACTATAGTTCAAAACTATAGAGCAATTTCCATTCAGCATCTAAACATTTAAAAGAACAACAGATGGCATTAGCATTCCCCACCACACTCAAGTGTCATGTGCTTCAAATGTGCCTGTGACCTAGACGCCACATTTAAAATAGATTTTCAGTCACCCTATAAGACACAGTTGTATAAAGCTACATGGAAAAACAAAGTCAACATGTGAACCAGCAATTCCAGTTGTATAAGACTTTACATTTACATTTATTCATTTGGCAGACAAATTAATAAATGTAAATGTAAGCACACAAACAGCAGAAACACCTTTCCTACATCCATCCATATAAAGCATGATTCCCAAATTGTGCCCTGATGGCCCATGCTAGTGATGTCTTTTCTGTTATAAGCATTTTCTTGTCAGCTTTACTTTTTTTAATGGTTCTCTACACTTACTCTTGGTTTCTTGCATTTGGTTATTCTACACTTATAATTTCAAGTCATTTTGATGTTTTCGTGTGACTCATGACTTTTGAGTTAGTGGTGAATTATTATGAAGAATGTCATGATGAACGTATATAAAAAAAAAGTAATATTTCATTCTACATGTTAGAGTAATATCATACTGTAAGCATTAACATTAAGTTGTTTCCAATTTAGTGAAATTAACCTTTAGGCAACTCCACTTCTATGAACAGTAGCAAAAGACCGTAATGAAAATACTTAAATTCGGGGGAACAGCAGTTTGTTTCTTAAAAATTGATTGGATCTCTCATCTTACAACAAAATATTGCATAAACACAATGCAGCTTGTCTAATTACATAATTCTCTAATTTCTAGAAACCATTACATTCCATTAGCAAGAACAAAATTATGAAACTGTGTGAGTAAAACAGTGGACTCCAGATTTAATAGTACCATTTATTATGACCATATGGAGTGAGAGCAAAACACCCTGACCCGTCTCTGTTCCTTTTAGCCCTTTCCGGGTCATGTAGTAGGAGGCACTTAATAGGTAGCCTGGGCAAAATTTATGTTGGGCTTATCAGGTAACTTGAAAAACCAAGCAACCATGCTTCCCCACATAGACTGAAGATTACTGGATGTGACTTGAAGCTCTTAAACACCGTGCGGGGTTGTTTCAGTTTCACTCATTTTAAGCCTTTTTGTCAGAAACATACAAATTCAATCAATGAAACCACAAATACTTTGGTCATAATCATTTTCCCAATGTGCATTACATGCATTTATCAAGTCATACTTTCAATAAAATCTAGAGTTATGCTTTTCTTCACAAATGGTCCTATTGCGCAATTCAGGTTTTAAAAAATAATTCCGGGATACTGTTCCATTAATAAAATAAAATGGCTTTACCAATCATTCTTAATGAACTACAGATTACGGTAGGTCGCAGATTAACAGTACTGGACTGCTGAAACAGTACCACCTGCTGGGAAACAAAATGCAACAACCACTTGCAGGAGTCAACCAACAGAATAAATCACAGCAAAAAAAAAACCCAAAAAACTTCAGTTCAAGTTGAATGATAACGTGGGAAATCCTGCTGCAGCTAATTTCCTCGTAGGTCATACTTTAAGAATGTGGAAAAGGGGAAAGAAAGCACGGTCCGATTTCTTTGGCAGTACAGCTCTGCGTCCACAAGTACACAGAGCAGATGGACAGAGATTTGAGGAGGTAGAGAGCTAGTCAAAAGCTTCCACCCCATTGTTTATTTCATATGGGATGGAGAGGATGTTTGCCTCTAATCTTCCCCTTTACCCAACCACCATCCTGTAGTTAAGGCTATTGGTGTTCAGTGTGACATCCTGATCTCACTGCTGAAAAGTCTGCGCCAATAAAAGAAGGGTCAAACGGAAGGTTTTTGTATATTTTCAAGCAACGATTGGACTGTCGGAAAGGAGAGTAACGCCCTCCCCACGCCCTTGCTGGCACGGAAGCAGGCATAACCCAGAAGCCCCCACATTGCTCCCTTCAACACGTTGCGTACTACCCAGGCAAAGCGAGATGGTGGAGCCACGCTAAGAGAAAAAGAAAAAGATCTTTGTCATGATACTTTACTGTACTATTAGATACCAAAGTACATGCAACTGTGTCAGTACGTACCTCATGATCTCATGAATATTTAGCTCTTTATCCCAGTTCCTCTCAATTCCAGGAACATGACCCATCCCGACCACTCCAACCACCACAGCAGGCACTTCTGAGGGGGGAGAAAAAAAGAGCATATGAATGAGAGGTTTCATGTAACAACAAGTAACATGACTCCAAATATGTTTCTTGCTTGAATGAAGCACTGGCAGTTTTATTTTAGCATTATTTATATACTATTATCCTATATATTTATTATTTTGAATTAGCCTTTATTTTATTATTTTAGTTTGCATTTTAATTTTAGTAATAAGCTTTTGTATAATTTACTCATCCTTATATCTTTCCAAACATGTATGACTTACTTTCTTCTGTGGAACTTAAAAGATGATATGGTGGTAACCAAACATGGACAAAAATACAATGGAAGTCAATAGGAACCGAAACGGTTTGGTTACCAACATTCTTCGAAAAAAAATAGAGAAGAATGCAAGAAAAACAGTCATACAGGTTTGGAAAGACACGAGGGTGAGTAAATGACAGAATTTTAATTTTTGGGTGAACTATCCTTTTAACAATAACAACACTAAGTATATCAGAATATGTATTTTTAAATTCAAGATATTTTTCTAAATCAAATTAGCATAATTAGCACGGCATGCAGTACTCACTCTCAGCATTAGGAGGCGCCTCCACACAGCTTGCTGCTTGTCTAAGTGTGTGTGTGAGGTAGATGTCTCGTTCTGCCACAATAGTGCGGTGGAGGGCTGGAAACTCGCCGATCATCTCTGACATGGTCTGCTCCAGAAGATCCTTTTGTTTGCACTTCTCTACATCCTCCTTGCTGATAAGAACAAAAACACATATCAAAATCAGATTCATGTAAATTTCAACCAAACATGCCAGGCTATATTTCACCCACAATAAGAAAAAGTTTTGCTTAAACAAAATGAAGCCAAAATTTAGGACCATTATTTTAACATCAGTAATTAATTGTCATTAAAATAACGGTCCTAAGTCAAGGCTTCATTAAGCTTGTTGGAATTTCGTGCTTAATTTAAGCATGAAACGTCCCCCCCCCCCCCATTCTCATTAATGTAATGCAAAAAAAAAGAAAAACATTATCATTAGAGTAAGGCTTTATCTAAAGAACTGTATATAATATATCATTTAATTTATGTATTTATACACCAATTTGCTGCACTGCCTTAATGCAGATTAAAAAAATACTAACAATAAAAATATGAAGGTTGTCAATCAGTTCAATTACTTTTTATATTTCTTTAATATTGAATTAACAATAAATGCGTCTAAATTAAATCACAAATAATTGTATATCAATTTGTGCTGAAAAAAGCCCTCAAATAAATTCAAGATTTACCTGTGGCACAAGAAATCAGAGCCTTTAGAACTTTTATATATATATTATGTCAACTTATTATTTGGTTTATTTCTTATAATTGAAGATAAGCTTATTGCTTCCAGCCCACAGCAATCCATTTTGCAAAACTTTTTTTTTATGTACGCATGCAGACCTGCATCTTTGGCTGTCGTGTCTTGGTGTTTTTCCTTGTATCGTTTTTAAGACACCATATGAAGTTCTAGATTCTAAGAGACTTCTTAATGTCAAGGAGTGATCAATGTGCATATAAAGACTAAGAGGTGTAGACTTGTACCTGATGGGGTCAGAGAGGAAGCACAGGCCCCAGGCCAGACGAGCCTTCTGCCACAGGCTGAGAGCAGCTATTGCACGCTTAAAGGTTACTGGAATGGGCCGATCCCCAAGATGAAATTTACAGAAGGGCACTTTTCCTGCCTGCATTGGGTAGAACAGAAGGAAATGCATATTTTGTTTATGCAGATCAGTCTTTGTTGTGACATGCACTGCGGTGTCCACAGGTTTCATGTTTCAGGTTTCGTGACTATGTGCATTTATTGTTCTCTGATAATTGGTGACATCTGCTAGGAGTCAGAAACGAGTGCATGAGTTACAGTGCATGTCAGGACCATGAGGACTGCGTAAGTGAGCGAGAGCATGTGCATTCACACTGACCTCCTTAAAGGCTTCTCTAAACTCTCCTCCAGGGGCCATGCCCAGCTGTTCTGTAATGTGAGCCGAGACTTTGAGCAGCAAGATCTGCATGAGGCCAGACATCACTCCATTCTGACATGAAAAATGCGGGGGAAAAAACAACAAAACAGTGAGTAGAAATGAGGTTAGACTAGTTACATGTCGATAAATGAATGCAGAGGAATGTGTTTGACAATTTAATAACTATGTCAGCACAGTCTTGGGTTTTGTGGCTGACCTGTTTAATGGCTTGCTGGACCTTCTCCAAGTTAATGTCTTTAGCCTCTTTTAGCAGCGTTTTCTCATCCATCTTAAGCATGGATACTCTGTACTGGCATAGCTCCACCACCACCACATCTGGCTGGACCGCTCGGATCGTCTAAAAACAAAAAGCATCAAATCAAAACAGCATTTAATAAATCAGTAGAACTTAGAAGCGTGCGATATCATGATTTTTGATCGTGGATGATTAAAATGTCTCCATGATCTGCTTCTGAAGAAATATCGAAGTATCGCGCTACAGCGCACATTCTATTAGTTGCAGTTCTGGCGCCTCAGTCTCAATATACTGTACAATGCAACATACATTCACATTAACTGTTAACTCAGTGGTAGAGTTACACTCACGGAATACTGCACTTATTCGCAATCACAAAACTACATTATTTGTATGTGTTTTAAAGCCTTGCGGTTAAACCATTAATTCGCCGGCTGTTCTGACACCTGAAGCGCGCATACACTAAAAAGCCTGTCAAGCAATGCCTGATTACTGGACTAAGTTATCTTTGGTGTCTGATTGCACTAATACTGTCAAAAGCACACAAGGTTTACATATAAACAGTTGGTTATGTCTAAAGTGAAAGTACACAGTTGAGAGATAAACTGATGCATGCCTGAACAGATGGGTGCAGGTCTTAAAGCCACCGCAGCCTAATAGTAAAAAACATGCTGCCGCTTGTAATTAAAGGGATAGTTCACCCAAAAGTTCTGTTGTTATTTACTCACTCTCATGTTGCCCCAAACCTTTATTAATTTCTTTCTTGTGCTGAACACAAATGAAGATATTTTGAAGAATGTGGGTAACCAAACAGTTGCTGGTCCCCAATGACTTTGATAGTAGGAAAAAAATACTATGGAAGTCACTGGGGACCAGCAGCTGTTTGGTTACCCACATCTTCAAATTAACTTTTATGTTCAACAGAAGAAAGAAACTTATTCAGGTTTAAAACAACTTGAGTGAATAAATGACAGAATTATTTTCTTTTTTTTGGTGAACTATCCCTTTAATGTTAATAAAACACCAAAACACAAAGAGAAAAATCACTCACTGCTCTTGACTGAAGAACTTTAATACAGTTGCTTTAATAAGAATCAATGTATAATTCATACAGTGAAGTGTATATAGTGTTTTATTTTTACATTTGTTCATTCAATTTCATGAATGCTACTGCTAAAAACACCTGAAAAATAAAGCACTCACTGTTTGTTTTATTTGTATATTATGTGCATTTGTAATGTGCATCTTTGTTCTTTTTTTTTTTAATAACAAAGATAAAATAACAAAGATTTTTTATCTTCACCCACTTTGGCCTAAATATCTGTCATTATTTTATATTTTGTTACCTTGTAAGGCTTTGTTTTTAAAATAGGGAAATTAGTTTGGTTGTACTGCTCAGACAACTTGCAAAATTGTATAACCAACATGACAAAGAATCATGATAAAATTGTGAATCGTGATTTTCCTGAAAAAAATTTGTGATATTATATTTTTGCCATATCGCCCACTCAACTTATAAGTAGTTTTACATTCAAACATTGGTTGTTAGTCCATAAAAAGAGAAAGCCAGTTCTTACAGTGGAAACATCCTTCTTGCTGCTGTCGCTGAAGTGGGCAGTGCCAACCAGGTACACAATACTGCCCTCAGGTGTGGTGAGACGCGTCACAGTGTCCGGCAGATCAGGCTCCGTCTGCCGCCGCTGGGTACGCACTTGCCACAATACTTCCACTGCCTCAGAGTCCGCTAAATAGACAAAAACATTTTCATACCAAGATCACAACAAATATTATTTATCTCAAGAACATAAGAGGTGGAGCAAGAACACTTATTATTATATAGGCTATACTTTAAGGACACAGTAGAGGCATAGCTACCAGAAAATGTTAGAGAACTAGTTTCAGCACTGAAAATCAGAAACGGAAATGGAAAATGAGTTGTAGACAAAACTATGTAAATATTCTTCTTTCCATATGAAATCAAAATCAAAAGAAAACCTTGCATGTAAACCAGACAACAATGGAAAGATCGGTCATGTGATCTACTTTTCAAGCAGTACTGGAGCACAAACATAGGAAGGATGAGCTTTAGAAAGTAGATGGTTTGAACTTTTGTGGTGGTGTGACATTTGGTTGAAATAGTTAAAGGGGTCATATGATGCTGCTAAAAAGGAACATTACTTTGTGCATTTGGTGTAATGAAATGTGTTTATGCGGTTTAAGGTTAAAAAAACATTATTTTCCACATACTGTACCCTACTCTTTACGTTGACTTAAGATGTAATCAACTGTGTTTACGTGAATACTCGTCAAAACGGACAATTCGACATCATTTTGTGTGTAATTCTTCGTTCATGCGACGCGAAAGAGTACTCGCACGCTGTGAGACGAGCTTTCTGTGTGTATGCTTCAGTGTCTGCGCTCAGAAAACCGGACCAAATTGAGATCTCTCTTGCGTCATCAGATTTATCTATATGTCTGCTCTTCTCTTACTCCCATTCACATATCGCGTTTTTGGCGCGCTCAAGTTCGTTATTTCAAATAAAGACGCGCGGCAGGCGTGCTCATAATGGAAGCGACGCGCTCATTTTTTCCAGGCGCGTCCGCGCCGCATCGAGATAAAAACATTTCAATTTTTTCAAAAAGAGTTTTAGTTCGTTATCGTCTCGTTATCGTCTGTGAAAAAAAAGTTGTTGACGAAAATTATGACAAATTATTTGTCAACGAAATTAACACTGTCCGCATATACATAAAACCATGTCTGCATTTATGATCGGAGAAACGACAAACAACAAGCGCTACTCTACACTGCTCAACACTCGCATTTGAATCATCAGTGGCAAATCCTTTAAATATGAAAACATACTTACAGTCTGTGAGTCAGAACAGCCGGCATTGTAGGCTACTCTCCCAGGGTCAGGAAACAGTCCTCCATAAAATGCGTTGCACACAAACGAATATTTGGTTTGAACTGTTCTGGAACAGCGTTGTAAATACAACTTAACCACTGAATTCTAGTTGTGTCCTCTTTTGGAAGGCCAAACAAAGTAGTTTCGCTTTCACAACGAAACACAGTGTCTCCACGACATGGCGGCAGCGGCAACAACAATACTACAGCGAGAATCAAAGTTACACCTTCTTTCTTTGCGTGAACATTTGGGCGGCGTTATGCAAATCTTCCCACACAGTGACGTAGACATGTGGGGGCGTGTTTAAATGAGGCGTTTTAGGAGGGCGTGGACGAAACCCAAAGAATATCTCTTTGGGTTTGAGACTTTAGTCTTTGCAGCTTTAGGGATCTTATCTATTCACTAACAGCTTGTAACACTCCAAAGAGAAAGGAAAACTTGAAATCGCATCATATGACCACTTTAAAATTAGCTACATTTTCTAAAACTAAACTAGTTAGTTTAACAACTAAATGTGCTATATCAGTAAAATAAAAAATAACAAATTTAACTGGGAAAATAGAAACTAAAATAAGACTTCAAAACTAACTAAAATAAAAAATGGCCACAAATTAATTTTGGTTTTCGATACATGGCATATTATAACATTTGAAATCTTTACAACCCTCCTGCATTAAAAATTAAAATGCCACTGGAAAGGAATAATACTAGACTGTGCTAAGAAATTTAATATTATAAAATAATTTTAATTATACCAGTCAGCACAAAGTTGTCAGCACTAAAATACAACAACTAAAAACAAAATAAAATGAAATTAGAAAACTGAAAAATCTAAATCTAAGAATGATAAAGTGAAAACTAACAATAACTGTAAATATAAATTTAAATTATAAATAAATAAATAAACATACATACATTCAAAAACTCTAATAACCCTACACTGGACAAGGAGTTTTTTTTTAATAATACAGTATAACATCTCTGTTGATAAGATTAATATTGAGGTCTACACAGCACCATTTCTTACAAAATCATATGAAAGAAAACTTGGATTCACGTTGATTTTTTATTTTTTACTTTAAATCAGAGATTACTCACAGAGTCCGAGAGGAAATGGAGGTTGTGCATCATCTTCTGCTGGGCCAACTGAGTCATCCTACAAACAAAAATTATGCATTATAATCTACATATTTCATTGCATGAACATTCTGAAAACGTACTGTACACAAAACAGGTACGAACAAGCTTGGCATTCACTTTGAGGAACTGCCATTTCATTTTCCAGGTCAAGCGAGTGATTTCATAAGCAGTTGTGAAGCTTCAGTAAAAAAAGAATGCTGAGCATATTTCCTCATGTGGGAAATGCCCACCTAAACAAACAAAAGATGATTATCCAATACTTTCAGTACCCACAAGAAGGCACTAAAGAGACTACACGTACATTAAACCATAATGAAAGTGAATAAAAAGCACAGGAAACTTGATCACTGTCATGAGTTTTCCTTTTACAAACCACAGATTTCCATTTAGCGGCATGTGTTCATGGCTTGAATCAAACCCTCCCTAATAATTACAGATAAACCACTATCGTCATGCAAATAAATTAGTTTCTAAATATATTTAGTACATTTCTCACCCTGCCAAATAAGACAAAAGACAAAACATACAAGTTCTTAATTCTATACCTCGGAGTTGCTGTCCTGTTCCATTGTCCACCGTTCAGTAAAACATCAACCTGGAATAAAAGATCATATGTGTCAGATGCAAAAACAACCCACATAATATGACTCCACAAAATGGTATTAAGACATTCAACAGATTTGAACAACTTTGGAAGGCTGTGTACAGGCCTGATGGAAAGAAATGCCTCAACACTAAACCAGACACTGTTTAATTAAAGGATTTCTAACTTTTCTGACTTGTGTAGTTGGGTTGGTTGAGTAAAGTGAGTCATGAGGGTTGATTATCAGCCTGCCATCTTGCCTTGTGCAACTAGACCACGTATACTTTGCAAACTACTGAGATTCCAGCACAACAGGATTAGTTTGCTTTGCTGAGGGTATAGATATTTTAAGTTGCACAACAAAGCGTTTTTATGTTGACCATGTAACAGATCTAATCCTACAGATGTCAGACATTAATTAAAGGTGGCAACCTGATTTCATCAGACCACCAGGTTAGCACACCAAACTCAATTCAGACAGTTTACCGTTTCTAGCTTATAAATGGTGTTGTAAACAGTTTAATTTAATAGCAAAGCCGCTGATCTCGTGCGCATTTTAAAATCAAGTTATCAGTCCTGACAGAATGCAAAACTAAACCACAAATTCTGATGGACTAGCAGCAATCTCAGCCACCACTTCGAAAAAGCAGCAAATATAAAAATAACTCTTACATTTGACTTGGCAGAGAGCTTATCCACTCTTCACACGAAAGTAACGAATCGGATCGGACTGTCAGTTGTAGTGCGGGATGGTTCTTGACAAGGTAGTTCGGCCACAGGCTAACTGCGCACACATACACGCAGCTGTTAGCTGATGCTATGCTAATATAAGCTAAGCCCCTTTAAAACTTTAAAGAACTAACCAACAATACGTTATTTATTTATTTGACGCGCCGTGACGTCTATATTTAATTTTATTATAGAGATTTAAACAATCCTAAAACTAGCACATTGACTAGTTTGTTTGCTAGCCTCGGCAAAAATGAAATGATTAAAATTAG
Source organism: Sinocyclocheilus anshuiensis (assembly GCF_001515605.1). Lineage (NCBI taxonomy): Eukaryota > Metazoa > Chordata > Actinopteri > Cypriniformes > Cyprinidae > Sinocyclocheilus > Sinocyclocheilus anshuiensis. The sequence continues at coordinate 11,794 of NW_015555715.1, forward strand.
GGCTACAGTCAGCAGCTTGCATGAAGTGACTCTGTAGCGCCGGTGTCCGGCCCTTATTGCAATGCTTTCTGGGTAATGTAGTATATAGGATGCTGATAGGATGATAGAGACTGAGGCCGTCGTGTTTGGAAAAAGGTCGGGTTAATACTTAATCTTAATCTATCTATCTATATATATATATACAGTATATATACAGGGCTTAAAGTTCTCCGGCACCGTGCCGGAGCAGCGTTTGGCTGCGGAAAAAAATAATCCTACATTAAAAAAAAACTTGTTGATATCACTTTGGAGTCCATGAGTTCGCCTACCAATGGTGTGAGAGGAGCACAGCCTTTTCACTCTCAACCAAACTAACATTACCAGCCAATCAGAATAGTTTGCTCTTATAAACACGAGACGCGCATCGCAGCCCTGATGAATGGAGCGCGACAAAAAACTGCGAGGCGCAATGGTCAAAGATGTCCATATAGCGCATAGGCCCATTTACATAGAAAAACTAATTAAAATGCAGCAGAGCTTTGTAAACAGCTCAGACTCAGAGTAATCATGTCATCTCCATAAGAACGATATGGTTGCCAGAACAGATTTACCGGGATTTTTTGAAAAGGTCCTGTTCACACATGATCTCTATCTCTTAATGGTAACTTACCGGTAATTTACCAGTAAAGACTGTATGTGTGACTCTTCCTCTGCATTTGCTGTGAATTTTAATTGCTTAACGTTCATCTGGGAAAACAGTGTGCTTTATCTCACTAGATTTGTAACGTAAATAATTTAAACCTTTGCCAATACAGGAGAATACATCAACCTATTTCTAAATATGCCATTTATTGTACATCGCGATTTCAAAATAAAAATTTCTGAGTTTGCATGTGGCCAAATATTAAAATTAAATGGATTTAAACGTCGTTTAATCACGCTGTAAAGTGAAACAATCTCGTGAGCCAAGTGTATTGTCACACCCCTAGTGTCGATAAGCGGTGATATAGTTTGTAATTTTCCAAGTGTATGATATAGCTTTCATTCTTCAGTTCAATCATGTATTCATGAAAAAAAATCAGTTTGAATAATGCAAAATCCCCCCCAGGATTTTTTTTTTTGCTTTAACCCCTGTATATA
>NW_015555715.1:13424-14328 GCF_001515605.1 Sinocyclocheilus anshuiensis
TTATTTAATACACGAGTTTCACAATTTGAGTTGAATTACTGAAATAAATGAACTTTTCCACGACATTCTAATTTATTGAGATGCACCTGTATATATATATATATATATATATATATATATACAGTATATATGTTATATAACAAAATTAAAGAAGTATGCTAAATGTTACCCTGTTAAACTTTTAAAATGAACTATTGTAATGTAAACTGTATCTTCTGTAAGTTTTATATGCATAGCTACATGTAATTTTGTAACATGAAAAAATACTTAAAAAGTAGATGTAACTACTTTGACTCACGTTTATACTTTCTGAAACAAAACACGGTTAAAACCTGCAAAAACTGTTATTTCTTTTTTGTTGTAAAAAAAAAGAGAAATTTTGTTCAGCTGAAGTACATCTTTTGTTTAAAACAGATTACATTGGTCAATTAAAATTAAGTAATTTGTTAAGTGCAATTTATCCTTGTCATTCAGATATTATAGTAACTGCAGACAAAGTTTTAAAACAATATGTTTATTATGGAAACTACAATTCATTACCCTGGTGATGACCGCCATCATAACCAATGTGATGTCAGCAAGCCCAAACAAACAAAAAAGTTGTTTCTGATTGGCTAAAAATGATGAATGCTTTTAACAGAGCTTATGTGGGACTGTTACAGAGACGTGGGATTTCTCATCATACTGGTTTCAGTGTTTATGAGGTAGTAAGCATTTTATGCATGATATTGAAAATTGCTTACATCATTTTACAACATTGTGAACCTTATACAACTCTTTCTGAGGTTCACCTATTACAGAAATATCTCATGAAACATACACATTAGAGAGAGGCTAAAATAAAAGATAAAGGGCTGACCTGTGCAAGACAGACTAGGTGATTCAAACTCATGGCCCCCCCCCC
>NW_015555715.1:14338-35869 GCF_001515605.1 Sinocyclocheilus anshuiensis
GGTCCCCCCCCCCCCCCATGTAAATTATGTAACATGAGTTTAATTAACTATTGAACATGCAGTATACAACCCATGTGATAATCTAACATTTTCTCTTTTTGGCATAGATTAATTTATTTTTCTAAGCAGGTTACTTGGTTGAAATGCTGCAGTTCCATAAATACACATATATTAAAAACAAACATTTGTCAATAATTTGTGGCACAAAAAACAAAAATGAAATGGCACTACAAAACAAATATTCAATTCCAATGTTTCCCCTAAGCGCAAGAACAAAATAAATAAGGTAACATGGCCATGACTTTTTTTTTTTAAACATACTTTGTCTAACCCCATTTTAACATATTGGCTCAAAGACCGAATGCCATTAAGATTTTTAAGTTTGAGATTAGCACCCATAACACCATCAAATTATATTCTCATCTAAAAAGTCAAGCCTGGAAAATCAGGTGTAGTTCCTTCCCCTCTAATGGTATTATCATTCATGATCTGTGTTCCCTGTATCACATAATCATTATCAAAATATTGCACTTGGATGCATGATATGTGCTAGAAAAACAGTGAGCTGCAGCAGCTATCGCTAATATCAATCTCATGCCTTGTGGTTAGAGGTGCTCTTGGATTCTAATTGTGCGATTCTTGTATTCACTCACAATCACAAAAGTGTGTTTTGGCAGGGCATTTGTTATACTTAACCACAAAATGCATAAGTGAATATCAATGGTTTTTAACTAGGATTTACAAAGGTGGAATGCTACTTACACAAACTGGTTCATGGTGATTTAGGTATCAAAAGCATGTTTTATGAATCCTCTTTAGTTTGAAAATGTCCAGCTGAAGAAGCTGAAATCTTTCTGCCACAACTCTGTCTGTTCAAAAAAGCTGGTATAAGTATCCATATTTTTTCTGACGATCTGGAGATGAATGTCTTTGAGCACTTGACCCAAAGACCCAGAGTGATATTGTCTCATTAAATAAGTGCACCAGAGGTTTGTGGATGAACACGCCATGTGACAGTCTTTTTAATAAAAGAATGTCTAAAATCTCTTATATTATCAGATTTTTTTCTGTACAGCTCAGTATATACATTCCAAATGTGCATATTATTGCGACAATAAAACATGAGGTTGCATATTTTAAGAATACATGTATTGCGTTGGATACCTCAAGACATCTATATGAAACAGACGTTGATTGCGAAAAACAACACAAAACCATGTAGACATTGATGATACAGGAACAAATGGTGCTTTGTGCAAAATTCTGACGTGCCTTGCCTTCATTTGGAATCTCATAGGGAACTCATTAACCCATATGGTGAGCACCAAGGTCATGGGTGATTTTATTTTCCCTCAAACTACACACGTCCAAATATGTGGATGTAAGGCTGGGAGATGATTTTGAAAGGTGCACTTATTTTTACACAAAGAAATGAATAGTGTTTTTAATAACCCACCACCAGTAATTGAAAACTCCCGTTTAACATAAACATAAATAATTAAGTGCACCTTTAAGAGTATAAAATATGTTAAACATTGGCTGCCCCAATGTCCCATAATCTTCATCTCTGAAAATGAAATAATCTGAGCTCAACTCATAATGGCAAAACCATTAACATAACCCTAAAAACCGGCATATTCCTTTGTACTTCAGTTAATTTTTTAAGTGCTTTTGCATTTGTGTGTGTATGTGTGTGTGTGTGTGTGTGTGTGTGTGTGTTTGTGCAGGTGTGTATCTACATTTTTCTTCAACACTCTCCAGCAGCAATCAACTCGCCCGGTCTGGCTAGTCTGTCCCTTCTGTTTTGCTCCTCCTCATCATCATACAAGGTGTGATGGATGCTCAGCAGCGGGTGTGAGGGGTTTCGACTAAAAGGCCCGGGCTGGCTCTCAGGCTCTGTCCCTTGGTTGAGAGGATCTTTGACCTTCGGGGAGTCTGGAGGTTGCATGCTGGTCGCTCCACCATTCATATATGACATTGTGGAGAGGGTGGCTGTGGAGAAGGCAGTGGTGGTCAACAGTGGTGGAGACTCTTTCTTCTCTAAGGGGACAAATGGGATATAGAATTATCAGAAATACAAATATAAACCAATACACATTGTTTTATGTCTGATATTAAAATGCAATTTTGTCTAAATAAACAATAATAATAAAAAAACACTAAATCTAAAATAAATTATTTTAAAGCCTACAAGTCAATTTATGCATCACATCATTTTAATGTACAGAGTAAAAATGCATGAATTAATTTTGAGATTTGCTAAAGATTTAACAAAACATCTGTGTTATCAAATTATTACGGTTTTTAAATATTAACTTAAAATAAGCTTAAGTGTGTGAATTAGATGAGGCAAAGGTAATGTAAAACTAGGAAAATTTTAAAAATAGGGGAAAATTGGGCAATCTATTGAATGTGCAATTGAGTACTTCAGGAATGGAGTCCTAAAACTCTAATCTGAAAGCATTTTTGCACTTCCAGTTCCATCATCCCAAAGTCAATGTTTTTTTTTTTAATGACTGAAATAGGGTCTGTGGTTAACACAAGTTCAAGATATTTTCATGTTTTATTCTATGGCATAAAATGCACCAGTAATACCACCTCATGATTTTTAGGCTTTTATGTGTCTTGAAAAATGCAAGAAGTGTAATAAGTGGCTAAATGGGACTGTAGAGACATCCGGATATCTGAGACATTTAGGAGTGTGAGACATCTAGATGTCATCAGACCAAACAGGAAAACTCATCTACTCCGTAGTCCGCTTTTACAGCCTCATTATGTTTATATTTGTGCTCTTGCAAACTATTCTAATTCAAACTTTCCAACTTGTATATTTTAAATAAAGATTTGAAAGAGTTGTAGGAAGCTTAGTGACATTGAAGTCATGCAACCATGGTGTAGTTAATTTATACTGTAGCCTAACTTTGGCGTTTTACTTCTGGTGATTGCATTTACACTTCAAAATTCATACAAGTTGAATTCATTTGTAAAGATTACCTTAATGAACAAAATATGTAAGAATCATGAACTTTTGTTGGTCACAGAGCTTATTTTCTGCAATAATGGAAAATGGAAAAATCCTGTTGGGTTTTTGTCAAGGGAACAAGGGTGATGCTAACTTCCGGGTTGGCCTACAAAAATACACCATCCCTGCAGCAAACTGTAACAATTCCAATATGGCACCAATCAATTGTGCATTCCTAGAGACAATCCAAGCATACCAGTATGAGAAGAGGAGACATGGACAACTGTATGTGGACCCTCAATATACACATTACTGAGAGAGTGCTCGACGGGGGGTGGCTCAGGATTGACCGTTTCTGTTTTTGCTTTCTGGATGGTTAGCATGTAAGGATGGACATCCAGCGAGAGGTTAAGAGTGTGTTTCTTCTCTATATTATTTGTTTCTGCAGCTGAAAAAAAAGTAAACATGATCAGTGAAGGATTTTAATGACATTCGCTATACTAACCAAAACCAGGTTTTACTATGCCAGTACCTTTGTTAGTAGGAGGATGTTGTGTGCTCTTGCTGTCCAGAAGTGGAGCAATAATGCTATCTGCTACATTCTTCCTTCGGACTGGTTTAGGTTTGTCTGCCTTTATACTATTTTCCTGTCTGGTTAGAGTCAAGGGTTCCTGTATAAAAACAAAGAAATATGAGGTACATTTCAATAATAGAAGGACCATTTGACAAGTAAGCTATTCGTCAACTAAATATGAATGAGAATGTCTTACCTTAAAATGTTGTGGCAGATGGTTAGATGTGGGGATCCACTTCATCTTCTTGCGGGGTCTCTTGATTACTGAGGGCTCTCCTCCCAATTCTCCCACACCCAGCACTGAGGGGTCCATATTGGGATCAATAGTCTGGATCCCAGAGTCTCTCACAGTCGGAGTGGCATCGTGGTTGGATTGAGCCAACGCTGCCAGTAGCTGCCGCACCACATTATCATACATGAGGTCACTCTCGTTGGTGATAAAGTCCAGTCTGTTGAGAGACTTAATGTGGTCTCTGTTCTCATTACAGAACATGGCCAGAATGTTAATGTCGCAAAACTGTGACTTCTGCCAGCGCCGACGTGTTTTAATGCCAACTTTGTGCAGCTTGTCGAAGACGAAATTTGACTTCCGAACTACAAACAAATGCAGCAAGTTCACAAGGATAATGAGGTTCATAGTACACAGCAAAGCAATGTCCACTGCGGCCATAATGCGCTGGAGCTGCACGGCTGGTAGCTTGCAGTTAACATTCAGCCGCAGTTCAGGGATGCTGCTAGTGTCTGGTGGCTCGCCAAGCGCGCAAGTGAACTCGTTCTGCCTCTGACGGGCGTAGTAGGTGCTCAGGTACGTTATGGGCATTGAGCTGAGGCAGATGATGGCTAAATGGCGCGCCAGATACAGCTTAGCCAGAAAGTTACTCTGCCCGCGGCGCTCAAGATACTTCTCAAACAGGTTCTGCTCGGGGCTCTTCTCCTTCTCTGCATTCTCGATGATCTCCCGCCGCTCACGTTCTGTAATCCCCGGCCCCTTGGACTGGATCTGCTTCTCAATCTTGGGGGCTCTGCCTTCGGCCGCCCTGTGGTAGCAGTTGTCGATCTCTTGAAGGAGGAAGTTGAGCTCAGAGGTGAGTCGAGTGGAGGCCAGGAACTCCCATCCCAGGGCAGGTATGTACATGATGCCTGCGAAGGCCAGCAGAGCGTAGGGCAGAAACTTGTGCTCAAACAAGGAGGGCCGAAGCTGGGGGTTGACTCCAGGCACTGCATCCCGCAGCTCTGTCCAGCAGTAGCCTCTGGCATACAGGGCCTGGTCGCGTGTGAAGTTGTGTGGGGTGTAGCAATATATAGATTCCTCTAAAAGAGAAGGAAAATCATGAAAATCCCACTTCACCAAATATTTAGGATTTCTGAAGAGCCATCAATTAGATACCACTAGTGTTCATTCCAAGAATGATACATATAACTATAAAGTTTAAATAATTTAATTATAAGATGATAGTGAAGTTCATACCATAGCTATAACGATAATGACACAAAGGAACGATTGGGCTGGAATCATTTTCAGAGCTATTTTTTCCAGCTGATCGGCAATAAAATACTGACAACCAACCAGAATTCAAGTTGAAGAGCTAAAATTACTATAAATAAAACCTAAAACTGAACTGAAATAAAAATTAATAGCAATATTTAAAAAAGGCAAAAACTAATAAGAATAACAAAAACACATAACAAAATGACAAAAAATTACATTAAAATTGAAAATAAAAAGCTAGCTAAAAATAATAAAAATATTATAGTAAATAAATAATACTAATATAACACTGACACCAATATACTTACTTTTATAGTTACAATTATTATTCTTGATGTTAACAGTAGAGATTTTAATTTCATCAACTACATTGTTATTTTTGTTGACAGTGCAATTCAGTCAAAATCGATTTAAGGAATATGATATGATGCAATATTGACTACATTTAAAGGATATTCTCATCAAAAGATGAAAAACTGCAACTAAAACTGTGTAAAAATTAACACTGGATATTACAACTGTCTCTATCCAGGAAAATCTGGCAATTGGTGTACCCAGCGGGGATTTGTTTCTAGTAACGAGCTGTCATCAGGTTGGAATGGGTTTAATGCTTAGTATAAGGCAGCACAGGCCAATAATGATGAATCAATGATAAAACAAATGCTACATTTGTCTGTGCCAGTTGGACAAAGGTAGAGGTAATTCTTTCACAGCTGCTGTAACTCCTATAGATGCCTCCACCTTATGCTGGGTCTCAGTGCATTATACTCCTGCACAGAATCAATAATGTTAAGAAAGGTAATATTGTCATAAGCTCTAGTTTATTAAAGCAAATTTGTGTATGTTATATTTGGTGTGTCTAGATGGAATAAAATCTTTATGGTTACAGGCTCTACCTTTTCTTTCAGTACTTTTAAGTTTCAGATTGATTCAAATTAATATCCTTACAATTTATCCTAAACAGCCTCAGCCAACACAACGATTAAGGCTTGGCCTTCACTAATCCTCATTCCTGCTATATAATAAGTATTCTTATTACAGAAACAATTACTGCAATGTAGTAGCCCTCAAATGATATGGAAAGGCAATTTAGCTGCAGTCTCAAAGGAGTCCCTACTACAACCTTCCTAAGCATAAATGTTAGTGTATCTCCAACAGTTATTCAGATTTAAACTATACTGCATGTTTCTGCCCAGCAGGGTTCTCAATGTTCAGTAACAGCCAGTTGGTGCTGCTATGCAGTAAGACTGACTCAGCATTCAGAGTAAACCCCCTCCTACCACCACAACCTCTCTTTATCTCTCTCTCTCTCTTTTCCTACTTAATTACCCCACAATCTCTCTAGCAAAAATAATTTAACCACTCATTTGCTGGATAGCAGTGGACCGCAGGAATATAGAAAGTCCCATAGAGTCCCATAAGTCCCATAGTCCCATAAATAAAACTAAAATCTGTCACTAGTGCAATTCATGATGTGTAATATTACTGATTTAACATTTTATGCCATATCATCAATTTTTAAAATGTATAAAGGGTGTTTGCTCTAAGCATGTTTACTTACATCCACACATTTTTATGAAAATTTTAGAATTTTGCCTAAAAAAAACTGAATGGAAAAACGTCAATGTGAATATGCACATAAAATTTTTAGGCTTGTGTTATTTTAAGTGAGATCTTTAAGTGATCTCTAATCTTTAAGTGAGATTAGTTTTTATTTTTATATTTTCTGTTTTCAATTTAATTTTAGTTTTAGAAATTTGTGTTGTGTTGTGTTGTGTTATTTTTAATATGTCTATATAGTTTTTATTAAATTTTATTTCAGTTCTAGTTTTATTTATTTTAGTACCATTTTAATATCAAGTTAAACGAAATTAAAATGAGAAATGCTGAATAGCTGAAATAAAATAGGTATAAGGTTTTTTTTATATTTTATATATATATATATATATTTATTTTTTTTTTAGTTTAAGCTTTAATTTGAGTTTTAGTTAATTATAATAATCCTGATCTATGCTCATTTGAGGTGGATAAAGTTTTAAATTGGTAAGAAGTGCATAAACTGATGGAAACGCGTGTACCAAATAAATTAAATAGATGTCCATCAGAAAGTCACGTGACTGAATAATTTACTCAGATTTTTGACTACTATCACCATGTCACTGCTCATTCTCACTGCAAACTGCAAACTAAGGTGTTTATTTGTCCAGATAATGCTGTGTAACACCACTAACCTGCAAAGTTCCGTGTGAAAACTAATGTGACCAGCAGTATAGGGATGATGACAGTTCCTATGGTGACAACCCGGTCAAAAGGCAACTCTAGTTTGAGTTGCACCATGAGACCCGCCAGCACACCGCCCTTCTCATCCTGTGTGGAACCCGGCAGGATCAACTCCTTCAACTTCTCACCCGCAAGCAGAGCCGTGGCCATGTCCAAGTTCTGCTCGAGGATGTTCTGCATTCGGCACCAGCAGCCCGCTCGCCACTAACCTCACAACACTCCTGATGGGACCTGAAGCTCCTCCTCCTTCTCCCAACCCGTCAGCCACTGGATTGGCTGAGGGCTTTTCCCTGCAACAATAATATGAGTTATATGTAAGAGGTCTTGACTTGAAGGATGAAAGTGGATCTTCTAAGAGTCACAAAGGAAGCTTTGCGGTCAGCCTGAGTTGATGGGTTATTGATGGCTGATCTTGTCAGAGGTAGATTGAAGAGAGGAAAATCAGAGTTGATGTGTTGCTTATATTGACAGCTGGGATGAATTTCTCATCATATCTATTCCACTTCTGCAAAAACCTGTAAATGAACAAGAGAGTTAACAGATACTGACTATCAAGAAAAAGTAAAGCTACTGTAAAACTGTAAAGTTAATGTAAACTGTAAAAGTAAATTGCATTTGTTTCTGGCTGCATGTTCAGACTCTATGAAAGTGCATGTTCCTTTAATTCAGTAACCAGTGGAGTGTGCTTATCTGCAGAGTCTTTTGAGAGCGTGCAATAGTGACAAGGACAAAAAGACACAATGACATCCTACTAGAGGTTGAATCATTCAAGACAGTCCAGATTAGATTACAACGATGGTACACTGTTGTTCTTTAACTCATTGGAAAAATTTACGGCATTATTTCTGAACTACAGATGGAAGCTTAATATGCTGCAGAGCGTCTTTGCCCACAGTATAAAAACACAGACAAGAAAATAGCTGTTGTACATTTTGAAAATCAATAGATCTCGCTTTGAGCTCAAGAAATCAATAAGGAATGGCTTTCTAACAAATGGAAAGAGCAACAAAAATGGCAGGAACCCCATGTTCATAAGTTAACTTTATTTTTGGGATAAAGTAAATCAGTTTTTCAACTGAATGACTATAGATGTTTTATGTTTATCTAAAATTTTAACTAAACAATGTCTTTATGGTCAGAGCTGTGGCAAAGAAGGTAGTGAACTGTTGTGACATACAAAAAGTTGGTGTGTTTGTGATTGACTTGGTTTTATTTATGCAACTAAATAATAATATTAATATAGGTTTTTATTAAAATATTTAATAAATGCAAAAAGCCAAACAAATATCTAAATTTGTTTTGATTTTTAAAAAATAAATAATAAATATTTAATTAAATTTAATTCATATTCAACCTGTAACATAAATAACTGTTTGTATTAAATGCAAGGTTAAATATCTTTGGGTAATATTATATTTCATTGGATGTTGACCAGTACCCTCACTCCATCTGCATTAAAGTAAAAAAAAAAAAGTGTTATTTTTTTTTCAATGTGGTTGAAAAATCCTGTTACCATGCACCTAGACTGGTTGAGTATCATTCATATGGTAGATAAAATACACTGCACCCTGTTACATATATACCATAGCCACTGAGGTCAATATTATGATTTGTCATTGACTGATATGTTTTTCAATATTTAGCTTTTAAATTATTACAATTGGTGCTGCCAATCTTAAATACAGTATATGCTGATATAAAACACTAATAATTTACTTATGCCAAGCACAGATTAAGCTTGTATTTGTCACTTTGGCTTAGCTAGGGATAATAGAGACCCTCTAAGAGACACTAGAAAGAAGACTGAAAACTCCTTTCACAGCAGGTTTGATAAAACTCTCAAACAAGTTGATAGTGATTAGGAATGTGTCATGCAAACTTAATGCAACAGCATGCAGTAGTATCTTTTAAGGTAAAACACCCTCAGATATAATCTAGCTTTATTGACAATGCTGTAACGACACTGCCGACATATTGACATTCTGACAGTAAATGTTTAAAAAGCATTAAAGGTCATGCGGTGCACATCACTTACGCTCGGTCGAGGAGCTGTCCATCCCTGGATCATCTGGCTAGGATGACACATAGCGGTTTAAGACATATATACGATCAAATATACGATACTATATACGACATGAGTGAAAAAAAGAGACGGAGAGGATTGGATTGCTTTGACTCTAATCTTCATGATGTCACATACCTGTCAGATTACTCGATTATACTGAGGAACACGCAGAGCCTGAATCCGATGCTCAAATCATTGACATCAGGAAATATCTCCCCACAACGACCAACAGACCTAATCTGCAGTGCGGGCGAGCCGTTTCAGCGTGTATCCGGACACACACCGGTTTGTTCCGCCTCTCGCCATCCCTCTCACCCTCCCCTGACAAACCTCACACAGACACACTTCTTCAGTTTACACCATCATCTTCACACAGACCTTCAAGGAGATTCATTGTCATCGCTTGTTTGCCTTACACGAGACTACAGTATCGTTAGTATGCGTGTGTGGAAACGGAAGTAAAATCTGCTTAATTAAAAGGCAACATTATGAAATTATAAAGATATGTATTAGATTCAACTTTTTTTCCAGTATGGTCTACTGCTGTCCTGTATTTGTAGTCGGTTTTGTTTTGCATTATACTGTATGTTATTGTGCATTAAAAATCCTCCAGCCCAGGCATAACATTCTATTCTATTCTATTCATCATTTTTTATGTTACTGTAGTGTGAAATCTGGAAAGATCTTTAGGTTACAGTGTAGTAGCTTTTATTTTTGTCATATTATACTTTTTATTTTTATAACCAATGTTTTTTATAAGGATGTGGCAAAATAATTGATGTAAAAAGAAATAAAGAAATGTATTTAATATATATATTAGGTATATAATATGACTAAAATGTAAATGTAAATGTAAAATGTAAATGTAGTGTTTATTTAATCCCTTCTGCTATTTCATAACATCTTGCTGTTAAGTCACTTTCTGGAATAAGTAATTCACATTTCACATAAACAATCTTTAAAATTTTATTGATCTACAATAACATCACAAGATTCATATATTTATACAAAAATAAAATCTAACAAAGTAAAAATTGTTGCATGCAGCAAGGCATTGAACAGTAATATGGTCCAAAGTGTATTAGAATTATTAAAAGCATCATACTGTATATTAGGTCCTCTACTCTTCCAGCTTCTGACATGTGGGGTTTCTAGATAATGCATTACAAGTGCTATAGATTGTATATGCATGGTGTGTTCACCATTTATTTGCATATAAATTTGCTCAGCCATTCACTCATCATATATGATTCTAATTTCAAACTGGTCTGGTAGGCTATATTCATGATTGTGTGACACAAGTAAGGATCTTTACAGAAGACTTTCAAAACCAACCACACATTTTGACTTGCTGATTCTTTTCCTTACTAAATTGTCATTCAATAATATCTTTGACAGACATACACTATAACGTTCAAAAATCTGGGGTCAGTATGATTTTTAAAAGTGTTTCTGAAAGAACTCTCATGCTCACCAAAGCTGTATTCATTTGATTAAAAATACAGTAAAAACAGCAATATTAGGAAATGTTATTACAATCCAAAATAACGGTATTCTATTTAATATATAAAAAAATTTCATTTATTTCCAGCGATGGCAAAGCTGAATTCTTCAGTGTCACATGATCCTTCAGAAATTATTCTAATATGCTGATTTAGTGCTCAGGAAACATTTCTTATTATTATCTATGTTGAAAACAGTTGTGCTGCTTAATTCTTCTTTAAAAACTGAGATACATTTTTTTCAGGATTCTTTGATGGATAGGAAGTTCAAAAGAACAGCATTTATTTGTCTTTGTTTTACTTTTGATCAATTCAATGCATCTTTGCAGAATAAAAGTATTTATTTCTTACAAAAATAAAATGTTTTAACCCCAAACTTTTGAACATAGTTCATAAATGACAGGTCAGCTGACAACTATGACAGTCAGAACTGTAAATTTCATACCCAAAAAACAAGATGAGTCTCTTCCAACTGACATTATCATCCACCATATTTGTACCTTCACTTTTATTCTCACTGTTTTTTGCTTCCGGTGCCTGTATCTTTGGTCACTGGGCCATCTGGACAACCACTGCTTTCCATGTCTTCTCTCTGTCAAAATCCCTTAGTGTGCCATTTGATGTTTGTTGCTGTAGGAAAAGAATGAGACGGTAGAAAAGAAATTACCTTAAGGTCTTCCTTTGTTAATCACAACATCATTTATGTGGGTTGTGACGAAATCACAGAGGTGGAACAGCTCTACCATTCCTCTGTGACTGTCTTTCATGCTACAACTGGCACTGTGCAATACAGTTTTCCATTTTTTCTCTCTTGGCTAACATCATGTGCACAGTCATACAACACACACACACACGCGCACACACGCGCGCGCACACACACACACACACACACACACACACACACACACACACAGTACAACACACTTCCTGTACTCTTAAATTGTCATTTATTTCATAGGGTGTATGCTTGTGTGTTTACCTCAGAGTACTTTTTGTGTAGTGTGTCCCATTCAGTAGCTCCTGTGCGGAGCTGGCTCTTGTAGGAAGCACACTTTACTATGGTGGCTAATGTCAGCACCGCTTGCACCAGCAGCAGCCCCATCAGGACAAGCAGCAGTATGTCATTCAACTGCTGCATGCACAACATACATTCAAAAACGTAATATATTTTGAACATCCTTCAAGATGGGTGTAAAGGTGAAAATGTATAAAGCTAAAATAAATGTAAATATTAGACAAAAAATTAAAATAAAAAAAAATTAAATGAAAATAAGAAATGTTGCCTCGGCAACTAACTGAAATAAACAAGGTGAAGTACTAAAATTACTAAAATAAATTAACGCTAAATATCATTATTTAAAAAAAAATGATAAAAAGCACATACCAATATTAATAAAACTTTAAAAAAAGCTAATTAAAAACTAATTCAATTCATGCACCTCACGATGACTACAAAAAAAGATAAAACAATACAATGAAAGTCTTATGAAGCCATACAATAGCTTTGAAAAAAAGAAAAGAAATGAACAGGATTAATGTTGCAAAGTTCTTCAATTATGAAACAAATACAATTTCAGCTGTAAAGCAGATCCAAAAAGACAATAATGTCATTATTCTGCTCAGTATAGTATATAGGGATGGTAAGATTCACCGATTCGCATTGGCATAAAAGTTAAAGTGTGCATCGGATACAAGTTGGCATTTGTATCGCAATGCATCGTTTCTAACATATTTGCATCAGTAAAAACCGTTTTATTTATATATAATTATTAGTAGATGCACTATACTTTTATTAATTAGAAAGTACTATCTGTACCATATTGAATTCCATAGCATCCTATTTTTTTCCCATTGCATTGTATTGCATTGAATCACATTGTGTTGAATTGAATCGAAATCAGATTGCACTACATCGGTAGCTGCTTCATATGTATCTTTAATGTATCGTATCGTTGGCTATGCATGGAGATGCGTGTCGCATCAGCCTCAGTTGGAAATGCACATCCCTAATAGTACTATTATATGCTATTATTGTATTTATTAATATTTTGAATTAACATTTATTTTTAGATTTTCAGTTTTCATTTTAATTTGAGTTTTAGTCATTTTTGTGGTTTTGTCCTTTTTATAAGTTTTGTTTTTCTATATAGCTTTAATTAGTTTTTATTTCAGTTTTCATTTCATTATTTTCTGTTCTTCAACATATTTATATCAGATATTTAAATTTTCTGACATTAATAGTTTTAGTTAACAATAACAACACCACATAAAGATGAGTCAATTTTCATTTTTGGATGAGCGATCCCTTTAAGGGGCCACAAAGGTCAAAATCGGACATATTGGAACTACTTTAATTTGATTGGTGTGGTGCACAGAAATGCCTCACCTTTGCTAATGGCACATCATGCAGAAAGATCTCAATAAAATTAATCACGCTGTTGGACAAAAATCCAGAAGCTGAGAAAAGCAGTGGTGAGGTCACACTACTTATAGCAATCAGCATTTCCACCTACAGCAGTAAAATTGAAAGGCGGAAAGAAAGAGAAAAAAGAAGGCAAGAGACAGTCTTTAGAAGGAATCACTCTACAGAGAAGGCAGACAGACAGCTAAATGAGTGAGAATGGTGAATGTCCTTTAGGGACGTTCGATTTCACTGCTTTATTGCTGGAGAGACCCTGATGGTGACTCACCAGACTCTTGCTGGGATATTCTGCCACCACATGGCTGGCAATGGCACTGGGGAAACACTGCAGAGATATCACACACACAAACAATGATAGTTAATCACTCTGAATAATTTATCATCTGAATTGAACTAATATTTAATATAATAAACTGAACTCACAGCTACTAGAATCCAGAAGAAAGTGACAGAAAGATATGGCTCTGGGAGGAGAGCACCCAAATTGAGAGCAATAATTCCTCCAAATACAGTGGAGATGCCCAATATAACCTCAATTACCTGCACCAGAGAAAGAGCAGCAAATCTACAGTAACCATCATGCTGATATACAGTGCATACACACACATACACACAATCTCATTTGAAGGCAACTCACGGCGTAAGCCTTGAGAAGACGAGTAGGGAACGAAGCTGGGGTCACAACCACAGACACTGGCTGGAGGAATGAGATGAATGATAGCAACGAGGAAAGAAAAAGAGCAGAGAGACATGAGCATATAAAATGTAATTCATATAAGCTAGAGACAAATACAGTTAGTCATAGATATATCACACTTCATCACAGTTAGCATAAAATAATTTTGCAATTATTTTGCAAATTAAAATAAAACTAAATATAAATATTAGCTGAAAAACTTAACCATAAAAAACCTAATCTAAAAATTATAAATGAAAGCTTAAAAAAAGACAAGTACATTTTGCATTATTAAGATTTTTTTTTAATCACATTGTATTATTAAAAAATGAAGGCAAGATATTACAGGCAAAAATATACGAATCAATTCAGAAATCTAAATTTCCATCAAACAGACAAAATTCATTATGAAAGATGTTAGATAATTATTTGTTAATATAATATTCATTTCCCGATTGATAACACAATTTGTGTAAACACAGGCCAAAATAATTGTAATGCAGGCAGTCTATACACATACAGTAAATAGTAGAGCAGATACTCACACACACACACACACACCAACACACCAGTCGTCCGCTGAGCGTGCTGACAGGATAACAGTACTGGCCATGAGCACTTCCAGCACAATAAGCAGGAGCAGGTTAAAGTTAATCTTTAGGATGACAAGACAGCAGTAACTGTTTTAATAGTACAGATGTTTTACATGCACATTATAGTTGTGTGTGTGAACATTGTTACAAGTGTAACCATGCAGTGTATTTATTTCTACTGTAAATGTATAAACATACTTCTACCAGATCCTTTAAAATAACTTTTGCTTTGCCATTGTCATATTATATATTATACTAGACTTGAGCCAAAGCATTTCATTTTGAAGGACATATTTCTAGGGTCCCTGACAGACATTTTAGGGGTATTAGAGTTGTGATGTTCTCACATTGATGGCTGAGGGACTAATGGCGAGTCTACAACCGAACCACACCAGACACGTGGTTGTCACTGCAAAGGACGACACATACACCATTTGAAAGTCAGAGACCTGTAAACATAATGTAGGTTACACACTGTATTTGTAAAACAGTAAAGAAATATTTATCTGCCAGAAAGAAAAAAAATCAATTGAGCATCTCAGTTAAGGCGATTATACAGTATTTGAACACATTTATTAACACTAAATATATACCACCAAATAGAAAACACTATGATTTATAGCCCTATGAACTGAAAACCTGACTGATTAATAGTGTTTGACTACATTTTTGAATAATGTCTTGGACAAAGTTAGAGAACCACTTATTCCATTAAAGAATTTTTAAAACTCAGGGAATGTTTTAGTTGAAAGTGTTTGATTACTTGGTTTGTTCAGCTTAAAAGCTGTGTGTGTAATACAATATTACAAAAAATATCCTTTCACTTACTGCAACTTGTTTATTCTTGGCAATAGTGAAGCTCACCACTGCAGCTGGTATACTCTACAAACCAGAAGCAAAACATATACGAGTGTCAAACGGTCCAGTGGCCTCTTTCATGAGCATATGAGTCCTTCAGGACAAACACTCACAGATCCAGCAGTACAACGCAGGTAGTCCATTGCATCTGGAAACACATTACCCATGTAGAGGGAGAAAGCTGCCACTATTAGCAAGCTGCTCTGGGGGTCAGATACAAATGAACACTCAGCCATTTGAGAAAATCAGTGTGTTAAAGGAATATTTGACCCAAAAATGAAAAATCGTGGCCATCCACGATCTAGATAAGTTTCTTCATCAGAACTGATTTTGAAAAAATGTAGCATTGTATCACTTGCTCACCAATGGATCATCTGCAGTGATAAAAACATCACAATAATCCACAAGGAAACCATCAATTAACGTTGCATGCCAGAAACAAATCCATCATTAAGGGGTTTTAACTTCTGGCTGAAATACCAATCCATAATAATCTCTCAAAATCCACCAACATATTTGTTTAGAACTGTTTTGGACTGTTTTCGCTCATAAATGTGCTTGATCTGTGCATATTTCTCTCCTGATTCAGAAAATGTGACTTTTTCACTGGAAAAAGCAATATTATGGACAAAGGTTGCCGGAAGCAACAGTTTGTAGTTAAAGACACCTTAATTTTGCATATGTTTGTTACAAACATGCAGCTTTACACTTCACAAGATGTTAATTGATGGACTGCAGTCATGTGGATTACTTGTGGATTATTGTGATGTTTTTATCAGCTGTTTGAACTCTCATTCTGATGGCACCCATTCACTGCAGAGGATCCATTGGAGCAAATGATGCAATGCTAAATTTCTCTAAATCGGATCTGATGAAGAAACATTCTCATCTACATCTTGGATAGCCTGAGAGTGAGTACATTTTTAGCAAAGTCTCTTAGCAACAGGAGTGAAAATCTGCTGAGTCAAAGCTGTTACCCCTATAACGATGCTGTAAAGCCAGACTCTGTAGCTAAAGCAGGGATGTAATGGCCCAGGCTGATCCAACTGCAGGTCACTGGCCCTGACATCCACTGTGTAGCTGTCTCTCTCCAACCTCTCCTGCTCCAGATGCCGACTCAGCGTTCCTACCCCACTGTTTCGCTCCAGGGTGGACATCTGGGCATAGCTGAATACTTCCTGAGCTGATGCCTCCTCTCGTTGCATCCTGATATCCATGACCCCTAGAAATCCAATCCATATAAATTACATATATTGACCAAGCGAGAAAAATTTTTAGTGAATGCAAACATTCACAGAAGCAGGAAATGTGTCTGGCTTACATACTATTGACAGTTTGCTATGTGATGCTTTTAATGACACTTAAACTTACCTCAGTTCCCCAAAGCCTTTATATGGAATGCAACACATTATACCTGTTACTTTTCTCAGAGCATTTGAAGGTCATTCAATGATAAATATTTCTCATGTATTCCCAGGGAATGCATGAACTGAGGATCTGATAAAATGTATACTTTGAATGCAATGCAAAGTTGCTTTGGATAAAAGCGCCTGCCAAATGCATCACTGTAAATCTAACAGTCACTTAATGTTAATCTTTAAAAAAGTTAATAATTTAATAACATTGTTAAATGCAATTATTAGCAAATCTCATTTTTTATACTGTACATTGTGATGTCCCGCTTCAATTAATCTGTAGCATTTAAAATGATCGATTTTAGTTTTCAGCATTTTATTTTTACTTTGTTTATACAAAATACTATTATTTTATACTGTTTTATTTTACACTAAACATTTTTGTTATTGTCAACTAAAACTAAAACATTGTTTTGTTGCCATATAAATATGAGATATAACTATATTAAGATATAAATAAATATTAGAAACGAACTGAAATAAAATTAAGTTGAAGTACTACAATTCAAAAATATAAAAATAAAATCGAATACAATATAATAAATTATATATAATAATAATCTGATATAATGATTAATACTACTATTAATAATTATTATTATTTATTAATAGAATAAAAATATATTATTAAATATATGTTATTATTATTATTGTTGTTGCTGTTATATAATTGTTGCCTTAACGGTATCGGTCAGAAATTTTTATATCATCCCTATAGTCTTCTTGAACAACAGAGCAGTTTTTCCAAAACTAACTAATGAAAATAACACGTTTATATTCTCCCCAATATTATGCTAACATAAAAAGTGCCAGACTGAACAGATTTACTTTTAGCGTCTTGCTTTATTTAATAAATTTACATTTTTAAAATGACTTTTTTTTTTTTTCAAAGTTCTTAATTAGGCACAGCTGAGAAAACATATGGACCATAAAACAATGGCTTTACAGTGACATATCCGCAACCCGCTGCATTTTACACTCCGTGACAAGCTTTTTTTATTTTTACGATTTGAAGAGAGCAGGGCTTGAAAGTGCTCCAAGAACACAAAAGTGTGCTAAAAACACCATTTTCTTCTTTGCACAGATAAAATAATCATACAAGACCTATGAGCTCTCATTGCCACATTTCACTAGTAACTACCAATATCTCTGCATCCAGGGAGGAAAAAAAAGAATATTTTTGGTCAACAATAAAGAAATAAAACGCAATCAAACTGCTCCCTCTTGAAAACCCACACGCACAATGAATATAGAGTACTTTCACGGTATTACGTAAACAGCCATGGAAACACAGAGCAATAAAGAGGATGCAGTGCGGGGATAATGCATGAAGGCAATGATTCATAAAAAAGTTTGAAACACATCAACCCCTCCCCAGCCTTTTCTCCTCAACTTCATTCTGAGCCTCACTTCCTGTTCTCCATTCATTCATCTTATCTCTCCAGCCCTCTTTATCTTAATCTCTGCTTCCCACTCACCTGCCTCCAGCTTCAAGACACCGCTTATTTCAGCTTGGCCCACCTGTTCCCCTGTTCCTGTGGAAGTCTAAGGTTTTAGTTGTACTTTATCTTTGTCTTCTTCCTCTTGTTCCTCTCCTTTCTCTCTCTGTCCCCTCCACTCCAAGTCAATTAAAAAGTTTTGGAACGCTTCAAAGCCTGGAACAGAAAGTTGAGAGTGTTGCCCTGCCAGCCAGTTTTAGCCAGTGAATGCAAATAGAGCAGAGAGATGGGGCTCAGATCAGGGGCTGCTGAGCTCTGTTTAACTCAATGAGAGAACTCACACATAAATCAACAGCCCTCGCTGCCATACACACAGACACACACAGAAAGAATGCACACAACCTAGAATGAGTTTTCCCTGCATGCACACACAATCAGGCACCCACAAACGTTTCCTTTCTTCATGCATGTGATTGCATTCCAAACAAACGTTGGAATAATTAAGAATTTTTTTAGTTTTTGAAAGAAGTCTGCTCATCAGGGCTTATTTTCAAAAATAAGTAATATTATGAAATATTATTACAATTTAGAAGAAAGTTTTTCATTTTGAAATGTAATTTATTGCTGTGATGGCAAAGCTGAATTTTCAGGAACTTTTCCTCTAGTCTTCAGTGTAACATGATCCTACAGAAATCATTGTAATATGCTGATTTGGTACTCAAAAAAAAAAAAAAAAGAATCTTAATAATATTATCAATGCTGAAGTATTAATTTATTTTTTTTTAATCACACTTACCCAAAACATTTGAATAGTAGTGTATCACAGTTTCCACAAAAATATTAAGCAGTCCAACTTTGATAATAATAATAAATGTTACCAAAATCAGCATATTAGAATGATTTCTGAAGAATAAGAGTAATGACTGCTGAAAATTCAGCTTTGCCATCACAGGAATGAATTGTATTTTAAAATATATTTAAAAAGAAATTATTTTAAATTGTTATTTTAAATTGTAATGATATCTCTGAATATTACTCTATTTAATGTACTAGTTATCAAATAAATGGAGCCTTGATGAGCATAAGAGGCTTATTTCAAAAACATAAACAAAAAAAATGAATTATCCCAAACTTTTAACTGGTTTAAACTGGTGGTGTATGTGTCAACAAACAAGATACACACACAGTTCTCGTTGCATAACAAGTTCAAATTAAGCTGTGCAGTCCTGCAATTCGCTCTTGACTCCTCCCACCTGGGCCTCCGTTTTATGGGGTGGAAAAAACAAACCAGAGATTTGGGACGTCCCCCAGGGCTTCTGAAGTTTGCAACCAGTGGGTTCATAAACAGGGTCTTTAATCCTAGCACATTTCAGAAGATTCAAGTATTTTTTCATACACATCTTTGAAGTGATTGAATCCGACCTATTTCATATCACAATCATAAATGCCCATATTTTGGCTTATATGTATAAAATAGATAAACAGGAGGAGAGCGAGTGTATGTGTAAAAATGCTCACGGCCGTATTCGTTCACATCAGTGCTACTGTTCAAAAGTGTCTTTGAAAGGCAGTATCCATGGATACCTTTTAAACAGCCCCCTTCCACTGGCTGGCCACCATACTTCACTGCCCTCTGAATATGCTCTACACAAAGATCACACGCTCATGTGGACACGTACACACACACTCAAGGCATGCCAAGCCACTGAAATCCCTGCAGATGCATTATTGATTCACTATAACTCAGCTTTCAATACTCATTTTAGGGGTTTATGAGGAAAAGAGAAAAAGTCTAAAGTTTGTGAGCAGCAGCAAAGAGAAACTTTGATGTTTCTTTTTATTTTCACCTAAATCACAAGGCAAATCTCTTCATAGGGTCCTGATGGGAAAGCACTAAGCACACACACTATAAATGCCCAGTGGTCCTTTAATATGGGAGAATGTCAAACAGCTTTAATAGTACTGGCTATCTTGAAACATACATTAATTGGGGATATGCATTTAAAGACAAACATTTAAGGCAAATCAATTTTTACTTTATAAAAATTCTGGTAATGTAAAAGCAAGTACACTCACGTGAGATGAAGATTGAAGTCGTCAGTTGCCTAATAAAAAGCTAGCCTATTTAACGTATATGGAGCGACACTTAATGTAATAGGTGCTGCCATGTTAATATCACATGACAAGTCGAAAATAATCGCCATTTTGAACCGGTTCTTTTCAGTGAACCGTTTAAACTAAATCGGGCTGAATCGATGTGTTAGAGACTGCGACTCGAATAGGAGTTGCATGATACTAATCTTAGTGATGTTTGCTTTCACTACATTTTCTTTGAAGTTTACAGCTCCAATTCGGAAATCGGATCCGATCGTAGTTCTGGAGTTCACGAGTGAGAACCACATCGGGCATGAATCGAAGTTATTGACGGGCAAGTTCGATTCACTGCTTCACGAAGCTTCGAAACCTTACAGATCTTGTGTTTTGAATCAGTGCTTCGGAGCGCATATCACACATCACATCATTTCATCTTAAAACAAGTTCCTAAAATTCTGTCAGTAAAAGTGTTGTTGCAAACGTGTTGGTAGATAACAAGTGTTACAAATTAATAAAAGACTACTCATTATCTTAGGCTATTTAATGACATTTTAAACATAATATTTTGCAGATTACCTAATGCACATTTGAAACTCTTGTGCAGCTGCTTTTGTTCACATTGCTGTTCTTCATGCATTTATAGCATTTGAACCAGTATGCCAGAGTTTTCAAGCGTTTTGAAACACTGAATTATTTTGGGAAGCAATTAATATTATTTTTTTTGTTTGTTTGTTATTTATATATATGTTAGAATAATATATATTCCAGGTCTTTGACACGTGGTGTAAAACATGAAAAATGTCCTCTTAGAGGTAAATATGCTCCTATAAATCCTTTAAAGGGGTCATATGATGTTGCTAAAAAGAACATTATTTTGTGTATTTGGTGTAATGAAATGTGTTTATGCCGTTTAAAGTTCAAAAAACACATTATTTTCCACATACTGTACATTATACCAAACAAAATAGTTTCGCTTTCACAACGAAACACACGGCGGGCAAGAGTGAGCGGAGGCTGGAGGCCTAGAGTGAGTGGCAGCGTGCGGGCTTGAGAACGGCACGGCCGGCGGATTCGACGAAGGAGCGGCTGGCAGGCTTGCAGCAACCACATGTGATGACCCCGGGCTGGAATCCGCTTCGTCCACGGTGAAAGCCGATCTGGC
>NW_015555715.1:36563-67118 GCF_001515605.1 Sinocyclocheilus anshuiensis
CCACATCGTGACGTAGACATGTGGGGGCGTGTTAGAACTAGCCGTTTTAGGTAGGCGTGGTTGACTCTTAACTGTTATAAAGAATATCTCTTTGGATTTGAAACTTTAGTCTTTGCAACTTTACAGATCTTCTTTATGCACCAAGAGCTTGTAACACTCCAAAGAGAAAGGAAAAAATTGAAATTGCATCATATGACCCCTTTAAAATCTAGGGTTTTGGATAAACTAAAAGCTTGAATTCACAGGTCACCCCTTCATTAGCCTGCAAACTTTGTGTCATAAACCCACTGAGTCCAGACCCTTCACAGTGGGCAACTACTTCCCACATAAAAGGACAATGCTTCTCTTGTTTCTTTCCTTTCTTTTCACTTTTCTGACTCATATATCCCTGGCTTCATTGCATCTTTTCATGCCTCCCTCCTCCCCTGCCCCGCTCCCTCATTCACATCTGTTGTGCCTGTAAACATTGTCTGGTTTGCTTAGTCTTCTTTAACACAGTACAAACAACTTGAGGGCTGAGTTGCACTCCAAAGTTACAAAAAAGATTTCTCAGAAAGCAAGAGAAATCTCAGAGCTGCTGAATCAGCTAACAGCATTCAAATTCAGCAAGCAGCATTACAATAATTAAGCTCAGTGGTTCTCAGCGGGTGAGTCTTTGGGTCACAGGTCTGTTCTGGTCGTGGACAGCAGAGGGGAAAATATAAAATGCAAATAATAAAATACAACCAGCCATAGTCATAAGTAAATTAACAACATAAATAGGCTTATTAAATTTCAAAAGGTATAGAAGAACTTGATAAGTTTGATAGTTTGTATCTTTCTTAATTTATTAAATTATAATAAAATACATACGTTTGTTACATTTCAAAAGGTATATGAGAAAATGTTTTATATATTTGACTTTTTATATCTTTATGATTTTTTATAAATTATATATTTATTAATTTACTAAATTATAATAGGTTTATTCAATTTCAAAAGTTGTAGGAAAAACTGCTTTATATTTTTGACATTTTATATCTTTATTAATACATTAAATGATCATATCTTTATTGATTTACCAAATTATAATAACAAAATAAACAGGCTTATTACATCTTAAAAGATAATCAGAGAAAATTTAAATTTCTGACATTTTTTTTTTTACTAATTTAAGAAATTACAGTAACAAAATAGACACATTAACTTTAAAAATTAAGCTATAGGAGAAAATTCTATAACTTTTTTGACACTTTATCTTATATTTCTATTTTAATGATCAAATCTTTAATTTAAATAAACAGGCCTATGAAATTTTAATGGTTACATTTTATTGATTGCTTAAAACATTGTGATTCAATATTCATTTGGAAAACAAAATTCTCAATTTTTCTATTCAGACTATTTTGTGCAATAAAGAGTTTTAGTTTGGGTCGCCACTTGATGTCTGTAAATACTGTAAAATCTGGGTTCTGCAACACAAGTAAACAAAAATTATGGACCTCCAGCTTATTTAAAAATCCCAGACTATGAAAAATGACAAGAAACGTGAGTATTTTGTAGTAATCTTTATAAAGAACAATGATTTAGTCATCGAGTGACTTTACACAAATGTCATTAGAGACACAGCACATCAGAACAATATTGCAGGCACATTCTGAATCAGTCGTTTCAGTCAGGGGATTCACAGCTACAATTCTGCAACTCCATGCTGATAATAGTTCATTTTCCCAGACAAAACAGACCCCCGCACACACACAGAAGACGGCAACAACAAAACCCAAGCATGAAAATACTTACATGCTCATCTACATTTACAACAGTTAACAATACTTCAAGAACCCTTCTATAATACATTATTGTGAGCTCTCGACTGAAGTCTTACGATTATGAGATCTTATATACATCTACTTACAGCTGGAGATCAAACTACTCCATGTCAGAGATTTCCATCAGATATTTACACTGGCAGCCACATTCTCTGCCCACATTTTAAACATATGGTAACTGATAATAATCTGTACAACTGTGAAGCATCATCTCAATGCTCGAAAATACAAATCTAGGAAGCATATTTAGTAACATCTATAATCAGTGCTGACAATGATTGAGTTGTTTTCTATTTTAGAGGTCTAACTCCTTGTACCCCTAAGCCATGGTGTACCAAAAAAGCATGACCTGCTTGCTGTAGAGATCTCAACAGTGCCACTTTTTTGGGTCACAGCACATTTGCTGCTGTATATCTTCATACTGCTTCAAAATGAGTTACTGGAATTGCAATATTCCAAGGTTAGTAGAGGTACTGCATCTAATAAAACCATTATCTGTCACAGCAGGTGTTATTCAAGTTGGAAAGGAAATGTAAAATGGCATTGTTTCTTTCATGGCTGTAACCTAAAGCACAGATCAAGTCTGTTGAGAAGAGATCACCACAGTCCTAGATGGAGAACTACGAGTGCATTGCTACTGCCACTGATGAACACATTTACACCGCACTGCTAGAGTCCTGAAGGAAGTGCATGTGTTGGGATCTCAGCATGCTTTGATGAGGTCTGGAGGCAGTTTTAGACGATGGATCCCTTAGAGGAGGACAGATGAATGGAGCGAATGCGTGTGGCCAGCGTCTTCTCCAGATCATGCAACACAACGGGGCAGCAGTTCTCCACCGGGGTGTTATAGAGCAACTGTTTAAATGGCTCAAGCTCTATGAGAACTGCCATGTTCTTTAGAAAGTAGCCCTCGATGTAGGTCGACAGCTCAGGTGCCTCCAGGAACTAAGAGAGAAGGAGAGGAAAGAAAATACTGAGAATGTAAATGTGCATGGGAAATTAAATCTGAGAACATGTTAGACTGCATCATGAATAGACTGCTGTTACTTTAGCATGGTTGTAGATCTCCACACAAGTTTCGGTGTTGATGTTCTTGGCACAGATGATCTCACAGTGTCTCTGTAAAGCCTCCAGCTGGAAGAACTTGGATGCAGAGAGGAGCTAGAAGAGAGACGTTGAGACCAAAAGAAATAAAACCCAAGTAAGCCTAATATTGTATATAAGATTAATAGGTAATCAATAATAAATGTCAAAAAAAAAAAACATCAAATAGATAATCTTGTATTGTATTATTTGTGTAGTTAAGTTTATTTTCAGTGCTTTATTTCAGTATTTTATTTTCACTACCTATGATTTTTTTTTTGGCTGAAAAAAATACTTTAAATCAGCAAGAATGCATTAATTTGATTAAAATTTAGAGTAAGTAAAGACATTTATAATGTAACAATATTTATATTTCAAATAAATCTTTTGAACTTTTTCTTCATCAAAGAATTCAGCTCAACTGTTTTCAACACTTGATAATAATAAGAAATATTTATTGAACATCAAATCAGCATGCCAGAATGATTACTAAAGAATCAAGTGAGTAATGGTTGCTGAAAATTCAGCTTTGCCAACACAGGAATAAATTGCATGTTAGAATAAATTAAAAAAGAAAACAGTTATTTTAAATTGAAATAATATTTCCCAATATTACTGTTTTTGTCTGTATTTCTTATCAAATAAATGCAGCCTTGGTTAGCATAAAACACTTATTTTGAATGGTAATGTATTTTTTGTAATAAACTACAACACTATACAAATAAAATATTTAATAAAATAGAAATAAATAAATAACAACAAATTAAATTACAACTTGAACACTGGTCTTATATTGGTGCTGCAATAACTGTGCATTAGTGATTTCAACCCCTTTA
Organism: Sinocyclocheilus anshuiensis; assembly: GCF_001515605.1. NCBI lineage: Eukaryota > Metazoa > Chordata > Actinopteri > Cypriniformes > Cyprinidae > Sinocyclocheilus > Sinocyclocheilus anshuiensis. The sequence goes on from NW_015555715.1 coordinate 40,291, forward strand.
CTCTGTAAAATGCCTTAAATATAACTATGCTAGATTGTATAACATAAGGACTCCAATTGAGTTATTAGTACTTACATCCATAACCTCAGTGTTTCTGATGTGAATTGAATCCGTTCCACCACAGTACAGATACTGCATCACCAGCTATATGGAAAACAAAATATAATGTCTCATGCATCAGTCAGACATACAACAGACCACAATATAAAAATGATGAGGTCTCCTTTCCCTCTCAATAAAAGCTGCATAAAAATAGCAAGATACACTCGCATCTTCTCAGAGCATTAGTGGAGCAGTCAGACTGTACCTGAAATACATTGTATTTGACATGGCTGATTTCAATACAGGTGTTCTCAGCAGCTGGTCTGTTTGCCAGAAGTGATTTAAACCTTGGGTACAAGAAGGAGAAGTTAAAACAATAATAATACTCCATATACAGTAATCATAAATGAAAATAAGCTGTTCTTGGGCCTCATATCTGTGTTATTAATAAGGTATTGTAATTAAAACAACAAAAGCACACAAGGCACGCTACATTTAATAGTTTTTTTTTTTAGTTGGATGCAATTCACCAACTGACCTGTTGGAGGCGGTGAAGAGCAAAACTTTGTGAGCGTAGAATGGCTTTCCCTCCACCAGGAAGCTCACATCCGACATCTCCTTGTTGTTTAGAAAATGAGGATCTGACATAAACATATCACAGATGCATTTCATTTACAAAGAATGGGGAACGGAGCTTTCAAGGATGAAAAAGCAGAATAAAAGTAGTTATAGCAGATCATGCATTATATATGTAAGCCCTCTGAGGATAAACGACAGAAACAGACTGAAATTTAAGCCTTTGTTCACTGAAAATCTTTACAGGATCCCTAGATCTATTTGGAATGTATATGAAAATTCATGTAACTCATAATTGATGTAACTTATGACCTTGAAGTTAGAAAGCTCCACCCCTTTTTTAAATTGCAGAATGTGCTTTACTCATTTTCTCATTACAAGACAACATTTCTAAATAGTTTTTTGTTTTAATCTATTTTTTTATATTTTATTTTAGCTTTACTTCAATTAACAAAAATTATTCTTAACTGTTTTAGTTAACCATAACAGCACTGAACAAAATTATTATAAAGATGGACTTTAATTTGAATTTTAAAGATGAATTTAATTAATTCAAACAAACTGTACTTAATTGCAGTACACTCTTAAGAATTTTGTGTTCCACAAAAGGAATCAGTCATACAGTTCGGAAAGACATGAGAGTGAGTGAATAATGAAAGAATTCTCATTTTGATTGAACTATCTCTTCAACCTGCATTTAAAATATTTTTTTAATGGCAAAACCACCCCCAAATGACATTTTTCACTTGACATTTCATTAACAAAAAGAGTGCTGAGTTTAATTCAAAATGTAAATTTTTGTTGGTCATGACAAGCTTGTATTTGTTTGTATTTTACAGAGAGCACGGCGCAACCTGATATCTCGTGCTACATACCCAGTCTTGACGTCTGTTTCCTCTTGATCTCTGTAAGTTTGGGGATCGGATACGGCCCGTAGCACTGAGTAAATATCACGGCCAGCTGCTGACAAATCACTTCATTCTGCAAACCATGAGAAAGTAACAGGTAACTTCTCATCAAGCCCCATTACAAAGCAACACATTTTGACTTGCCTTGAGGGTGTTATAGCGCCTGTGTTTCAGTGTGTGAAGGTTATGTGTATGTGTGAGCTTGCATAGAAAAACCGCACCATATATTCTTGAGACGTCCCAATGCATGGTGTTTTTTGGGATCAGTACTTTGTTATGGGGGTGATAGGAGTACTCTAAGTTCAGGAAGATTCTTAAATCCCTGTCAGATTGCTCCCTCTGCAGTTCGAACGATCAGCTTCTCTGAAAGATTGTTAGAGGTTCCTCATCAACTTGACATTTCTCTCGCCCGGCCTGCCTCTGCCTCTACAAATCACCTGCTGTCAGCAAAGCGCCGCTATTTCCTCTCTCTCCCGCTCTCTCTGCCATTCTTTCTTTTGGTCTCTCTCTCTTTGTACTAACAAGCAGACACATTACTTGTGAAGGTTGAGCAGGGAGTGGAAACTGTCAGTGATTTCTGCAGGGCTCAGAGTAAGGTTCCTTGACTCCACCAAAGATCAACCTTGACAAACACGCTCACACATACACCTACTATAGCTCCAATAGAAAGAAATCCATGTTTATCTATACTTCTTGTACTGTCTGATCTGCAATAGAGGGAGGAGGTATGGATGTGTGAAGCAGATGTAATGGTCAGTGTCTAAGGATTCTTTCTAGCACCCTAGGTTTCAAAGCAAAGCTCACTATTACATAATGCTGTGGGAGGACGTCAACAGAATGCCCGATTCAAATTATGCGAATTTCTGCCTCCACTTCCTGTTCTAAAGAAGCAATATGTTCCCCAGGGTTCTGGATTCTAAGGATTCGGAGAGAAGTAACCCATGGAAATGTTCTAGAAATTATCTGACGGGTATGATCAAGTATCTCAGGAAAGCTACTAGCAAGACCAAGATCAGAGGTTTGATTCCCAGAGAAAGCATATTGTGTCAATTGTGCATGTGAGTTAAGCATGTGTTTTTATTCACCTTGCTGGCGCGCAGGATCTGGAACATGAGTGGGAGTCCATGTGTTATGAGTTCCTCTGTGTACTCCTCCTCTTCAATAGAGCTGAACTCTTTCAGCAGACCCTGGATCAGCGGCCGCCGGTGCTGCAGGAAACAAGTTCGCAGTGACTCTAGCCAGGTGTGCAGCGTCCAGGGCACCCCTGATATACACAAAAACACATGACAATCACTGTTTTACTTTTAAACAAGGAGAAATGTTATGTGATCAGTAGTGTATAGTCCCCTTTTTAGATTTTCACAATAGTATACACTACCGTTTTTTGAAAGAATCTCTTATGCTTACCAAGGCAGCATTTATTCAATCAAAAATACAGTAAAACAGAAATATTGTGAAATATTATTACAATTTAAGAAACTGTTTTGTATTTTAGTATATTTTAAAATGGAATTTATTTCTGTGAATATGGCAAAGCTAATTTTCAGCAGCCAATACTTCAGTGTCACATGATCCTTCAGAAATCATTCTGATACGCTTATTATAATCAATGTTGGAAAAAGTTGTGATGCTTAATATTTTTGTCGAAGCCTTGATACATTTATTCAGGATTTTACGATGAATAAAAAGTTCAAAAACAGCATTTATGATGAACAGGAAATTCAAAAACATTATTTCTTTGGAACAGAAATTTATTTTAAATCTTATAATATTATAAATAATAATTAATATTTTAAATATATAATATTTAATATGATAAATGTCTTTACTGTCACTTTTGGTCAATTTAATGCACCCTTGCGTAATAAAAGTATCAATTTCTGGAGAAAAACACACACACACGTATAGCAATTCCATGCAAATTTCAGTTTTATTGTATGCCATGTCAAAATTGTCCACAGCATACCTCTATTCAACAAGCCATTCAATACATTAAGCTTTACTTACAGTAAGCATTAGCACTGTATTAATTCTAACTTAATATTATGCAAATTCATTGTGATGCCATTATTTTATTATTATAGATACAGTATCAGCACTGACCTAGACTTCTGATGTCCAATGTGATGTCGACATAGCTGTGTTCAGAGCTGTGATACATCGCCTCTCTCAGAGCTTTGAGTTTGGCCTTCCCTGTGCGGGTTGCTTCCATCTTCAGGGAATTTCTCTCTTCCATCTCTGATCCCTCAGCCAAGATCTCCTGTAGAGACAGAACATCTGCCTTCCCCTTTTCCGACTGCGACAGAAGCTTGCAGAACACGTTCCTGCAGCATGAGGATGAGGATGATACGATTTTGCAGTATTATTAATAAATTACAAGACTGTGTGTGTGTGTATTTGACTAATGCATGTGTGTGTGCGTGTTACCTGTGTCCATGCGCTGCAGCCAGACTGTAGGAGTTCATGTCCCCGTGTGGTGCAGTAGAGATGCCGTTGCGGTACATGGTCCCAACCATGGGGTCCGCTCCTCTCTCCAAAAGCAAACTGACCAGCTCAAAGTTCCCTACAGCACACAAACTGCTGAGTCCTCTCTTGTGGTCTCGCTGGCTTATAATTCAGTAATTAGAGAAGGAAGTGGCACTGTTGTCCGGTCTGCAGTGTGAGCTTTCTTACCTGCAGCAGCAGCTAACTGCAAAGGCGTCTCAGTGTAGTTCTCCATCCCATCCTGCAGAGAGCCCTCCACATTAGCTCCAGCGTCCAGAAGCAACTAAGATAAAAGGAAGGAGAGAGAGGAGATTTGGTTTTCCATTATGGAGAACTCCAGCTGTAGTGAATAAGCTAATGAAAGCAATTCCTGCTAAGATTCATTCGAGGAATTAGAGACAATGACAGTGAAATAAGCAAACACATAATGAATCATAATGGCTGTACGACTTCACGATAAAATGAGAGCACACCAAGAATCTCAATTCATGCAGACAAGGCTTTCAGGAGAAAACTGATGCATATGCTACAGGAATTTTATTCTGACTCAGTTGTTTGGCTTGAAATCTCGCCGAAAGGTCGGGTGGGAGAGAGAGGTCACTACCTGCACCACGGGGATGTGCTGGTGAAGTACGGCGAATGTGAGAGGCGTGGCCTGCCGGGTCTCTGGGAAGACTGAGGGGTACTTTTGCACTGTGTTTGGCACCTACGGGAGGTACAGGGGACAGAGCACGGCACAAATGAGAGAGATGGAGACCTTGTCCCTGTCCTGGGAAAAGCACAGAGACACTGCGCTCATCTGAAAATATGGAGATAGGAGAGGATCTTTGGCCTTTTTGCCTCTTTATAGGAGCTGCCTGCTCAGTGTGTATATGTATATAGTGGTATATGTAGTGGTGTGAAAAAGTGTTGGCCCCCTTCCTGATTTCGTATTTTTTTGCATGTTTGTCACACTTTAATGTTTCAGATCATCAAACAAATTTAAATATTAGTAAAAGTTAACATACACACACCATTCAAAAGTTTGGGGTCAGAAGAAATTAACACTTTTATTCAGTATGCATTAAATTGATCAAAAGTGACAGTAAAGACATTGCCAACTTTCTATACATCAAATAATCCTGAAAATGTTTATCACGGTTTCCACCAAAATATTAAGCAGCACAACTATTTTCTACATTGATAATAATAAGAAATGTTAATAATAAGAACCTACTAAAATACACTAATATTACTTTCAATTCATTAGTTACAAAAACAAATTACAGTAGCTCTTCAATTCAACATATAACTAAAATTATTATGCTGATAATATAATTTGTGTGAATTAGTGTATTAAATTATTTAAATTAAGTATTTTTATTTCCATTTCTATATTCTATTTATGTTAACACTAGCACCGAATTTCTTGTATTTGGCAAACTGAAGGTTAACATACACACTTCGGGGTTTTAACCGGCAACCTTCAATAACATTTTTTTTATTAAATTATTTTTTAAAAATGATCAAATATGGACACCACTGTATATATAGTACATTTCTTTTTATTTCCATTTCTACTCAAATTTAAAAATTGAAGGTTTACCCAATATGTTGCCTTATCTTCTGGCATACGTTTTGATGGTAAAAAAAAAAAATTATTGTGAGAAGTTTAACGGTGGTGGAAGAGAGAGAAAAACAGCACCTGATTCATAGCAAATGTCAATAAACTTTTTAAATTTTTATGACACACAGTTGTAAACAATATGATTTCCCTGCTACAAGTGACTGAAACTATGACTTGCGCTGATATCTCTCTGAGACGTGTTTTATCAAACCGGAAATAGCGACAAATAGTGAGCGTGTGTATTAGTGAGAAATCTGTCTTTGCTAGCTTCTAGGGCCGAGTTTGGCAGAACAACACCTAGTGACAGTGACTTCCAATAAAACAGCAGAAATCTACCCAGACAAATCCCTCATGGGCATGAAAAGCAGTCTGAGTTTTCTCCTGTCATACCACAACACAGAAAACACAAACACTACACATGAAACTACATGACCGGGAGGATGGGTGTACAGAATGTGTGTATAAGAATACAGCAGAGATGTAGTCACAAACCTCACTGTTGATGTCGGCTCCTGCGTCTAGCAGCATCTGAACCATGGCTTCGTCACCACGGACACATGCGTACATCAGAGGGGTCATGCCCTGGACACACAAACACACAAAAGACCAGTCACATTGAGCATACGCCAGACATATCTTCTGATTGTGAATATTGTGAGGGATTCTGATTGTGAGGGAATACAACTTGACAATACGCAGCATTTCATTTAAATACATTGCTCTATTTTATACGGACAAAATTTAAGCACTGAAAGTCTTCTTGTGTTGATAGGAACCAATCTCCTGGAAAATCATAAAATTACTCAAATCAAGAGATGGAAAATCAGATAAGTGAATTAGCTAAGAAACAAAGGTAATGGCAAATGTTTCCACTCCCTGAGGTCAATAACGGAGCAAAGTAATCAGAGATGGAAAGTGCACTGGTGTGTTTCTAAAAGCTGGCTCTGATTAATACGGTCAACTGTTAAACACTGTGAATCTTGAGGGAAACCTGCTGTACAAATCTGTTTGTTTCCTTCTGGGCTTCCATAAATGGAAGATATAGCAATGTGTGCAAGCATTTATAGTCTGCAACCTATCAACTTACGCATTTATCTTCATTTAGTTGCTTTATCTCGAGGTTTTTGCACCTGGAGTTGCACCTGAATTTGTACTGGGACGGGACCTCATGAACGAACCACTTCTAGGGGCTGAACCTGCAACTTTTACTTTACAAGACCAGGCCAAAAACATCGCAAAATAATTCACAGAGGTTTTCAAAGCCCCAGAAAACTTTTTTTTTTTTTTTTAGGACTATCAAAGTTAACATGTAAACGTAAGTTATGAATGAAATATGTTTAACCTTTTTTTTTTTTTTTTTTCATTTACATTCAAAATTTGATTTAATTCTACTGGACAATTATATTAATTTAATTTAGATAAACTGAGATTATTTGATTATATTCAAAGCACAAGTTTTTAAAAGAAAACAATTCTCAAATGTAATTAATCCCACTAAAAGTACACATCATATATGCTAAATATTTGCTAAATGTTTGCAAAGATATATATATCACAGTTAACATATTTCTTGCACATTATAAATGTTTTTTAAGGTTTTTTCAAAAGTTTAGTGTTGAGATTTTTACTTTTAGCCAATTGTTCAATTTAACGCATCCTTGCTGAATAAAATTAATTAATACAAATTTAAAAAATGTTACTGACCCCGAACTTCTAAACGGAAGTATATTTCAGGAATGAGGTTCATACGCAAAGAAATCAAAATATTTGTAACTGTTTAGCATTAAAAAGATGATGAAACACCTACAGACCTACCATACTGTTAAATACAAAAATAATGCCAAGTTTTGTATTTGTGTGCATGAACATGTCTGTTTATGTAACAATCATTCTAACCTGCTCACTCATACTGTTGATTCCACCAGGTCCTAGTAAGTTGGTGGCCTGGTTGACGAGGTCAGTGCGGCCGCAGTTCAGCATGCGGAAGCCCAGGTCCTGCAGGAACTTGGCCTCGGTAGAGGCAGCGTCCAGCTTACGAGACACGCAGAAACAGTCATCCGTCCTGCGGCACACATACAAAAACATCTCTCTAATGTCTTAATCCTCGGCAAAAAAGCTTGAACCATATATTCCAAGTAAAACACTCATCTATGGGCGAACCTTTTATTACAACACTTGGCCTAATAGCAATAAAACAGCAGTTATGGTGTGAAGCATGCCTTATGTTGGGTCGACTGAGCTTGTTTTCCCTGTACATACTGTTTATGAGCCATTTTCATTTCACTCATGATGGGTAGCAATATCTGGTAGCTGGATGTTAATTTAATGGCAGCACGCTTACTTCAGCTGGCGGGGTTCACAATCCACCCAAGGCAGCAGGAGTCTGGCTGCCTGCCGAACATCATCGCTATCCACTGAAAAGCTGCGGCGGTGCTCCGCGTGTGCCAAAGCTACTCTGATCCACTCCATCAGAGGAGGCAGTACGAGAAACGGCCTGCAGGAGGAGACAAAATGATTATGTTATTTAACAAATACATATTATTTGTCTTTACTAACATTATTTTGGTATTAGTTATTATTATTGTAGTTATATGTAGTTATTATATTGATTAATATGTTAAATTAGCATCATTTTTTTATTTTCATTTTTCATTTTAATTTTAGTTTAATTTCACTTTTGTGCTTTTGTGTTTAAGATACTGCTCCTAAATACTTTGTTATTTTATTTTTTCAGTTTTAGTAGCATTTCAGTAAGCACTTTTAGTTAGCTGCCAAGGCAACATTTCTAATTTTTGTTTAGTTTAAGTTTTTTAATCTAATATTTATATGTTATTTCAGCTTTATTTAAATTAAATTATTATTTGCAGTATTATTATATTTTCATATAGCCAATATATAGACTCTGAAACAAAAATTTGGAATAATTAACATTTTTTGATATTAGAAGAAAGAATAAAGAAAAAGAGGTCTCTTACCAAGGCTGCATTTATTTGATTAAAAAATACAGTAAACAATAATATTGTGAAATATAAAAATTTTAAAGAACTGTTTTTTTTTTCAAATATATTTTAAATTGTAATTTATTCCTGAATTGTCAGCAGCTGTTGCTCCAGTGACACTGCTTCAGTGTCACATGATCAATCAGAAATCATTCAAATTATTATCAATTAGTATTGGTGCTCAATTATGTATATGTATTGTGGCTCGAGGAGCAAAACGACAGACACAGTGGGTGTGGCATCAGGCCTCGGAGAAGCTTTTATTTAACAGAAAATAAAACAAAATGTCCAAAATGGGGAATAAAGTGTCCAAAGGGGAAGGAGTGTCCAGAATAAACAGGGGACCTTGTGCCCTTGTTGTGCTGGGGAATTGTGAAGGAAGGGTAGTGTTCAGAAAGGAGGGGTCCAGGTAAGGGGCGGAGTCTGGCGGCCGCAAAACGCTCCTCTCTGTGTTCTTCTTCACAGCGGCTCATCTTCCCTTGGCCACGGCGCTTGAGGGGATTAACGGCCCGGCATCCTAACCCGTCGGCAGCGTCACTGGTGTGTCTCCATTCCAGACCGCGGGTCCGGTGTTGTACCGAATTCTGCACCCCTGTCAGATTATGCACCCCCTAGTATTGGCAGGTTTAAGAGTAGGTGCGGAGGAGGGGTTAGGATTAGGCAATCAGTTAGCGATTTTAACGAGGGGGTGCATAATCTAGTAGGTGTGCAGAATTCGGCACAACACCGCTAGCCCTGGCTGTTTCTGCGCCCCTCCTCTCTCACACACCCACTCCAATCGGAAACCTGGTGAAGGGCGGCGATTAAGGGATGGGTGCTGAAGATAATTAGGGGGGAGGCAGCCGTTCGGTCACAGTATATAGTACATGTTTATATACAGTATATTTAGAACTAAAACTTATTTTAGTTAACTGCCAAGGCAACATCTAATGTTTGCTTAGTTTAAGTTTTTCATCGAATATTTATATTAGATAATATTAGCTTTATTTCAATTAACAAAAATGCTTTAATAGATTTATTTAGGAATAACAACACTGATCTTTAAATAGTTCAATCTCTGAGAGACAAAAGATAGATTTAAACTCACAGCAACTGATTTAATATCAGCTCAACTAACAGAAGCATGACCTTGGAAGATGAAATTTTTAAATTTGGTTTCTAGGCTAAATCTCATTAGCAACTGAGCAACACAATGCAATCTGAGAATATTTACACCAAACAAGATCAAAATTTAGCAGACAAATCAACCCATAAATGTTTACTTATTTCATATCTGTGAAAATGACACTAACATTATTTTCCATCAGATACAGGAAGTGCTTCATCTACTCTTCATGTATTTATAACGTGGCTTCATCTCATTGCATTGCCTTTGCCTTGCAGTCTGTTGCACTGTATTTCACATTTACACTCCTCTGCATTTCATCATATTACAGTGTCAAGCTGAATAAACGACTACTTGGCTTAAGGTAAGTACCTTGAGTGACTGCATCAATCAGAAAGCTCCCTAGCAAAAATACCCAGCCACTTTGTAATGCATGCAGTAAGTACAATGAAAGTCCCCTCACCTCTCGGTCTGTAAGGTGACTTTGGAGGGCTCTACGTTGGGGTTCTCCCACTCCATCTGAGGGCAGTGCATGAAGTAGCAGAGCGTATATAAAGCCTCGGGCTCCCAGTGGATCAGGCTGCTCTTCTGAGGGAGCGGAGTGCCGTTGCTGTGGTTCTTTATGCTCAGAGGCTGGAGGTGATGCATGGCTCTGGACACTAAATCACCTTTCGTCGAGAGTGACCGACTGAAAGGGAACAGTTTTCTATTTGTAATATATTTAAATATATAATAAATATATATTTCTGTGACGGCAAAGCTGAATTTTCAGAAATATGCTGATTTGGTGCTCAATTAGTAGGGCATGGGGAATATCGTTTGCATGAGATGCTTTGCAAAGAGCATACAATCTGATGGACACCAAAGATGAAAAATGTCACAGACCTCTTTTCAAACAAGGTCACACAAAGCTCTGCATTCATTACACAGAACATTAAACGCTCTTCCTCTCACTCTAATGACTATTGCCTTTCATATGTCATTTCAGGTCATCTAACGCTCTCATTTTGTCCATGAGACCTAATTCTTCTGAATATGTTCAACTGAACCGCACTGTGTTCAGTAAAGTCAATAATACACTCTGAAAGGAACACTGAGAAACAGCCTCATCTATTGCTCTGCAACTTAAATGACTGCAGCACTCGCACTTGTTCTCTCTAGAACATTTCACATCTTTGTTACTCCAATGAATTAACAAGGCCGCCTGTGCGAGATGAGCATTTATTTAGAGAAATAAACGACTTGTTTAACTACTATATTTCCTCTGTTAACGCTGCAGATTTAAAGAAATAGCCAACCTGAACTCACGAGAAAACATAACTATTTTACAAGGTGACGATTTCATATGAATTTGTACGAAAATGTGCGTTTTTTAGATAAAAGCATAAAGGTTCGCCTCTAACCCGTAAAAACATGAATGAGATATTAAAATTAATTTTAATATAATAAATTAATTAGATATTTCAAATAAATTAGCCACCAATTCCCCGAAACACAAAATAAATATGAAATGCGAGATTGCATTAATAGCTTACCTAAAAAATAAAAAAACTCATCCTCATGATGTTCCAAACCTGACCTTCTTTCTTCCGTGGAAGACAAGAGAAGGTATTCTGAAAAAAAATGTTTTAGTGTTTTTTTTTTGTCCACTAAATGAAAGTAAATACGGTCCAATGTTTTATTCGATCCCATTGACTTTCATTGTATGGACAAAAACAGTTGACTTCTTCTGGATTTGGAACAACATGAGCATGAGTAAATAATGACAGAATAAACCAAGCATGCAGGCATTGTAAAGAGGGAATACTGATGAGTTTGAGCGGAAGCTGTGTGAACTATCTGACAGTGGAGGCCAAAGATATGCACTGTAATTACACACAATAATTACAGGATTATGTAGAATACATTATCAGCAGCCGTGGCAGTTACACACACAAAACAATAAAGCGCAAGAATACACCTGTCAGCAGAGAAACACACAGCGTTAGCAGTCGGAGGTGGTGGCAGGAGGCTCTCGAGAGGAGGAAAGAGGCTGGAAGCCACCTGGGGCACTTCCGTGGCCGACACTCATCTCTTATTCATGATAGTGTGTGACATTTCCTCAAGTCAGAGGGGCAGCAGAGGAACTGACTGAGAGATATGCTCAAGATTAACCAGCTAAACAAACACAGTGACGGCAAAAGGTCTTCGTCTATTAGTCATGATTGTAAACCTCATTACCAAGAGAGCCAGTCATCTACAGGTACTGTAGTCTATTCGTATGAATAAGCATGGCCATGTAAGATAACAACACAGCAGAAGCTTTTCTTTTTGCTTGAGTGTCTTGGGTTAAATATGATACTCTCATCCATAACGGTAGAGAAGGTGCCCTTCATCACCAGACTGAGAATGAGACGTTGGGAATGGAGGATGCAGAATGGTGTTTTACTGTGAAAACTGAGCAGAATCGATTGGCTGTCCTCTGTGAACCACGACATAAATTATCAAGGAAAGGCCATGAGAGAGGCAGGTGCTCTGCTTGGCTTTACGTAACAGAACAGATTTTTTGTCTTTTTTAACTGTCAGACTGGGATTAGTTGGATTAACTGTACTTTATTAAACTGTACTGTACTGGATTAAATGTCTGAAAAATTGCATGTCATGGGTATAACATCAAAGCTATATATATATATATATATATACATATATATATATATATATATATATATACACACACAATATATGAGAGAAAAGTATATATATATATATATATATATATATATATACTTTTTCGTTTTTATTTATTAATCTTATAAAATATTACATTTAATTATTAAATATTTTATTGAAAACATAAAAATCAAAACATAAGTTAAGCACACAATTAAGCACATTTCTTATTACTGTAATGCAAAAAAATCATATTCTCATTACTGTAACATGAAAAAACAATGATATATTAACTAAATATACTGTATCTACTTTAAATATATGTAATAAAACAAAACTTAAATGGTACTAAAAATATGTAGTATTGTTAATATTATAAAATAATAAATATGATTAAAACAATAAAATAATAATAACTATAATAATGACAATAATCATAAGACTCTTTGACATTTGAGCACATTTTGTGTGCATGTAAGTATATTTTATAATGTTAATAATATTTTATATATTAGGACCACTTGAGTTTTGCTTTCTTTTAGATATATTGCATATATTTAAAGTACTGTAGATACTGTATATTTACCTTTTCATGATTTTCACCCATAGTTTTCTCTTATTCTTCTGTTAAAAAGACTTGGTCTGGGTCTCATCACACCTACTGTACATAATGAGGTTGGCTTTTCCAGACATGCCAAAGAAATGTATATCTCAGCAGCCATCAAGGTTACAACTACAGTTTCTGTGACAGAAAACTCACAGCTCACCAGAATTACTGTATATCCTGTAAGAAACGTGTAGATAAACAATTAAGAACCAGTCATTGGGCACCAGCGGTGCTCCAGAGCAATGAAGCAATGAAACGTAATGAGCGTTTTATGGAGCAAGAGGGAATAAATGCATTAGCAGAGCCATGGGAGGAAACAGGAACTTTTAGGAAAACGGGGGAAAAAATGTTATGGGCGGCATGGAAACACTCAGTGATGGCAATCCAGCAATAAAGGTCTTTGATTGGTGTCTGGCCAACCTAAGAAAAAAAAAAAAACTCCTGACTGTTGTGCAGGTTTCATTCAGACAGAGCCTAATGTAAGACACTTAAACAGCTATTTATTCTGCATAAGAGTCGATTCTCCTTTAGGGCTGTTTTTAGAATTGGTGCAGATTAATGCGAAAATGACTATCAACAAATGTACGTTTCCCAATTAGCTGTTAATGGCTAAGTAACTGCCATAGCCCAAGGTAAAGTTTTTGCACGCACACACATAAATGCTGAAAGCAGAGAATTGGTCTTATTTAGATCAAACAAACCATTACACGAACAAAACAGTAGTATGTAGGAGAAAGCCCATAAAGTGCAATAGAGCTTAGCTTTTCTGGACTTTATTTGTCCCTTAGTTATTCGCTTTTATTGTACATACTAGAAACTAAATTTAAATATCCCCCACTTATCTTTTCTATACAGAAAGCAATTACTGTAAAATTGACCCCAGTAAGAGTCAGAAAATGTATTCTTCCATGCAAATCTGGAGAGGGAATTATTAAAGAACAAGATCTGCTAACTCAAGGACACCATGGAATTTTAAGATACAAGAATGTGACAAAAAAGGCTTCTAATGCATTGACCTTTTGACTCTTTAGTGCTCTTCAGGGAGAGATGTCTTCTAGTTAACTTGCTCATGAGTGACTCATAAAAACCTGTGTACTATAATAATAAGATTTAATCTATCGCCATGATCTCGTTACGGGATTTTATGAGTGTAATTATATTATAGTACAATTACTGTATGGAATAGTAGATTTCAGGCCTCCCTCTGGATCTATACGATCGTGACAAACCTACAAAAGGTCATATGTACTTCAGATTTACAGCGACTCTCTTTGAGAGTCTGAATGCCTTCCATTCCAATTTAATAACATACAGCTTTGAACTTCCCAGATCCTACTGCAAAAAAAAACATTGTACTTAAACACAATTATAAATATACATTACGTAATACACATTACCGCGGGAAGTAGGGGTGCTGAGGGTGCTGCAGCACCCCCTGGCATGTAGCCCAAGAAAAAATGGGGGGCCGAGGGTGCAGTGTTAAAAATAAATAAATCAAAATTTTGTAACAAAAAATAAATAAAACAAATTTTATTCATTTGTATATTCATTAAAATTCATAGAAAAAAGTAGCCTAAAGGCCCGTTCACACTAAGAACAATAACTATAAAGATAACTATAAAGATAACGATATTAGCGTCCACACCAGCAAAGGATATCGTCTGTTTATTCTAAGCGCATACGCGTCTGCCGCTTTAAATTCTCGAGCTCGTTATAGCAGGATGGATTCTGATTGGCTGTCAATGTTTGTATCGTTCATCAACTGGAAAAAATCGTTCTGAAAATGATTCCAACGATATTGTTTCTCTGTGCCTTTATCGTTATAGTTGTAGTGTGGACTCGGCTGTTCTTTAATATTGAGAACGATTTTTAGAACTATATCTTTATCTTTTCCACGACATTCTAATTTATTGAGATGCACCTGTAGTTATCGTGCTTGGTGTGAACGGGCCTTTAGCCTACATTGACAATAAGCAACAGTAAAACATGAATTAAATTTAATCGAATTGATTGTGAAAGTCGTTTCAACTTAAACTGACTTAGGATGTCGTTTGTTGCCATGACTTTTTGATCATTTTATTACCTGTAACATGTCTGTGCCGTACCCAAATCAAGAATTAACGACAATTTCTACAGCCATTGCAAAGATACAGCAGAGAAAGATCGAGAGTGTCTATTTACCTCAGCAGCAACCAATCTCGCATTCTCGCATCTGCAGCGCTTATTCTGATCTTTAACATTAGATCTTTCCTATTCTTGGAACAAAATTAATGCTTAAGTTTGATTCAGTATTACTCCTAATGGAAAAAAAATCCCACACACAACATCAGCAATGCTACAATGACAAAGTAGCTTATATTTAACATAAAACTTTTATTAACAGAACGAATAAGACATACCCGCGTTGTAACAAATAAATAAAAGTATTTTTGGATTTTCCCATTACTTCAAACGAATGCTTAGTTTGTGGCTCATTATTATTATTAATAATAATAATAAAAAAAGGCTATACAATAAAACAGTACGATGACAAATTCACTTATATTAAACTTTGAACTTTTATTAACAATATGAATAAGGAAAATATGTTTTACCCGCATTATAACATAAATAAATAGGCTAAACGGTGTTTGGATTTCCCCTTTCTTTAAAACGATCGTAGTTTGTGGTTAATTATTAGCCTATTAATTAAAACACATCAGCCATAAAATAGTACAATGGCAAATTCGCATAGGCCTATATTAAACATCTAAATTTTATTAACAAAATTAATAGGACGGATAGGCTATAGCCTACTTGCTTTGTAACCCAAATAAATAAGGTCTTTTCCCTCTTTTAAAACAAATGCTTAGTTTGTGGTTCATTGTTGTATTTATTTTTATTTATTATTTTTTTTTATGAAAACGTAGCATCAATAAAGACAAACTCGCCTATATTAAACGAAGAAATAAAACTTTTATTAACAAAAGGTGCGTTTTTGGATCATAGTGTCTCGCATCACTCTCGTCACATGACCAACCTCCACACCCCCACCCCGTTTTATTTCTCAGCCCCCCCTGCTCAAAATACGATCCCGCGGTTATGGTAATAACCACAATTTATTTAAAATAACTGTTTTTAATTTTAATATATATTAAAAAGTAATTTATTTCTCTGATGTTAAACTGAATTTTCAGCAACCATTACTTCAGTTTTCAGTGTCACATGATCAGAAATCATTCTAATATGCTGATTTGGTGCTCAAGAAACATTTCTCATTATTACCTATGTTGGAAAAAATTTTTTGCTGCTTAATATTTTTGTGATAACCGTGATATACAAAAGTTCAGGGTAAGATTTTAAAAAAAGGAAAAATGTAATGCTTTTATTCAATAAGGATTAAAAGTGAGAGTAAAGATAATTAAAATGTTGCAAAAGATTTCTGTTTCAAATAAATGCTCTTTTGAACTTTCTACTAATCAAAGAACCCTGAAAAAAAATTATCTCGGTTTCCACAAAAATATTAAGCAGAAAAAATGTTTTTAAATTCATCTATGCTATCAAAGATGTAAGGATGTAAAAAAATAAAAATCTATCAGGATGTAAAAAAATAAAAAATCAGCAATACACAAAAACTCATTTATATCATTAAAAGCTATATAATTAGATCTACGTTTTGCAAATTCAGCCTTCTCTTAAAATAAACTCTGCCCTTTGAGTGAGAGTGTTCTGTTGTGACTGTCCAAAAGCAGAAAGATCCTCTATGTGACAGTTGTTGTTCCTGCCCTTGCTGGAGGCGGAATACTGAATGTGTAAATCAGGGAAAGACCACTGTCCCTAACCAGGGTTCAAACTGCCCTCAACTTGTCCTGTAGGGTCACTGGGGACATCCATGAGAAAGAGAGAGACAGACAGAAGAGAGAAATAGAACTGGAAATAGATGAAGCATTTTATGGAAATCTCCATGGATACTGTGTCTATGAATGAATGAATGAATGAATGAATGATGCATTTATATAGCGCTTTATTGTGTATTGCTGTACACCCAAAGCGCTTTACAATCATGTGGGGGGATCTCTCCTCAACCACCACCAGTGTGCAGCATCCACCTGGATGATGCGCTGCAGGGTGATATGGCTGTCACGTATACACAGATGTAGATATGGCTTTCTATAAAAAAAGTACTAATGGAGATTTTATATTTAAGGTTTGAAGAGCACAGACAATTCTGAAGGAACAAACAGCAGCATTTTGCGCATTCAGGCTTGCTATGAGAAGTTTTCCATTTACTTCTCAGTTATTAAACAGGGCCATGCTTATTTGTTGTATTTGATGTGAATTTTGTGTTTGTTGTTGCCGAGTTCATATAAGGCAGGCGTTGTGGCTACAAAGATTTCTCTTTCTATACTGCAGCACATATAGTATTGCGTTTAAAATCGATGTTCTCAAGAATAGAACAAGATTACAGCTGTAAAATATATTGAATTACATGACCAGTCTCTTAAGTAAAAGAGGTTTACAGCTAATTAGATTTGCATTTCCAGAAGGCAGCAAGGCAGCAAAAGAATCGTGTTAAAGCTGTAGACAAGACTAAATTTTAGGCTTTGGTTCTGTGTAAATTAAAATGCTGTCATTGTCATGACATTCAGCATGCATCTTGTTTTCGGACGGCTGCACATCATACGTCACTGTGCAGTAAAATAAAAACAACTATAACTGGATAAATATGTGCAAGGAAGACAAGAATATGCAAAAAATATGCAAGAAAGAAGAACAATCAAAATTTATTATGTAATTAATTGCAAGAATGCAATGTATACGTATATTAGTTTTTGAACATTTTAAATCGAATATATTTGTAAATAAACATAAAATAAATCTACATATAGATATAAAATAATATATAATAATATAATATTCCATAATATACTAAAATACACATAATATATACATATAACAAAAATAAACAACCAAAATTAGAAATTAAATTGGCTTATTTCCTAATTATACATTAATTATTTATTTACATATTTGTTGATTATTATTACTTATTAATCATTAATAATACAATACAATATATATTAATTATTATACATATTGTTAAACCAGATGGAGATGCACATGGGATAAACTGCATGCTGTCTAACTAAAAGCTCTGATGAACAACTGAGTTACTGATAACAATGACCATTTTAAAAACCAATATATCAAAAGCAGTGCATTAAATTCATGGGGAAATCAAATACAGTGTATGACACTTGTATGAGAGTGGATTGTGCTGTATGGGATGTTGAGAGCTAAGGGCCTGCTTGAGGTGAGAGAGAGAGAGACCTGAATCCTGAGCAGATGGATTCCTACTAGTAAACACATACCACTCTGGTGTAAAATGACTGCAACCTGTAAATACTTCAAACGAAATGAATTTGCATCGAAATGTATATCTTTAAACAGTCCGCACCATCATGCAGCTGTTCCTGAGTATTCTGAAAATGTGCTCTACATGCAAATCAAACAGAGCTGTAAATCACCCGACAAAACAACTACTGAGTAAAATGCTTAAAACAGGTGACTTTGCATACACGCAAACACAAACATGTATTAAACCAAAGAATGATGGTGGCTTCTGCTTTTCTGAACAAGGAATTATTGGGAAAGTAAAGAAAAGCTTTAATTTGAGTTGAAAAATAGACGTTTGGTTACTCACTGAGCTCAGCGATGCTCCCCACGTGTGTGGCCAGCAGGGACTGCTCAATAGTACGCTGCTCGGACTGAGTGTAGGCATCTCCAGCTTTACTCGAGCACTGCTGGTTCCTGTGCAGGCTCAAACTGTCCGGCAAACTGAGGATTCCTGCACAAAAGAATTAAACATAAACTCAAACTTTTACAGGTCCAGAAGCTCAATCAATAGAGCATGGTGCTAGAATCGTCAAGACCAAGGGTTCAAATCCCAGGAAATGCTTGGGATAAAAGTGTAATTCAACATTCATTTATTTGGCAGACATTTTTTCCCAAAGCAACTACATTAAAGACAATTATATAATAACAATGATAATAATATCAGAAACAAACACCCCTCAGGAACAGAACCCATGACCTTGCTGTTGTTAGCACCATGCTCAATGCTCAATACTAGGACTACAAGGACTTCTGTCCCGCTGAAAAACCACTGGTGTTGTTTCTGGCTAAAATCGTGAAAACTTCAAACCATTGCTTCTGGCTAAAGTCCTCAATCCATAATATTGCTTTCTCCAGTGAAAAAGTCATCTTGTCTGAATCAGGAAATAAATATGCAGATCAAGCACTGTTTACAAGCTAACAGTATTAAACAAATATGCTGGTGGATTTTGATGTGTGAGGACAACAGGAGTTGGATTTTTTTTTACTGGAGGGAGCGTTATTATGGATTATGGACTCATATTTTGGCCAGAAGCGGCAGCTTAATTTTAAAACAATTTTAATTGATTCAAACAAGACGGATTTGTTTCTTACAAACATGCAACTTTTCACTTCACAAGACGCTAACTAATGGACTGGAGTTGTGTGGATTACTTGTGGATTATTGTGAGGTTTTTATCAGCTTTTTGAACTCTCATTATGACGGCACCCATTCACTGCAGAGGATCATCATCTTCATTTAAAGGGCTATTTCATCCAAAAATGAAAACTCTATTATATTCACCCTCATGTCGTTCCAAACCCATATGACTTTCTTTCTCTTGTGGAACATAAAAGAAGATATTTTAAAGAATATTGGTAACCAAATTTATTGAAAAATTGGTTTTGGTTCCCAACATTTATCAAAATATTTTCTTGTATGTTCCACAGAAGAAAGAAAGTCATACAGGTTTGAAACAACATAAGGGTGAGCAAATTATGATATTTTAATTTTTGGATGGACTATCTTCTTTAAAGGGGTCATATGATGCGATTTCAAATTTTCCTTTCCATCATATGACCCCTTTAATAATAATAAGCAGGCAAGCCATATAACAAGCCCTCCAGGACTCCCTTCTTGGCGTTAACAGGTGAGAAACTTGGCCAGCCACTTGTTTTGTCTGCTCACGAGGAGAAAGGGAGGCATATCACCTTTCTGGACAACGAGCAATTACTGTAAAGAACTGCCGTCCTCTTTTTGTGGAACACGGACTGATGTCTACATGCATATAACTTAATGCTAATGTTTCAATAATGACAATTGTACCAATGAAACAGACTCTACATCACACAGTGTCCCTGAAATCAACATTAGATTGAAGGCTCGCTTGTTCAGCACTACTGCACCATCACAAAGCTTTTCATCCCGGCTCACAGCTGAACCACTGAGGTGAGACTCCGTTAGTGTCTGAATCACTGTGGTTATTGTTTTTAACAGCATGGCTTGGCTCCTCGAAAATTGGATTCCCTCTCATCCTTGTGTTCCCATCAGTTCCATTGTTGCCAAACACTCCTCGAGCTGACGGCGTGTTAAATTATGATGTGGCAGAAACAAATGACTCTATTTTGTTGTCCTCCACAGACAGAGGGGCTTTCGTTTGAACCGTACACTTGTGAGGCAAATGTAATTTTAGGGGCCTGGCTGAGAGCGGGAATGATGTAAATCGTTAATCAGCTTCACCCTGGGAAATGTGACGGCAGTGTATGTT
The DNA here is from genome assembly GCF_001515605.1 of Sinocyclocheilus anshuiensis. Classification (NCBI taxonomy): domain Eukaryota; kingdom Metazoa; phylum Chordata; class Actinopteri; order Cypriniformes; family Cyprinidae; genus Sinocyclocheilus; species Sinocyclocheilus anshuiensis. Next base: position 60,889 of record NW_015555715.1, read on the forward strand.
GCTTATCATAATGTAAATATATTGCTCGACAAACTCATCATAGGTCTTCCAAGGCATGTTATTATTATTAAAAATACACCCTTATATAATTGCTTCTATATAGATCATGCAGTCCATCTTACAGTAAGTGCTTTGCTTCAAGGAGGAATAAAAAATAAGGCGCATCCTGATAGAATTTGAACTAGGTTGCCATGGAGACAAGGCAGGGGTGGAGTGATGGTTACTTGCCTGCGGCATGGGAGGAAGTACAGGTGTTTAGCAATGCAAGACCACACCTCACTGTCCTGGGCCTAGTACTCTGCTATTGTATTCATGTATTAATACAAACTAATTTGCAGCCCTGCAGATGTTCATAAATGTTCATTATAAGATCTTGCTCTCCATTTCCCTTGCCTCAGCTCAATGAAGAATGACTGACAGGTGTATAAGATCCAAGAGCGGCGCAAAATTCCCCCTTGTTCCCTACAATCTCTTGAGTCCAGAGCTCTTATTAAAACTCTCAGCGGGTCTCTTTGACAGATGAGTGTGCCAGGCTCATGCACAGCCAGCCTGAAACACTTAAAGCAACGGGTGGTAAGACTGGCATCTTGCTCACTTACCTTTCAGCTCCACTTCCTCAAACATCGGTCAGGGTTAACTTTTCAAATTACAGTAGGCTATAAAGACTTCACACGTAGAGAAATGCACACACACACACACACACACACACACACACCCACACACCCACACCCACACCCACACATAACTTTAAAAGCCTGGCTTCTTCCAAATCCTTGCCTTCTTTTGTTTTGTTTTGTGATTATGCTTCAAAAGCAAACCATGCTCAAAAACATTTTATGGCAGGCTTTTACAGTTGGCCTATTCCAGAAAATATATTTTTTATATTTTTTGAAGGTCAATGCATCAGATAACAAAACATGAAGACATGTACCATTTATTTTAAAGAAGAATAGCACAAGCAAAAAATTTCACAATTTCACTTATTAAATATAAGAACATTTTGGGGTCAATAACATTTTTTGTTGTTTTTGAAAGAAATATCTTATACCAATGCTGCATTTATTTGATCAAAAATACTGTAAAAATAGTAATATTTGAAACTTTTATTACAATTTAAAATAATATATTTTAAAATATAATTTAGGATTTTATACAACCATTAGTCCAGCTTTCAGTGTCACATTCTTGCTGATTTGGTGCTCAAGAAACATTTCTTATTATTATTAATGTTGAAAACAGTTATGCTGCGTAAAATTTTTGTGGAAATCAGGATTCTTCGATTAATAAAAGGTTACAGCATTTATTTAAAATATAAATCTTTTGTAACTATAAATGTCTTTACTGTTGATCAAATTCATGCATACTTGCTAAATAAAAGTATTAGTATTAGTATCATTATTATAATTAATTTTATTTTTACTGATCCTAAACTTTTGTACAGTAGTGCATACTACTCAAAATGAAGACTTCTGGACACTTTATTGTTGTCAAATGTTAAAAGCAAAAATAAAAAAATAAATAAATAAAAACACTTAGTTTAATATTCAAACTTATATTCAAACTTCATATTCAAAATCAAATGCTTATACATGCCTATATATCTCAGGTTGCTCTTTGTAGATCCCTGAGTCAGTTTATTCAATAAATAATTGAATAGAACATAGAATAATAATATTAATATTTTAGTATTAATATTTTTCAGGTTATTCAGCAGTCAGGTAACAGCAACCTGTGATTACAACAAAAAAAATAATTACCTGCAGTTAAATTATTGAAAAGGAATTGATTGAAAAGAAGAAAATCAGTATTTCATGGGTATTAAAAGATTGTGACATTTTTATTTTATAAAGAGTAAAAAAAAAAAAAAAGAAAAAAAGAGCTGATCTACCGGAACAACCAAAGCATCAGGGTGCAGGAAAAAAGCCTAAAGCTTGAAACCATACTGTCATTCATACAGTGCCTCCACTTCTTCACTCATGGCTGTAATGAGTTATGGCGACCAGTGTGAAAATGCATTTGCATAATGCTGCATAATAATAAATAAATGATCATGATGCCAGGTCATGAAGTGAAAAGTTCTTCCCTCAAGCTCCTTATTCATCTTCTTCAAGTGTGCAGTATCTGCCAGTGATGCCACTGCAGATTAAGACCTCTCTCACTCCAGCTCGCTATTCAAAAGGCCTGTGGATTTGGAAACCATTAAAAGTGTGTCCAAAATGATACCTGTACCACAAAGTCTCTATTCTCAAGGAGCTCGGTTTATGATGACATAAGTAGACTGAGAAAAATAGAGCCTCCAGCTTTTTTTTTTCCAACGTATGACACGCATTTTCTCTATTCTGACTGTCTGCTGGACATCACTGGATTCATTTAAGACATTTGACCTAAAAGATACAGACCTCCTTGATCTGGGGATGTGGTTTGGTAGAGAGCCCACATTACAACTGGAGTGAGTTCTTATGAATAATAAGTGAATAATAATGATATGAGTAATAAGTCATAACTTTGTGATGTAGTTAGTTTTTAATAAAGTTTTTAGGTTGACCTCAAATTGCAGAGGGTTTTCGCAGAATCTGACTTCGAAAACTACTTTTATAAAAGCAAACCTAGCAGATTCAATATACATGAAATTCTTTGTAACACTATAAATGACTTTACTGTCACTTGCTGAATAAAATCATTAGTTTCTTAAAACATTTTTACTGTAGTGTATATAGTAGTTTATATTATCCAAAATTAAGGAAACTTTATGGTCAAATGTAAAAATAAAAATTTGATTACTGTCAGATTAACTTTTTCAATTAATTCAATTAAAATAATAATAATAATAATGATATAAAAACTTTTGAACAGTAATGTATTTTGTTCAAAATTAATTTTTTTTATGGATACTTTATGGTCAAATGTTGAAAGCAGCACAAAAAAATTAAGTAAAATAAAAGTAAAAATAACTGAAAGGGGAAAAATTGTAACTTTGGTTTAATATTCTGTTATTTAATTCAATTAAAAATGTATGCATTTTATGTGTGGTGTAAGTGTTCAAATATTATAGATGTCTAAAATATATCTGAGGTTGCTCTTTGTAGATCTGTATATTCGATAAAAAAATTGAAAAATTATCTAATGTTGAAAACCGTTATTCAAGCAAGCCTAGGCCAGCAGATTTCAATACATGCAGGTTTCAAGCCGATGAACAAGAGAGAAGGAATAATGAAGGCGTCTGCCAGGTTTAAACCAGCTGAGGATTGTGGGTGTGCAGGCGTCAGTGCCCTGTAACAATGTCAAAACCCAATGAATTCACATTGGCAACATACAACACACCCCTTTTGTCCAAAACTTGAGGCTTTGGTTTGGAAAAACACAGCATACACAGGTTGGCTCAGATTGAAGGCTCTATAAAATCATTTGCATTTCACCTCTAGGGTGCCAGAATTTCATTACAGTACTTATCACATGTTTCACAGTGGACCAGTCGACCAAAAGTGCTTTGACAGGCTGACAAGGGGACATTAGAAGAGCTAGCACAGCGCTGTACACTTGGGGAGGATCCGCTGAGACATACCAGAGTTTTCCCAGCTTTCCCATGCACGCGTGCCGAGTGTGGATATGCCGCTGACCTCACTAGGGCTTAGAGTCTGTATTTAAATATATTTTAAAGGCCTGTGAAGCCTGGCCTGCTCACTTAGCCTGAGAATGCAGATGAAAACACACACACACACACACACACACACACACATTTTCTGTCTCTCTCTGAGTACAAATGTGGAAAAACAACTCCCTGGATTTCTCACTGTGCAATGCCAGCATGCAAAAGCTAGAAAGTGATTCAAGTCACACCATGTAAACCTACACCCACAACTCCCACGCAGCTATGTACTTGGTCAACTCTTTTACTAACCCCTATGCTAGGTTAAACCCACACATAAGTAAAATAATATCCAGTATTTCTTGTGCAAGATGGTATTTTAGTGACACACTAGAGACTTGTACGATGGCATTATATCCTGCGCACTAGATAAACACCTCCTAGATCAGTTTAACCATATAGCGGATAACTGAAACAATAGTTTGAGAGAATTTTGTAATAGGTTAAATCACACATGCTGAAATCTGGCAGCCCAAAGCAGATGGGAGTCCATATGTATGGCAATAAGAACTAGGAATGCTGCATTTCTGGGGAGCGGAGGGAGGAGTTTGAGGAGAGGGATGCAGCGGTGTCTACATGCGTCGTGTGACTGCGCAGTCTGTCTCCAGTACTGGCTGACTGCCGCAGAGCTTTAATGGTTTTTGGAATCATCACCAGTGGTGTAGTGGAGGGTATACGCAGGTATACGGCGTATACCCACTTATTTTTCAGTCGGCTTTGCATATACCCACTTCTAAATCCCCTCTGATACGCATCATTCATTAGTGACCTGCATTAGCAAAAATCATGAAAGATCAGCACACGAGTAGCCCAATCAAATTGTGAATAAATGCAAATATTCCCTAAAAACACCCAGTAAATACAGTGATGCGGTCAGGACTGAGGAGCCGGTGTTTCCCTTGATATATGATCAAGGTTGCCAGGTTTTCACAACAAAACCCGCCCAATTGCTACTCAAAACTAGCCCAATCACATTTCGAGGGGGATCCCCCAGTAAAAATCGCATTCCGGTGGGGTAAAATACACGTTTCTGGTGGGGTTCCCTTGGTAAAATTTGCATTTTAGGGAATAAATATCACGTTATTGGGGTCGCTTAAACCCGCGGACATGAAAAACAACCCGCGGCAACAGTGTTAAAGTAGCCCAATTCGGATTTGGCAACACTGAATATGCTAGCAAAATCCGTGTATCATTCGATCATTCGTTTTTTTATTTAATATTGAAAGTAGAAAAATGAGAAAACGGCTCCTTTTTCGTTTTTTTCCAAAAAACGAAAAACGAGAATTCAGCTTAAATTTACGTTTTTCGTTAATGGGTGGAAAAATGAATAAACAGCTTGAATATTCGATTTCTACATGTGGGCGGGAATTAAACGCCCCTTTCTGCTGATTGGTCAGCCGAAGATCAAACCGTGCCTTCATCACAATGCCCAACGCCATTGGATCAGAGCACTGTCAATCATTACCTGATTCGCTGCCTGTCATTTTAGCAATGTTCAACGCCATTTCAATTAATGAAATTATTAAGAAAGATGAAGAGAATTACTCAAACAAAAATTAGTTTTCAGAAATACAAACGACCTCATAATGCTACACCGGTGCTGTTAGCCAGCAGCTCAGCTAACGATAGCGATGCTACAACGGTACTGTTAGACAGCACCACAGCTAACGTCAGCCAAGCGCCCACGCCCGCTTCGTCCCCCGCCCTGAGAGAGGGTGCCGACAATGACAGAGATGCTACCTCTTCAGCTGAAGACGTTAACCAAGGTGAGCACATTTTAATAACAGGACCTTGTAAATTATGTTAACATGTTAGGGCTCAGCCTCGAAATTACCATATGCCCGTCATTGTATGTCATGGGAGAAACAGTTTTTTTTTTTTTTTTTTGTAGTTTTAATGTTTATTAAAAATAAACTAATCTCTGGCTGAAACACTTTGAAACCTTATCTTGAATATATCTTATATTCATGCATTAGGCCTGTGTAGGACCAGTAATATTTGCAAAATGCCCCTTGCAAGTAGTCTACTGGTGCGGACTACTTACAAGATTTGAAAATAGTTGTACAATTTTCATGTGTGGACCGCTTTAATACAATTGGCGGCATAAATTAAGAGTATACCCACTTCTCCAGGGACCACTACACCACTGATCATCACCAAGGATTTGCTCCGAGTTGTTCGGAGATCAGAAAGTTGGATCAGTCCGCGGATTTGTCACTGACGGCATGTGTCTGTTTGAATTTAAGACACGCATGGCTGTCAGAGAAACGGTCAACACAAACCCCTCAAATATTCCCACTGAGCAACTGAACATACAGCATACATACACTCAAAACATTAAGAAATTTCTATTTCTATTTAGCAATGATGCATTAAATTGAACAGAAAAAAATTGTAAAGACATTTTTAATGTTAAAGGGTTAGTTCACCCAAAAATGAAAGTTCTGTCATTAATTACTCACCCTCATGTCATCCCAAACCCGTAAGACCTTAAAAAATGAAAATTATCTTGTGTTTTACTTGCCCTCGAAGCATCCTAGGTGTATATGACTTTCTTCTTTCAGACAAATCCAGTCGGAGTTAT
>NW_015555715.1:73359-97132 GCF_001515605.1 Sinocyclocheilus anshuiensis
CACCCAAAAATTTAAATTCTGTCATTAGTTACTCACCCTCATGTCGTTCCAAAACTGTAAGACCTTCGTTCATCTTCAGAACACAAATTAAGATATTTTTGATTAAATCTGAGAGCTTTCTGACCCTATATAGACAGCAATGCAACTGAAACTTTCCCAGGCCCAGAAAGGTATTAAGCCCCCATTTACGAGAGTACCACGACGCATGTGTGTGCATTCCTCTGCTTGAAAACAAGGAACAGCACATGCGTGTTCTACATCAGAACGCAGGCTCCTGTGTCAGCAGCATCACACGCATGTGTCATGGTACTCTCATGAATGGCGGCAGAGACTGACATGGAAGAGAAGAAATTGTTGAATAAAGTCATTCTTTTTGTTTTCTTTGCACACATAAAGTATTCTCGTAGCTTCATAATATTACGGTTGAACTACTGATGTCACATGGACTATTTTAACGATGTCCTTACTTCCATTCTGGAACATTTTATTTGCACTGATGTCTATGCAGGGCCAGAAAGCTCTCAGATTTCACCAAAAAATATCTTACTTTGTGTTCTGAAAATGAACGAATTTCTTACGGGTTTGGAACGGCATGAGGGTAATTAATGACAGAATTTTCATTTTTGCGTGAACTATCCCTTTAAAAAAGATTGCAGTTTCAAATAAATGCTGCTCTATTTAAGCTTCATTTTAAAAAATCCTGAAAAAAATTATTATGCTTTTCAGAAAAATATTAATGTTTTCGACATTGACAACAATAAGAAAAATTTCTTGAGCACCAAATCAGCATATTAGAATGATTTCTGAAGGATCACATGACACTGAAGACTGGAGTAATGGCTGCTGAAAATTTAGATTTGCCATCACAGGAATAAATCCCATTTCAAAATATATTAAAATAGAAAACAGTTATTTTTAAATATAGAAATATTTCACAATATTACAGTTGTTACTGTATTTTTGATCAAATAAAGGCTGCATCCTTGGTGAGCATATGAGACGTCTTTCAAAAACATTCTTACCAACCCCAAACCTTTAAACTAATGTATACAAAGATATAAATATTACTATTCAACACATGTAAAATTGACCCTGAAGGCACTTAGAACATATTAAGGACAAGAAAACACTAGGTGAATACAAGAGATGACAAATGAAAACAGCATTGACATGTACATAAACAACATTTGCCTTAAAAGGCCTATTAACAGTGTGATGGATGAACAGATAGTAAGTTGACTTCTAAATGATCCAAACTGATTCTTGAATTGCAGGTCACATAAACAAGAGCTCACAAAAGCTTTTAACTATTTTCTTCAAATCTTCATTGAAAGGATTTTTAAAGGTGAAGTGTGTAATTTTTTGAGCCATTAGCATCACCAAATAGAATTTATACAATGGAGAAATAATAACCGTCTCAGACAGGTCTCCCCAACTCCATTTACAAATGACTGAAATAAATCAATACATTCATTTACAACAATTCCAGCAAAAGGTGTGTTTAGACTATTTAATGATAGCCTTTGTAGACATGGCATAAATGCAAATCTATTAACTGGTTTTAACCATACATTAAATTACAATATTAGGCCAACAAAATTTGTTCACATTTCTCACAAACCTAGGTTAAATGTATGCTTTATGTGTTTGATTCAGTAGAAAGAACGAGCTCACTATATGGTTTTGTGTCACTAAACAGAACCAGCTCATTTGTCTGTGAATCAGTTGAACTAGACTGTTCATGCTGTCTAGTTTTAAGTCACTAAAAATATCTTTTTTTATAAGAGCCATTCATTTGGGATTCAAATAGCATGTCTTATTTCCCTTAAAAAATTGGTAACAAGAGTCATTAATTCAGGAATCACTAAAAAGAAGTGGTTCATAACTCCCAACATTTGGGAGTACTACACTGGTTGTACTGTAAGTCTTGATTCACTAAAAAGAACCTGTTCCGAGTCATTTGTTCAGGAATTGAACTACACTGTTTGTTCTGTACGTTTTGATTCATTAAAAAAGAATCAGTTAATAATAATCATGCATTTGGGAGTCAAACTACATTGTTTATACTGTATGTATTGATTCACTAAAAAGAACTGGCTTATAAGAGGGATCTTGTTTGTGAATCAGACTGGTCACCCTGTACATTTCACACTATAGATTCAACTGATTTTAATGCAGTTCCAATATTTTTTTCTTCATATTTCCATTTTGTGCTATGATCTTTCTATTTACTTTGTTCACTATAGCATCTTTAGAGTCAGTGCTGCATTCAATTCTAAATTGTGACCATTTCTTGTAAATTATTGACTTGCCTAATGAATAAACGTAAAAACCTGTAAGACCTTCAGCAATCTTCATTGGGAGCATTTGCTATTGATCAGTCAGAACAGCAAAACAAAGTCCAAAAACAGGAGAGTATTGCAGATCTGTGAATGAAAACCTCAAAATAATATGATTCACACAGGCAGAAAGGATATCAATCTCTCTGAAAGCTGACAATAACTGTTATCAGAAGAGATGAAAGACACTAAAAAACAAACACGTTCGTGTTTGCATGAGGAAACATGCCCTTGTCAATGAATGCTGGGTAATGACCATGCTGCGTGCACCAAAGTGATACTGAGCTAAGTGTGTCATAGCCAGCCCGGTTGCCCTGTGGTACTTCTCTCCAGAAAACTCCAAAACAACTGGTAATGCCTCCTGCAGTGACCCCGATTACATCACCAAAACAGTACGCGTGTTGCCCCCCGCTCTCCCCTGCTGAAGTAAGCCTTGCTGTCACTAACAATCACTAAGAATCAAAAACACACGTTGTTCTCTTATCAGCAATCAGAGACAGCGTGTTATCAGCCGACCCCCTTGAAGACCAATCTCCGGGCATTCAGACAGAGGGTACACTGTTGGAAGAATAGTAGAACAGTTCTGAGGAGATTCCAGTGATTGTTTCCTCTGAGGCATTCATATGTGAAAACTTTATTTTATTTTTAGTCCCTGCTCATTACTCTTTGCATTCTTCCCAGTGCTGAGTGGTAATTTGCATGCAACTGGGCTCCAAATTGCAATGTAATTGTTTGACTGGATCTGCGCGATTCATCATTTTGACTTCGTTAAGAGGCACGCTGGGTTACTGGCACTTTAACGCAGGCCATACGCGTTGTCACAGAGCGATTTGATTGAGGCCTTATGCAGGACTTTTTAAAACTGCACAGAAGAATAACCAATCAATCGTAGTTAAAATGGACATTTGGTATAAAAAAAACTTGACATTTTCAAATCCACATCTTTTACAAGTTCCAGTAAAACACTGAGTGGATTTTCTCAACTGTTAATATTTTCCTACAATTATATGATTGTACAATTTTTATGAAGGTCTACCAGTTGCTTTTGACATTTAATACATTTGATCAAGAACAGTATCCATGCATCCATTGTCCAGTCTTTCGTCTGTCTACTTTGGAATCAGTTACTGCAATTTATGTTCTTATTGTTCAGAAAAAAGTCAGGTCAATTCCTTCTAAGACTAGCAAAAGAGAGCTTTAACCAGGCCCAAGGGGAATTTGCAGGCTTTTTTCAAATTAGGTATGTTTACAAGCACTAATTTTAGTCAATACGAATTAATCCATCATGGTTTCAGATTTCGAAAGTTCTGTTTAAATGTTTTTTCTTACAAAACGTTCTCCAATAATCTACCATAATAACCAAAGAAAATTTGGATTCATGTATTTAAATGCTCAATTTTTTTAAATGGAGCCATATTAACCATAGGATAAAAAAAAGATACAGTAATTGTGACTTTATTTCTTGTAATTGGGATTTTTTTTCTTGCAATACAGATGAAGCAGAAACTTGTGAATGAAGGTTACTCCAATTCTTTGGAAATCTGCTGAACAGATTCCATGAGGGCCTGGCTTTGACCTCTTTGTCCAGCTACTCAGTAACGCTATATCCTGAATACAGGACTTGTGGGATTATGCACCAATAAAACCTGTCATACACACTGGAGAAATAATCTTATGAGCTTTTCATAACAGAATGATTAGACCTGTACATTTTATGGTGTCATGACTTATTATTTCCAAGTAAAACCCTCTGTTCTTGCAAACTCAGCATGTAAATATATTAAATTTAGTCTTCCATCCAATTTTTCAGCAGGTGGTCACTCACAAATGCATCTTACCTACTCGTTGTCACAGCATTTCCTCCAGGCATAATAGCGTTACCATTACATTACTGTCGCTCGCTTCCTCTCATACATAAACACACAGACACACATACTGTACTGTATAAATACACGCACACAATCACACTAAGAATAGCAATGTGATGGGGAAAAAAGGACTAGTTCTCTCTTGCCACCATAACACCTCGCACACATTTTTACATAGCAAAAACCCTCTTATACACACAAACACAGTGAATACATACATCAACAAAGGGGTTAATTTTTTATATCTTTTGCTTCAATTCCCATGAATAAATTCCTAATGTATGGCAGAACGTGTTCAGGGCTCAGTTGGCAAAATTTGCTCGTTTAATGAATTTGTCTGATGTGAATCAGCTCTGGTGTGTTCAGAGACACCACACTTTCTGACCTTTGTAAACAAACTACACGACATTAGCTGAGCATGCAGAAAAACAGCTGGTGCTCTCTTCTATGGCAAGTGAGAGGGCTGGAAGGTAATCATATTCATTAAGACAACAGAACTGGTGTTTATGGAACAAAAGTGTAAGTATTATTTTGTTTGACGTGATCTCAGCCATGAGGCGCACTGGAAGCGGATCTCCACTGCGTCATCCTGACTCAGAGCTCGAAGCTCAGCTCCAGCTCGCAGTCTAGCAAAAACCAGCTCCAAACCAGAGACCCGGAGTAGATGAAGCGTTAACTCCAAATGTTCAACTTGCCTCGTTCATCCCCTTTGAACAAACTCCCCAAGCTGAGAGCCAGAACTGGGTGAGGTTTATGCAACACATTGATGAAAAATATTATTGGAAACAGAGCTTCTTAACTACAGATTAAAGTTCAACATTCAGTGGCTCCCTGCTGAAACTTTTTTCATAATGCACAGCTCAAGGTCAACGTTTCAAGCTAAAAAGTGTTTTTAGCCATGTTTTTAGACCTCTGATGTCCGATTGTGGCTTTCTCACTGTTTATGTTATTTGTGATGGCCAAATAGATTAAAGCCAAGCTAAAAGTGATTCAATAGGCATATTCACAAGCATTATATAATACTGAATTGACTGCCAAAGAGGTCACAGCTAATGTTGTTTGAAAAGAGGGTGGAAACCCCTTAAGAAAATCAGACCAGTCTCTAGGAGTTGTTTCCAAATGTGAAATTTGAGTCCAATCTTGGGTGGATCAAAATAATATTAGATTTGTGGGCCAAAGGTTTTATATTAAGAGACCGCTATCTTTAAATGCAAAGCTAGCATGTGCCAGCATATGAGTCATTCTATGAAAGTCAATGATTAAGTCAAAAAAGAAATAAAATAAAATTAAATAAAATCTAGATTGCTTAAGAAAACTAATAAAAAAAATTTAAATAAAAAACTTAGTAACATAGCAACAGGCCACTATCTTTAAATACAAAGCTACATAAAGCAAGTATCTCATTCTATGAAAAACACAGTGCCTTTAACTTTAGAAGGTGATTATATAGTAAATGTCTGTATGGTTTTAAACATTCTACAACACAAGAATGACTAAAGCAAAATTTATTTAAAAAATATGTTGGGATATTCTGACCGGGGTAAAATAAAATAAAATAAAATTCTAGAACTTAATCTAGTGTGATTAAGACAAAAATATGCAGTGTTTAAAAGTTTTTGTTTTTTAAGTATTTAAAAATATATTGTTTAAAATCCCTGGCTATATGGACATGCAAAAAATGCTTATACTCTTAAAATATTTAAGATTTCAAAACAGATTTTTGTGTTCTTCATCAAACTTCATCAAATGGAATGAAATACTATATCCCTAGTCAAAATGCAAACGCAAGGGGGATAGAGACTATAAACCAATATAAACTCTAAATTCTAGATCAGGGATGGGCAACTGGTGGCCCGCAATGTCTTTTAGTACTGGATCATATTAAGACTCGGATGATCAATTTTACATTTGAAAAATAAGTCACGAAAAGATTGCTCTCAGTTTATGATGTTAATACTAACTCCAACCAGGAGAGGTCGTTAGTTTCCAGCCACTCACCGTATTAGGATGTGCACTGTGCAATGTGAACATTCACTAACATTAGCAAAAATGAATGAAAAATTGACAATGAAAATCATATTTTTCAGTCAAGATGGTAAACATGGGGATACCCATATGTTTGAGTTGTTTGGAAACATAATCTGTAATGAAAGATTTTAATTTAAATCGCCATTACACCACTGCTCACAAAGCAGTATGAAAAATACACCGGTGACGGCAGAATTGCACTTCAAATTTCAAAGGTAAAATGCATAGTCAACAAAACCTTTTTGCCAAATGCATGACAGAAATGTTTGTACTGAACTATGTTCTTAGGGTTTCCGCATAAATATAGCTAGATGCCCTATTAGCAGCTGTTTCTATGGGCCGCTATACGCAAACCGTCCGCCATATTGGTATGTCAAAGCCGGTTCGTGAATACTTTAGAGCAATGCCGGTGCATCTGCACTGCAACTGTAGTTATACGCATGTATGAATAATATCTTCAGTAGACTTCAGAAGAACACAAACTAATACAACAAAATGAAGCTGTTAGCTAACAAGGCATTTAAAAGGTGCTTTAGTTTAAAAACCTGTAATACTGAGTTAATAAATATTAAAGGGGTGGTTCACAGTTTTTTTTCTAGGCTTGATTGTGTTTATGGAGTGCAGTCTGTGTTAATGTGTTAATGCTTCGTTTAAAAAAAAAAAAACATTACTTTTCACATAATTTACCTTTATTTCACACCACTCTGTCCCTTCTCTGAGAAACGGGCTGATCTTTTCCTGTTTTTTTGAAGCCCCGCCCTCAAGAAAGGAACAGTATTAAGAACCGCTGCTTTAGAACATTGATTTTGAAACTTGTGAATCCATTAGAATCGTTAGAAGACAGAATCGCGATTCATATATGAATAAATTTTGACGTGCACCTCTAGTTTTCTCATCCTCTTCTCTAAAGCAGCGCAGCATGACCTCGCCCCCTTTGCTGCCTTTTCCCGAGGGCAGGGTTTATCTGGGTTTGTTACGTCACGAACCCGGGAAGTAACTTGTTGTAGTCCCTACCAGCCGTTTTTGTAGTCATTAAACTGCCAGAATTAAAAAAAAACGATAGCTCCATTTGCATTGAACTTTCAGCTTCGTAACTTTGCAGATATTGTTTATGCTCAAACAGCAACATTACACACTAACCAACGTTAAAAAAGTGAAATCGCAATCAACCACCCCTTTAAAAACACAAACCAACACATTCTTAAACTGTGAAAGTTTATCCAGTTTCTTCAAGAATTTAAATTTAGGTGTTTTTAAAATCAGATGCTGCGTAATGTTGTTGCATCTTGAAACTAGTTGATTTTTATTGTGAGTGATGACATACAGACCGTTCCAAGATGTCTGGAGTGGTCAAATGTGGAATCTACCTATACATATCTATGGGGTTTCCGCAAGTCCTTAAAAAGTCTTCCATTTAATTGTATCAAATTTAAATCCATAAAACTCTATGGTACAAGAAAGTCTTAATTATGATTTTAAGAGGTCTTAAATTTGGGGAAGGAAAGAAAAGAATTGCTTTATAGATTAATATGATGTTACACTGTAATATGCTGTTTTTGTTCAGACCAAAGCAAAAATCTATCATAATTTTTAATGTGAACCAGTGGATCGTCAAGTAGCTAATGCGTTATACAAAAAAATTTTAATAATATATAATAATATACAATTAAAACACTAAGATATATTTGTTATTTAATTAATATAATAACTGACTGATAATAATTGTTTAAATTAATATAATAATTGATACTTTTGACTCATCCTTCTTCTTAAAAATTGTTTAAAGGCTGAAATGTGAAGTGCATGTTTAGTCACTTCCTGTGACTAAACTGAAGTTCTTTTAGTTTTAGTTTTCCTAGATTTTGCTTCTCTGGGTGGTGAACTTCCAGTCCTTAGGTCCAAATTTAGGCTAGACAAATTAAATTCTGTAAAAGATTATATGTATAGTAACAAGATCTATTTAAAATCAATGAGTTTTTTAATACTTCCCTACCCCTGGACTCCAGCTCGAATCCTCATTGTCTGTTGACATTAACCAGCACTGCAGAAGTATTACATCATTTCCAGGTTATTCCCTACATTTCCAATGCAATTTTGCTGTTGGATGACACTTTTGGTATGAGTGCAGCTTCAGAGAACAGCTTAAAATTCCACGTACAGAAAATGTGGTGGTGATGACATCATTCAACACTAAATCATAGGCTTCATTCAATTGTGCAACAGAGTTGCCATCATAAACACATCATAAAATTGCTGTCACAAACATGTTTGAAGGAGAGATGGCTAAAAAGTGTTGCATAGAAATTTCATAATGCTTCCTAAAAGAGTTAATCAACAACATTTCCAAAGGTCTCCTTAAAAATCACTCTGACAAATCAGAGAAATTTAGAAACACTAAAACACACAAACATGACTAAGTGGCCATTTCATCAAAATACTGGCAGTGAATTCTAAATTTACACAGTTGCTGTTTGTTTTATATTACTATTCCCAGAAGAAAATTCAATAAAGAGTTGTTAACAAAAAAAAAAATACTGGAAGTGAAGATTATGGCTTGTCGATTAGTCGTCAACTGAAACCGGCTTCACAGAAATACACACGGCACCTGGAGTCAGCCTGTACCTTTCATGCGAAATATCGCCCTGTCATTACTTCATGTGGGTGCCATACCGCTTTGGCATTGTTTACACCCACGAGCAACAGCTTTGTGGATTAGCGTGCGCAAGTGACAGCATGTGTTGAAAAGGACGGCTTCTGCTTCGGTGACAACCAATACCCCCCTCACTTCATCTCCTCCGTCCTTCTCATCTTATCGTGCCTCGTTCCCCCATACTCCCACCCAAACAACATACACTATTAAGCTTAAAGAGAACGGTCCAAAAACCACACTTTTCATAAAATGTGATCGCTGCAATTATGAGCCATGAAAGCTCAGGGAAGAATAAGTCTGGGAAAAGTTCATGCTATAATTACAAGGCACGAGATTTGTAGAAAATGCCTGAAGAATAAAGGACTTTTTGGAAGTGCAGAGACCAACTTAATGTTACTACTACTGTGCTTAATTTTGGAAAACTTTGCTGATTTTCCAGAGGTGTGGAGAATTTAAAAGGTTCAAAGTCAGAGAACAAAGACCAGACCCATTTAACTAATCTTAATTACTAAAACACGTCTTTTATAAACTTGGACATTGAATGAACAGAAATGAGGCATTTAGATGCCTAGGGCTTGGTTAACATGCAACATTAATCTGACCAAATGTTCATATGGTTTGTTAACTTTTTCTGGTTATTTAAAAGGACAGTAAACCCAAAAATAAAAAAACTCCCTGTGCTGTTCCAAACCTTTATGGCTTTCTCAATTCTGTGGAATACAGAAGAAACATTCAAAGAACATTGGATCCTACACACTTAGAAATACATGTAACAAAAGGGGGTTTCGCAGCAATGCAATAGAACCATTTTGGTTCCCCAAAGAACCTTTCAATGAAAGGTTTTATAAAGAACCTTTTTTACTTTGTGTAAAGAACATTTTAAAGGGGTTATATGCATATTTGGTGTAATGCAATGTGTTTACGCGGTTTGAGGTTCAAAAAATACGTTATTTTCCTCATACTGTACATTATTGTTGCTTCTCTATGACCTGTCTTTCTGAAATGCATTGATTTTTACAAAGCTCATCGTTCTGAAAAGCACGGTGTGCTCTGATAGGCCAGCTATCCAGTGCGTTGTGATTGGCCGAATACCTCAAGCGTGTGACGGAAATGTTACGTCCCTTACCAGGTTCAGGAAACTTTCCTCTGTAAAACGTGCTGCACACACTCGAATATTTGGGTTGTACTGTTCTGGAACAGTGTTGTAAATAAAACGTAACCACTGATTTCTAGTTGTGTCCTCTTTTAGAAGGCCAAACAAAGTAGTTTGGTTTTCACAACGAAACACACAGCGTCTCCACGACATGGCGGTAACAATACTACAGTGAGAATAAAAGTTACACCTTCTTTCTTTGCATATACATTTGGGCGGTGTTATGCAAATCTTCCCACACAGTGACGTGTGTTTGGACGAGGCGTTTTAGGAAGGCGTGGATGAGCGTTCACTTTTATAAAGAATATCTCTTTGGGTTTGAGACTTTATAATCTTAGCGACTTTACGGATCTTCTGTATGCACAAACAGCTTTTAACACTCCAAAGACAAAGGACAACATGGAATTGCATCATATGACCCCTTTAATAATCCAATAACTTTGTTCCACAATAAAGAACCCTTTGTATAATGGAAAGGTTCCATGGATGTTAAAGGTACTTCACGGAACCACCAATGTCTACACACACAAAAAAAGGTACAAAAGTTGTCACTGGGACGGTACCTTTTCTAAAGGGACCATATTAGTACATAAAAAGTACAAAAATATAATAATATTTCCTTTTGTACTCTACGGAAAACAAAGAAAGTCAGAATTCCTTTCTAGGTCAACAAACCCTGCAAACCAAGTTTAGAATGGTATTATGAAACTTGATAAAACTCAAAACACACACCAAAATGTTTCCAAGAGTGAAACGTCTAGTAGTTAAACATGATAGGTTGTTACTGTGAGACATGACATCCGTACTTAATACTGTGTAGCGTAACAAACCTGAGTGGATTTGAACTGAGCGTCCATCTCTTGGGTCTCAGTGACTGAGTGAACCTGATAGAATTACAGACTTCCTAAATTTGCAGTGATCAGAGTTGAGAGACGGCCAAAGAAAACTAAACAGATTAAAATCTATAGCAGAAAAACCCACTATTTTTAATCCATAACAGGGGGACTATAAATACAGAATGCAGTGTTTGTAGACAAGTAGCTTCCATCTCTGGCCTTAATTCAATCTACGTACTGTGCTGGCTGAAACAAAGTAAGCCAAGTAGCAATGTCAAACGATGATATTAGTGTTATTTTCCCGCCTATTGCAAAACATCAGCCTTGGGCTAAATTGTGTCTCTCTCACTTCTGCTTTTAATTCTGTTCTTAAACTACATTGAATGGGTTTCAACAGGAAATGTGAGATCTTGCTTCTGTTGAGAGACCTACAGTTCATCTTCAGGCTAACACGCTGTCTACACTGAGATCGTCATAATCAATGTTGCTTGCTTGGAGCACAGACAGCTCCATTGATTATAGCGAGACTGTTCTGGTTTTGTTGCTCGCTTGCAGTGAAAAACAGCATAATAAAGTGCAAATGAACAGAAATGAGAGGAAGCTATGACAAACATCTATTATACAGTCAATCTGCCCTGTTCATCCTCCAGAAGTACATGGAAATGAAAAATGATTTTACACAAGGTGATGAAAAACAACAAACCACTCCACTGCCAGGGAAAAAAATTAATCACTTGCAGTGAACGTGCTAGCATAAGTTCAGATACTCAAAACACAATTATGTTCTCAGTGAGTACTTTCTAACCAGAGCAACTTGCAATAACGTGCAAATTACTACATCTGTAAGGGCAACACTGTCAAAATCTGTGGAAAATTGCCTGCTTGTTAATGACTTAACTGACAACACCTGGCATATCATTTAGTAAAGCAACTTGGGCCTCATTTACAAAATGAACATACAACAGAAAATTGGGCATACGGACATTTCTACGCAAAACTTGGAATTTATCAATATGGATGTGAGCGGTGGCTACGATCAAATCTCACGTCAGGTCTCAGCTCATGTATTTGCTATTTGTGCATATAAATCTAAAGAACTGAAAAAAAAAAATACATTCTAATCTTACTGGTTAATGATCTAGATTTATGCTGCACGCAAGTTTAGGCTAACTCAAAAACTTGCGTGCAGCATAGTAAATCTTCCTGACTGACAACTGAAGCTCATTAGTCGATCATTAACCAGTAAGATTAGAATGTGTTTTCTTTTTCAGTTCTTTAGATTTATATGCATAAATAGCAGCATAAACAATAGACCATGAGGATTCACACATTGTCACATCACACACATGCAGCGCTTCTGTGAACGGAGAAAAACAGAAATTAAGTATATAAAAGGAATAAAATAAATAGGACTATATGAAATATATTTCTCTTAAATAATTAACAGATTAACAAAAAAAAAACAAAAAAAAACTGTGCGACAAGTATAGGCTACGCTCGTTTTTGTGACAGCGTGCAGCGCCCAGACTTATGTTTAAGTGGGTATTGGAACACGAGTGAAGTACAAAGCCTTAATTGTTTACATAATGAAAAACCAAATGTTACATGGGAAAAATGGAAACATTGGGATTCTTGTCGAATGAGAGAGGCTTGTGAGCCCAATGCAGTTTCAGTTTCGCTTTAAATAAATTCATTTTAGCGTGACGTTTGTATGCTGTTTATAATGAATGCATAGCTGTAACGAATCAATCCTCTGTAACGAATTCAATCCACTGAAGGCGAGCGTAGTGAAGAACCCAAGTGCAGTTTATTTACAGTGATCCAAACATAATCCAAACAGACGAAGACTAGAGACACAGACTTGACTTGACTTGACGAGGCATGAACAGACTTGACGAGGCATGAACAGGCTTGACGAGGTATAACAGACTAGACTCACCAACAGTGGGTTACAACATCAAATACACGACAAGGGCACAATGGGAACATGATGGCTAGATATAGCAGACAAGGAGGGCCACATGCCATGAACAACCCAATGGGAAACAAGACACATGACTAAGACAACCAATCAGAACATGACACAATGAACAGAGGAACCAATGGCATGAAGACATGAGGGCAAGGGAAGCATGACACAGAAAAAAAACCCAAACACAAAACCCCACATTACAATAGCCTAATTTGTGTTTTATTGTTCAATATATAATTTTATAGCTACTTATTTTTTATTCTTTTCTGTTCTGAATAGCGTTACATTTAAAGGATTTGTGAAGTGAGGGGAACTAAATAGGCTACATAGTGTTTATAATGTTTGTAAATGATTTGTTATACTTACTGGTATTTAAAATACATATAAATTAATGTAATTGTTTGGAATTACAGATTAATTTCTCTTTAATGAGATTACTTTAAATGAGATTACTTTAATGAGATGGCGGTGCGTTCACACGCTGCGGCTTCTCTCTCTCCCGACAGAAAGGTGTTTTCGTGTTTTTTGTCTTGTGAGTCGCAGTGTTTTTGTACGTATTCGTCGCGTCTATCTGTCTGTGCTGTACATGTGGAAGAATTGACAATAAAGCAGACTTGACTTGACTTGACTTCCTCTTTTTGGCTGGGTTACATTTCTCCATGTCCTACACTCAAGGAGCAATTGGCTTCTAAACCTGAATTTTTAGAGGCGTGATATTCAAATGACAATTGTTTTCAGCAGCCACATTTATTAACATACAAACATTCCTATGACAGGATTGGCGGCATACGAATGTTTCATAAATCACACGTGAACAATGTCACAAGTTGATTTGCGTGCTCGTTTCTACGTTTGATTGATAAATGAGGCCCCTTGTGTTTCCTGTATATGCTAATTTTCTCCTCACTGGAGATAATTTGCAAATAACAAGGGAACAAATTCTGAAGAAAAAAATAACTAATTACTCTAACTATTATGATGTATGTAAATAATACCTCCTTCAATATTTCATAATTTTATAGGTCTCTATAGGTATTTTTTATACGTCTTTCATAATATTTAACTTCTATGGCATTACAGACCTTTTGCCCCAGTGCAGGTGGGTCCTTGACAAATTCACAATATAACCACCTCTTCAGTACACTTTACCAGTCCACTAGGTATAACTTCTCAGTCATGATCTGACCATGTGAAATATCTTGGATCATAACTTTGACGTTATGATCACTGGGAAAATGCTAAGAGGAGGTGGAAAGTGTTAAATTACAGCTGTGTACCTAATGGCTACCCTCTACAAAATAGATTTAAACAAAAAAAACACACATAAGCATAACATAAACACATAAACACAAAGCATGAGATTTGCCTGCATTGAAAAAGCATGAGATTTGTTGCTGGAGCATATGAAATACAATCAGTCCTTTGCCAGCTAGTAAGCTGACTCCATCAGCAGTTTTTCAAACCACAAAACACAAAAACCTCCATGACCTTCACAAAACGCATTTGACCACAGAATCCTCACTGCTGTGTTGATTAACGAGTCTATTCTTTCATTTGATCTTCTTTTGCATTAAAATACTTCACATTCATATATAGTGTTGCAATTATTTGATCAGACATCCTATTTTTCTAGTTGGGAGTTGAGACCCTTTCCACATGGTTGAAATGTGTCTTGATTTCAAAACATCTACTTCACAAATTGCAAATTAAAGGGATAGTTCATCCAGAAAAGAAAATAATGTTATCATTTACTCATTTTTTCATTCCAACCCCAAACGACTTTATTTCTTCTGTGGAACACAAGAGGATACACTTTGAATAATGTTGCTCTTTTCCATTCAGTTACAATGAATTGGGAAGTAAATGTCATAAGAGTGGTGTATATAAATTGTGCGCTATATTCCAAGGCTTATGATGACATATGATAGCTCTGAGTGAGGAACAGATAAACAGGTTATTCACCAATAATTTACTTTTTTAACTTTTTGAGAACTGAATCAGTTCAACTTGTGAATGAATTATTTAGAGCATTTTGTGAACAGAAACAATGATTCATTCAACAGATTACTCAAAAGAATGATTTGACACCAATTTGATAATGAACGCTGTCATGTGGCTTTAGTCTGGAAAAATAGTGCATTTTCAACATTTTCATGGCATTTTAATGGTGCTTTTTTTTTTGTGAGTATTTTGGAGTCCAGTACACATTTACTGTCATTATACTGCAAAGAGATGTTCTTCAAAAAGAAGACAAAGTCAGGTTTGGAATGACATGAGGGTGAGTATGATGGCAAAATTTTCTCTTTTTTGGGTGAACTATCACTTATAAAAAGCTTTTAAATACGAGACTGTTTTGGGAAAAATTGGAAGCCTGTCTATCCCTAGTTGAAGTAATTGGAAGTAATTGCTGATATTCCCATGAGATCATTTGCTGAAAGTGCATAATGGGGTTCGGCCAAGTAATAAGTACTCCACAAATATGACAGCCACAGCTTTGGATGTTGGTGATACGCTTATCTGGTGAAAGTTTGATTAAAAATCCCAAGCTACTTTTTATTACTGATGCTCCAGAAGACAATATATCATATATATAGACACATGAACACTGAATACATACAGTATATGTCCTCCACATAATGCACTGACAGCTGATAGGTGTGCTGAGTTGAAAACGAACACTTGTCAGTTACATAAAGGCACGAATGTCCGGTTAGATTAAGGGTAATATTCTTATCACTTTTGGCCTCATGAGTTGCCAGGTAGATTTGGTGAAATAATTTCCATATGGCGCTGACAACAGTGTGGGAAAGCAGCCTAGCGCAGGCATATCTATGAGAGCAGGCATAAAAATTCAGTCTCTAGAGATCAAATCACACACTCAGGATGAAGATTTTCAGTAACAGAGAAACCCAATGTCAGCAGGCTTCACTGTGTGGACTGGCTCCATCTTACAGATCTCATCAGGGCAGAACTTGTTCTCAATGTTTCATTATGTTTTCATAGTCATTTTAATGTCTCCGCAGATCTCATTAAAACATCAGTTTCATCAGCAAAATCAGTGATAATGACCTGTACCTCTTACATTGACCTTTCTGAATTTGTGTTCCCTAGTAAACTATCGTTAGCACTTTGGCAGACATCTCATACACTGTGTCATGGAGCCCATAAATTGTCCATATCCCTACAACCTGGGCGTAGACTGCATTCACATCATGTCAGATTTATTATAAATTAATAAAAGTTTTAAATTGACAGCCCTAAAAACTATGCATGTGTATACATAAACCAGCTGATTAAAAGAGTACAAAATAGCTTGAGCAATATCACACTGCGACAGTGCGACCTCTTGCAGACAGCCAAAGGATTTTTTTTACACAACAGCTCAAAATACAAGACGTTTATATTGAGGAACTTACATTTGTAGATACAACAGTGCCTGTCTATGTCAATGAAAACAGATCTAAAGAAGCTTTGTGTGTCTCTCTCCACGCAACTCACTGTTGTGGCTTTTCGTTCCTGAATAAATAGTGTTTTTAACGAATCGGTTGAATGAACCTTTTAAAGACTCACTTGTTTCTAAATGAATCAGCAGTTTTGAATGAATCGGTTGAATGATTGATTCAACGATTTACCCATAACACTTGTAGCTGTGTCTCATTTAGAAGGCTGCGCCCTCCGGAGGTCGCATTCGAAGGCTGCATACGTCATCGAGGCTGTCTCATTTCAGAAAAGCAAGTAGGACACTTCCGAATGCCACCTTCGAATGCGACCTTCTTTCACAGGAATTCGGAGGATGCATGAGGTGTATCCTTCGCTGCTACAGATAACCCACAATTCTTTGCGTCGCCGTAAAAGCTACTTACTGCATAGCCCTGAAAGAATCAACAGCTGTGTCCTAATTAAGGGGCTATACATGTTCGAAGGAATCAGCTTAATGAATTGGTTGAATGAACAATTAAATGAATATAAAGTCATTAATTCGCCACCACCTATTAGCGTAACCTGCAGAAAGAGTCAATGAAAACTCTCCACCACTAATATATTGACTAACATCATGTTTTGTATATATTTATTGAATTAATTAACCCTCAAAGACTGAAACAGCCGCCCGCAGCTAAAAATAACTATTGTTCTTAAATGTTTAATAACTTTTGAACCGCTAATCCTATCTGAATGCTTTAAAAAGTGCTGTAAAGATATCTCATTCGTCTTATTTGGATATTCAGAGGCTCCGTAATGTACATGATTACGTCATCACATTTTGACAACGTTGATTCGTCAGAAGAAACCAATGCATTTCGTTCCTCTGAGCCAAACAGGAACGATTGTGGACGCTCAGTCCCACCCCCATGCCCAGATTGGTTCAAACTGTCCCATATTCAACCAATAAACATAGGTTTTGGTCTTTTGAACCACCATTTAGGATTTTTCATTGTAAATTTGAACAAACTCAAAGTGAAAGTAAAGTTTGTCGTGCGTGCATGAAAACAAACACAAAATAACACATTTGCATGAGAGAACTCTCCGAAAAAGCCCAGAAAAACACACGACTGAGTACTTTGACATAAAGCAAACCAAAAACAAGGATTAAACAGCGGTACATATTGGATAAAGCACTGGAATTGATGTCTTCGCGTCGCTAAGCGATGTCCCGGTAAAATCGATTACAGATACAGCCAGCGGATCGATCCATTTATATTATGTATATTATGTAAATAATTCTTATTTAGTTCATAAAGATCATTTTCACAATTTTTTCTGTTGCACTCTGTATATTTCTCTCTCATTTTGTGTGTAGTTTGTGAATCATTTGCACTGTTTGTATTTTTGTTGCAGAAGACAATTTATGCAATTGTTTTCAGACCTGTTTTTCACTGAAAAGCGCCTATAACAATATTGTAATAAATTTATATAACTTGCTTGGGGAATGTTATATGTAGACAAAATTGTATTTGGAAGTGTAAAACACACAGATACAACTTTCTAAAGAAAAAAAATCCAAACTTCAGGAGTTTCTGTTTGAGTACACAGTAAAAAACACCCAATTGTTGCTTGCGTTTTTCTTAAAATTCTGGAAATTCATTCATTCTTAGAGAAAACAAAAGGAAAACTGGGACTTTAAATAAGCTAGACTGAAACTTCAATTTCTCCTGTTTATAATGATATATGACACTTGATGCTGACTGCTAGAATAGGTCTTAAAAAACAAAGAAAAGTGCAGACGTTTCAGGTGCCCCAAAAATGTTCTAGGTCTTTAAGGGTTAAGCACAAGCATATGAATCTTAGCAACCTGTTTCCTTTTTATGTTCAATTGTCTTCACATTTTGCAAGATAATACAGGGGTTCATTAATGCCACAACCACAATATGAATGATGCCGTAGAAATGAATTTCAGCTTAGAGTCAGAGAAGAATTTGTCATCTTATAATTACAGTAATTCCGAAATGACGTGAATGCAGCACTTTCTTAATGATATGACTCTCATATAGGGCCTCAGAAACCCAAAAGAAGAGAACTAATGAACTTTTACAACTGCATAATAGCGGGCGTTTTATCCATCCACTTCTGGTACGATGACACATAATGAGGCTGTAAATTCAATAGCATTTGCTGGACATATCTGAGCACATGGAGTTCTTCCATGGTGGAGTATGGGAAACTTTGTTTACTCGGGATATTTAAGGGATGATGTCAGTTTGCTGGGTGTTAACGAGATATTCTCAATGGTTTCTAGTCATGTAGTGTTCGTGACCGCAGACATGGAATGTTCCATGCTGTGTTTCTGTTCCTATAGGAGGGGTTAACTAGTGACTTCAGAGTTAAATAAAGCTTCGGAGCCACAGTAAAAGCTTAGCTGAATATGTATACAATATTAATCATAAATAGAGACCTACAAATAGCTTTAAAGGTGACATATCATGAAAATCTGACTTTTCCAGGTTTTAAGTGCTATAATCAGGTCCCCGGTGCATCTACCAATCAAGGAAACGTGAAAAAGATTAACTCAGTAACTTTGTTTTGATAAGCTTTTTTCTGCAAGCATCTGAAAAAACGAGTGCGTCTGATTTCGCTACCCTAGTAACGTTGCAAAGGGATCTCATTATAATATTACCGCCCCTTAATCTGCACATTTCCACCCACGGCGCCGTCATTTTGATTTCGCAAGTGTTTCTGCATCCACTCAAAATAAGCATTTTCAAAATTACAGTATATAATAAATGATCTGTGGGGTATTTTGAGCTAAAACTTCACAGTTACATTCTGGGGACCCCTGAGACTTATATTACATGTTGTAAAAAGGGGCATAATATGTCTCCTTTAAATAAAGAGGGCTTATGGTTGTATCTGACCACAAATAAATCATCTCTTTTCATTCAACTGTAAATGAAACAATTACAACAAAAAGAGGATAATCTTAATAGCTCTTCATGCTGCTGAAATGGAGTTTAAATGTTTCTGATGCTCTCCCACTGGCACTGAATGACTAACATTAGACTATCAAATGACAAAGCAATGAAGTGAACGAACCAATCAAGCATATCGTCATTGTCTCTTATCAAATAATGGAAATTAGCCTCACTGACTCATTCCATACCATTTGGCCAAAAGACAAAAGTTAACTCACACACTAACTTCACTTTATGTATTAAATATTATGTTTAATCATCAGTAGCTATAAAGCCACACCTGATAAAAGCACAGAGAAACCTCGTATCACATGTATTAAATCACATCTCACACACACTGAACTGAGCAGCAGGGGAGGAACTGCCTGCTGCTGGTTTATTTTTAGAGCCAGCACTATGTGGTCAAACAAACAAGGATCAATCTAAGTATGGCGAATGTTAACCAACTTCAGGAAATAACAGCACTGGCTACAAATCAGTCACTATATTAGAAAGCCATCTGACCAAAATTATTAATTATTTATTTTATTAATTTTATTTATTGTTATTTTTTATTTAGTAATTGTATTTATTTTATCTATATTATATATATAATAAAAATAATATTTTTGCGATCAAATTTTTATTCAATTTTAAAATATGTGGAAAAAAACATTCATGCATATTTATGCATAATATAAAAAGTAACACTTAAAAATTTAACTATACAACTATATTATAAAACTATATACAATTCTCAAAGCCTTTACAGAATAATAATAATAATAAAATGACAAGTTAATCATAAAAATAATAATTAAAATAAATAAAATTACAATAAAATAAAATAAAATAGACTAAATCTATTCAAAAACAGATGGTTTCAAAAGATTAAACCCTATAAGTTTATCCCAAGCCATAGTGCAGGCTCGTGCTTTATAGATCACAGCTAAAAAATTATATTTAAAATATATTCAAAATATATATATTTAAAAAATATTTTATAAAATAATATTTATAAATATATATTTAAAAAATAATCCATAAACTTTATATTTTGCCATGCATTACAGACTCCATATCTTTTTTTTTCCAGGATAATCCTTGCCAACAGTGAAAGGGCTTGCTTGGATTTCAATTTTTTTATGTCAAAGTGAGGATGGCAGAAAGCCTTGTCAATGCTGTGAGTCATGACCAAAGACTTGATTAAGATGTATATCACACAGTCTGACATAAAGACATCTGGTGGCAAACAGTCTGCCATAGCTTTTTATCCAAGATCTCACAGGGGTGAACAATCTGACAAGCAACAGTTGTAAAGAACAACAAAAAAGTGCAACTTTGTACAACAGACTTAAGCCATAGACATGAAAAGTGTTGAAGTAATATCACAATGTTCTGTGGAATAGGGAAGGTTGGAGAACTGGAGGTTGAGTACAGGAAATTAGGACGTTAAATGGCGAAATAAAAAGACAATAATCTAATTTTGTTATTTTTTAACCAACAAGAATCTGTATTATTCTGTAGGAAAATTCAGTATTTTGTTACAGACTGCTGCCAGAACATGTTCATCAGACATGGCAGAGCTGCAGTGGCATAACCCCTGATGCAGAACGTAATTCAAACAAGCTTGTTCTTTTCTTCTGTGCAATGCATCCTAAGGCGATAGGCCACCATGTCAAAGGCAGCGTATAAGAAACCAATGTTAAACAATGATATCAATGCAAGAATTACAGTTGACAGGCACTGCTGCCTCTTGCACAAGACCCTCAGTTTGAGAGAGTTCAGTCAGTGAGGGCAGTCTTGCATTTTTATTCTGAAACGACGATCACAGAATCCCCTTCACATGTGCTCAATACCAAATAAAGCACCTGCTGTGAGGTTCAAAATTAAATAGCCTGTAATACATAGGCATACCTGCCTTAAAAGCATCTCACTTCAGAGATGGAGATGAAGTCTCATAAAGGCCTTTTGCGTGGTTCATCATTAGCATACACACAACACATTTTTCCAATCTACAGTGCAACTCTTCCATAGGGAATTGCTGTGCTTGGCAGGAAGATTAATATAAAAGGGAGCCAGGCAGGAGCGTTTCAAAGGGAGCATCTTAGGACAGATGGGCTGGTTGCATGAGTTCTGAACAAAAGCCAGAGGGATTGGCAGGAGCACCGCTTTATTGTTCGCTGATTTCTTTTGACATGTGGGCCCTTTAGCGTGTTATGCTATTTTTTGTGTAAACATCTATCTGTATACTCAGAGGAGAGACTCAAAAGTCTCTGGAGAGACAAGTGAGGGGAGAACTCTGACAAGTATCCCAAAAAACAACTGTCAAATCTCAAAAATTGACCTTTTTTTAAACTCTACGAGGTGTAACAGTGTGAAATGCAGTGTATTATCTTATATAATTCTCATATGTACACTACTGTTCAAAAGCTTGAGGTCGGTAAGATTTTTAAAAGTTTTTACAAGTCTCTTTTTAAGTCTCTTATGCTTAGGCTGCATTTATTTGATCACAAATACGGTAAAAAACAGTACACTGCGAAAAAAAGGCCACAATGTATTGTATTAAAATGAAGGAATTTTCCATATTTACATTTTACAGCTGTTTTACCCGTATTTCAAATTTTGCACTTCATTGTGTTGTGGTTTAGGGTTAATGGAAATGGCCATAAAATTACTGGATAATATCCTGGCAGAACATTACCAGTACATTTTCCTTTTTAATTTTTTTTTTTTTTTAAACAGTATAATATTGTGCAATATTATTACAATTTAAAATAAATGCTTTCTATTTTAATATATTTTAAAATGTAATTTATTTTTGTGATGGCAAAGTTTTAGATGGCAATTCTACATTTTCAGCAGCCATTATTCCAGTCTTCAGTGTCACAATGCTTCAGAAATCATTATCATATCAGAAATCATTTGTTCCTTAAGAAACATTTATCACACATCATTATCAATGTTGAAATCAGCTTTGCCGCTTAATATTTTTGTGGAAACCATAATACATTTTTTTCAGGATTGTTTGATAAATAGAATGTTCAAAAGAACAGCATTTATTTAAAATAGTAATATTTTTGCAACAATGTAAAAGTCTTTACTGTCATTTTTGATCAATTTAATGCATCCTTGCTGAATAAAAGTATTAATATAAAAAAACAACTAACTAACTGACGGACCCCATACTTCTGAACGGTAGTATACATATTGTTTTTTCCTGGAAAATTATATTGCGGTACAACTTGTTATCCAGCAATATT
This sequence comes from Sinocyclocheilus anshuiensis, assembly GCF_001515605.1. Taxonomy (NCBI): domain Eukaryota; kingdom Metazoa; phylum Chordata; class Actinopteri; order Cypriniformes; family Cyprinidae; genus Sinocyclocheilus; species Sinocyclocheilus anshuiensis. Next base: position 95,855 of record NW_015555715.1, read on the forward strand.
GACTGTGGTAAGATTCACGTTCAACAAAAACACTGCTAATTAACCAATTTCGAAACTGATCTGATATTAATATAAACAATTACACTGGTTTGTGTTTTGGATGGAGAGGCTGGATATGCTGCAGTGCCGTGGAATGTTCAATCATCGGACAACGGATTCATTCTCATTAGTATTCATTTGATCCAGCTAGCGATTTGAAATGACAGTGATGCATTCCTTAGATCACCTTGGGCTTGGACAACTGAAATATTTCTTGCCACATATCTGAAAACCAAATATTTGTTAAATATAAATTACTTCTGCCAACAACCCTTGAAACATTTCACTTAACTCTGTGGAATGCTGACAGAAACAACAAAGATCTCACTGCATGTACTGTAGTTTTTATTCTGATAAGACACAAGACCAGATGTTCCTATAAAGACTAGGACAGTCACACAAATCAATGCACAAACTAATGAACTCAGTCATCATGTGGATAACTGTGATGTTGCCAACACAAACTGATGTTCACTGATGTAACTTTGTCTTCCCAGGGGAGGCCCAGAATAAAAACTAGCCCATAAAAGGAGATTCACACATTAGGCGCTTCATCCTTCTTGTATTTTTCAAAATAACCCCTACTTCTTCTTTTAAAGATGTTTCCTTAAAAAGGTTTCATAAAGTATAGGTCCTCTGATAAACAAGGTGATTTCTAAATGAGTCAGATCTACCTTTAAAGGGGTCATATGATGCTGCTAAAAAGAACATTATTTTGTGTATTTGGTGTAATGAAATGTGTTTATGCGGTTTAAGGTTCAAAAAACACATTATTTTCCACATACTGTACATTATTGTTTCTCCTCTATGCCCCACCTTTCTGAAACGCGTCAATTTTTACAAAGCTCATCGGTCTGAAAAAGCGAGGTGTGCTCTGATTGGCCAGCTATCCAGTGCGTTGTGATTGGCCGAATTCCTCAAGCGTGTGACGGAAATGTTACGTCCCTTACCATATTGTGATGCCTGCGGCAACCACATGTGATGACCCCGGGCTGGACTCCGCTTCGTCCACGGTGAAAGCGATCCGGCGATCCACAGCGCCAAGTTGAAGTATTTCCTCAGCAACCAGCACGGATCAGTTCAAGGCATGACGAAGCGATATCGTCCTCTTTTGGAAGGCCAAACAAAGTAGTTTCGCTTTCACAACGAAGCACACAGCGCCTTCACGACATGGCTGCAGCAACAATACTACAGCGAGAATAAAAGTTGCGCCTTCTTTCTTTGCGTGAACATTTGGGC
>NW_015555715.1:97312-138851 GCF_001515605.1 Sinocyclocheilus anshuiensis
GACGTAGATATGTGGGGGCGTGTTAGAACGAGCCGTTTTAAGTAGGTGTGGCTGACTCTTAACTTTTATAAAGAATATCTCTTTGGATTTGAGACTTTAGTCTTTGCAACTTTACAGATCTTCTTTATGCACCAAGAGCTTGTAACACTTCAAAGAGAAAGGAAAAATTGAAATCGCATCATATGACCCCTTTAAAATTACATTTCATTCAGTTTTATCACATTTTGAGATCAGTCGTGATTCAGTGGAGAATCAATCAATCAATCGTCTCGACATTTTCTTGGCAGATGTGGTTTAAAACAATGCTAACTTTTTTGACAGATCTTGTGCAACCATAGAATTAGTCTTTTGTTATGAATTGTAACAATGGCTAACCTCCCTGGAGAAATAAGAAACAGAAATCAGCACATTTGTCACCTCCTATGAATGCCTATAGAGTAGGAGAATAGTGAGTCACTTATGAGATGCTTCAACCTTCTACAATTAACTAACACCGCTCTTTAATTCCCTTATTATTCACACACTTAATTTAAGATGTAAAAACATAATTCCTGAGCTTATCTGACCATTGTCCACCCTATCTGACCTGAAGAGTTCAGGCAAAAATAAAAATGTTCTCATCCTCATGTTGTTCCAAATATGTATGAGTTTATTTCTTCTGTGGAACACAAAAGATGACATTTTGATGAATAGTTTGAATCTATAATCTTCCTTTCCAGTGAAGTGTTATCCACTGTGACCAGATCATTGCGGGAACTGAATCAGACCGATACTTGAATGATTCAGCTCACAATGAATGAATGATTGATTCATAAGTATTAAAAAAAAACTGTTTACAAATCAGACATTTTCTCATAACCTCATGAACCTATAAAGTAAAAGACAGCAAAATTTTAATTTTTATTTGATTTCCATGCTATTTGCCTGAAAGCCTTTAATACAAACCCCTTTTTCACATAAAATATCAATAACAGCACTTTGCTGTGCTCACAGTAAGAGTTTGGGTTTGCTGTCAGTGCCAATATAGTTTCTAACAAATCCATCCTTCAATAAATTTCAGTTCGCAAAGCCTGAATTACATTTTGACAGATTCAAAATCCACACAGAAACAAAGTTTTGAGTTCTGAAATATGAAGTATGTTTTCGTAGTGCATCAAACTCTTTTATCTCAAAAGATGAAGGAGAATTTCTTAAGAATTCATCATTATAACTCCTTTAAAGTCAAGCACAGCTTGGTAATGTGCGCCTGAGCTGATGTGGAGAGGAAAAGTTCAACATTTTATGACACTCCATCCAATACTTTATTTTCCAGATGGTCACTCTCTTTTTGACAGGCTCATTAAAGAATGCAGTCTGGTGCATGCGAAGCTACTTTGAATGGATTTTCAGTTTCTGTTTGATTCGACTATGTCACTATCCTTTCCAGACTGCCAGCATCAACCCCATCGTTCCATTCACATAAAGGCTTACCCAGGCAGTTCAGCGTTTAGCTATTGGCTGCCCTACTTTCGGGCCTCGGCTATGAGAGTGAATGGACTAAATTGGATGGAAACGTTTTTACTCGTTTGTGCAGGCGGTGAACTCTGACCATTCACCACAAGGCTTTTGGTTGGTCAGGCAGATACACGGGAAGATTGCTTCTTTCTTGTGTGATGCAGACGCTTACAACCTACTTCCTAAGAGAAATGCGCAAGACACAGTTGGGAGCATACTTTCTGAAGACAAATAGAAAATGGCAGGCTAGTTTTTTTCTGGATATACTAGAGTAAACCTATTTATAGCTTTAGATGGCAAGGATAGAGTGAGTAACTTTAGACTGTACCTTTCTGAAAAACTGCAGATATAACCACATCAGGGCTGTATTTTGATGTGGAGATAAGGGCTAATCTCAGAAGAGCAGTGAGTTAGCTTAGTCAACATGATCCACAGCACTTCATTTTGCCATGGTACACCTAAGGGTATGTGTAAACCGTAATGAATTGCAATCCAGTGGCCCCGCAGACAGTCTAAATGCCAAAACCACAGCAAGCAGGTCTGATTTTACAAGTCTGTGCATCTCTGATGCCGGATATTAACTAATGCAGCACTATGTAGCATGCTGGCTAACATGCCTGGGCATGCAGTCATTTTTATTTTGTTTGCACCCTTGTTAGGTTCTTCCTCAAAGGCGGTGTTGTAAACTTAATTCAGAGAGTAACGCACCTAAAGCTGAGCCTATAAAGATTACATAACTGAAGAAATTAAAACCATTAGTCATACTTTCAAACAACTAGTTAACAGTAAATCAGCATTAGCATCAGCCTTCAGGCATGATGCCCATGTGCATGTGATTAATGGTCACAACATGATTTAGAGCCATCTGCTTGTGTGGAGCACTTCCTCTAATTAGATCAAGTCACCTGAAACCAATACAATTATGCAAACTTCTCTTAAATGTTTGTAACAGCTAAGAGGGACTTCCTTAAAGATTTCCTGAAACACAGAACTGTAAGAGGAAAGTCCTAAAAGGGGGAACCTCTGCAGAAAACAAAAAGAGAGCAGCAGGGGCGGACTGGGGCTAAAAAGTGGCCCTGGACTTTTTTGGCACAGTGCGGCCCACTACACCATAAACCCACCAGCTCATTAGAGCTATTTTTAACACCACTTACTAACATACAAATATAACACAATACAGAAATATATTTTTTTAATTATTATCATTAACATTAATGAATGACCGTTATACTTCTTTACATTATAATTTGTCTTTCCTGGTGTAGCCTATATGGCAATTTGTAAATAATACTTGTACACATCTCTTAGAGGGACAGTTTAATATCACTAAAGTTAAATGCCTACCATAATATCAGTCCATATAACAATGCTCTGATCTAGAAGACTTGGAATGTAGTGCAGAATGTGGACTGTTTTTATTGTACCTTTCAATTGCTTGACAAGAGTTATTTTTAATGAAGAATTTTATGATGATGAAAAATACAGTAAACTGTAATATGTGAAATATATAGAGTTACAAATGAAGAATAGCTGTTTTCTATGCAAATATATAGTAAACAATAATTTATTTCTGTGATCAAAATGGAATTTTCAGCATAATTACTCTGGTCTTCAGTGTCACATGATCCTTCAGAAATCATTCTAATATGCTGATTTGCTCGAAAAACATTTCTGATTACTATCACTGTTGAAAATAGTTGTGCTGCTTCATATTTTTGTGGAAAATGTGATACATCACCATTCAGTCTAAGATTTTAAATAATAATAATAATACTTTTATTCAACAAGGTTGCATTAAATTGATTTAAGTGACAGTAAAGATATACTTATTACAAATTATTGATATATAAAAAATGTTGTTCTATGACTTTGTATTCAACAAATAATCCTGAAAAAGTTAAAGTGTCACAGTTTCCACAAAAAAATTAAGAAACAAAAACGGTTTTCAGTATTGATAATAATAAGAACCATTATTAATAACTGAGCACAAAAAATTATTGAAATAATTAAGCAGCAAATCAGCATATTAGAATGATTTTTGAAGGACCATGTGACACTAAAGATTGGAGTAGCCTAATGATGCTGAAAAATCAGCTTTGATCACAGAAAAAAAATACATTTAAACATTAAACCTTTAAAACATTTATATTAAAATAGCTTTAATAGAAAAATAGAACTTTCCTAATCACGGCACTTGAAAGCGAAAGTCTTCAGATTTACAATGTTCTAGAGTAAGTTTGAGAATTATATTTTTACAGTTTTTTGAAACATTTTCTTAGACACGTGAAATTTCGGAAGAAATATAACGATATACAAACGTCTGCCGAAATCGGCTACGTTAATGTTTCTATATACACTGTGGCAAACAATGTAAATGGCATTAAAATCCGAGAAATTCGAAAAGGCCAGTAGGTAGGCCTAGTAGTTTGCATGCCTGAAAATTAATGTCTGTCGTTAAACATTTTTTGTAAACCGTTGGCAAATATTGCTGAATTGTCTCATCATGTTTAGCTGTTTACATCTTACCTCAGCTCGCATTCAAATGCCGCGCAGTGCAGCTCAGCTCAGCTCAGCTTCTGTGAACAGTAAATCCCGCCTGCTTCAATTTGATTGGTTAAAACATTTTGACATTGACGAGAGCTTTTAAGCCGCTGCAGCTGCACTGACTGAGCCAGAACGCGCTAAATTAAAGGGGTCATATGATGCGATTTCAAGTTTTTCTTTCTCTTTGGAGGAGTATGCATCACAGTATGGTGAGGGGCGTAACATTTCCATCACACGCTTGAGGTATTAGGCCAATCACAACGCACTGGATAGCTGGCCAATTAGAGCACACCTCGCTTTTCAGAACGATGAGCTTTGTAAAAATCGACGCGTTTCAGAAAGGTACATATGTAATGTACTGTATTGAAGTTCACAATTTACCATTACAACATTCCAAATGGAAAAATACACTAGAAATGCAGTTGTAGTGAACGCTATCAGCAGACTCTTAGCAGCAGACAGTAATGACAAAGATCAGTTTGTGGCGCAAAGTAATGAACACATTTGAATGTATAATGCAGTATGTGGAAAATAATGTGTTTTTTTAACCTTAAACCGCATAAACACATTTCATTACACCAAATACACAAAATAATGTTATTTTTAGCAACATCATATGACCCCTTTAATTAGAATGTTTGTCCCAAGTGGGCCGTGCAGGCCATTCGTCTGGGCCGGTGGAGGGATAGGCTACGTATATTTACTGTAATTCATTCTTTACATTTACTCACTGGGCCGGCCCACATTGTACAGCGGCCCACCGGGAACACTCCCGGTGCTCCAGATGGCCAGTCTGCCACTGGAGAGCAGAGTGAGTCACCACAGACAGATGACAGGATGGGTCGTGACACAGTTAGGCAATTTTTTGCTGTAATACAACAACAAATAATCAATATACCATAAAAAACAAGTTGTTAAATGGTTATTTGGGCTGGCCAATATACTGAAATTTTAAAATATAACATTTAAAAACATCACAATATGCTAAAGTTTCAGAAGCCATTAGTGTCCATAGTGTCACAAGATCCTTCATAAATCATTGCAATGTGCAGTCATAATCAGTATTGATCAATTTTAAGCATCCCTGCTGAATAATATACTGTGTATATATATATATATATATATATATATATATAAATCTTACTGACCCTAAACTTTTGAATGATAATGTAGAGATCGAATTTTCATATTCAACCTGATCGACCAGTTCTACCCTTTGTCATTTTGGAAAGCTCACAAAAAGTACTTCCTATCAGTCATGCTCAAACATTCCACAATAAAAAGATGCTGTTATCCAAATGTCTTTGAAATCTCAAATACTGTGCTGCAGTATTTTAGTCATAATTTAATTATTTGTTTGCATAAATCACAGCCTCTGTCATCCATCATCTTAATCACAGACACCAGGCCAGCCAGGATTCCACGGCTGAGGAATAAAATATGAATATTCTAATAACTCAGTCACAAAACTTTCCCCATGGCTAAGATTCACACACACAAATGGATAAACACAAAGTGCAAGAACAGAATGGCCAATATGCACTAATATACACATAGATCTTACATAGCTCAGGCAACCTCAATCTCAACAGACTAAAGTATTGGAAAGATACAGCAGTACAACTAAATGGCCAACATTGAAACAATGGGCTTCAATAAAACATATAACGCCATATTTAATTTTTGTCAGGAATTAAAACAAGGCTATAAGGGATAGAAGTACAGTGTGATTGTACAGTTCTTTAACTACACACCGATTATTCAGCTGATTAAATGTCTTTCTGAAAAGAAAAAAAAAACTCTATAAAAGATGCCATTATAAAGACTGCAAGTCTATCCCTCTCATAGCCTCATTTTCATCCACATAAAATTCATCATGGTGGCAAACCTAACTAAGGCCAATATGACCCAAATGTGTAGTAGATCTAATAAAAGCAATGGTATAAAAAAGTATATTTTGACCAAATTCCCAATACCTGAAAATTGAATAGGCCGTAAATTTGATTCAATACTATTAGACTTAAAATTATGAGTTGAACATCACAAATGTTCCAAACTTCAGATAAAGGCAACTGCTAAATTAATAAATCTACATGTAAATGTAAAATTAAACGGTTGGTGGCGCTAGAGGGCTTTACTAAGCCCAAATTTTGAAAGGGATTTCAGCTTGATAAATTCCATAAATGTCTCCACCTATACCTAGTGCCATTTGAGTAAGCAACAAAGTAGTACTGTAATAAGTAGCCACATTAATGGAAAACAGAATCAAGTACAGCACAGGCCAACTTAAACACTGTTTATGTTTCTGGAAAAAAAAAAGAGAAGTAGGCTCTTTCTAAACTTAATTTTCTGCTGTATAATTTGTGGCAATTTGCGCCATTAATTGAACGTATCTGTGTCCATCCTCTCCAGTAAGTGACCCATGATGATCCATGGGACTCCTTATCATGTTAGCAGCAGCCCATCTCTTTACATTAAGTAAGTCTTATTCTGAAAGTAGCATGTGTTTGTAATAAAAATGTCATGAAACCAGAAAAAAAAACATGCACACACAAACCTTGAAATAATATAAACCATATGCCAACTGCACAGGATGAAGCTGTAGCAATCGGTCACTCAGGATGACAGTCTGTTGCTTTTCCAAATCTAAAGTAAAAGAACCCTGTACACCTTAATGAACTATGGTTTCTATTGTTTTGATTCGGTATGCACATTTATAAATGTGATCTTGCACATGTGGCGGTTTCCTACGCACAAATCTTTCACATACATGCACACAGACGAAAGACACACCATGGTAGCTTGACATAAAAAGGTGTTTTTTTGTGTGTGTGTGTGTGAATCCTTCCACTTAAAAAAGCCCTGAATTTCATCAGGCTTTTGTGTGCTTGCTGTCAGTACCTCTTCACCTGAGCACCACTACAGTCACTGTTTGCAGTTTTCTTTTTCTCTCTGTCTCTTTCATTCTTTATGTCTTTTTCTTTTATAGGATCACCAATCTATTCACTAACAGAGAAGAGATCTCCACAGGATGTGTGCAGCAATTTCATCTTCTTGATAAGTAGAGAACAGCCAGTGACACAGCAAACAGGTACAAGTCTGCCGCAATAGTGCCTGTCTGAACATGTTGTCTTGTTGTGGGTGTTGAATGTCACAGAGTATTCAAAATTCAACTCTTTATTAAAAACTGAGAGCACATATTTTGGGTAAAATACAGACAGTTTTAAAGTATTACATTAGGTACACTAAAAAATAAACGTTCTTTATTGGCATGAGTGGTTTCATGAATAACCTTTAACATCCATGGAAACTTTCCAGTGCACAAGAGGATCTTTATATTGGAAAAAGTTCTTCAGATTATTAAAATATTCTTCACACAAAGAAAAAAATGTTTCTTTGAAGAACTGCTCACAGAAAGGTTCTTTGGGGAACCCAAAATGGTGCTTCTATTGCATCGCTGCAAAACCTCCATTTTTTAACCTTTTTTTGTAAGAGTGTATATGGGATTTAAAAATATGAAAAATCTATTGCTAAATTTATGTTAAAAAAACAGTGACAATGTTTCAGGTATTACAGGATTGAGGCCTGTATATTTTACAACTAGGGCTGGACGATATGGCCAAAATTTATATCACGATATATTTCTTAATTTCGGTCGATACGATATAATTCCGATATCGATATGAACACTATTTATCTGAAATAAAAATCTTTTGTAACATTATAAATGCCTTTATCATCACTTTTGGTCAATTTTAAGCATCCTTGCTAAATAAAAGTATTAATTTCTATCATTTCTTTCCCAAAAAATTTATAAAAATTATACTGAATGGAATAGTGTATAATGTTACAAAAGCTTTTTATTTCAGATAAATGCTGATCTTTGGATCTTTCTATTCATCAAAGAATCCTGAAAAAAAATGTACTCAACTGTTTTAAATATTGATAATCAGCAAATCAGCATATTAGAATGATTTCTGAAGGATCATGTGACACTGAAGACTGGAGTAATGATGCTGAAAATTCAGCTACAGCCTGACAGGTTGTTCACAAGATGTGGGCAAAAGTTTGTATTGTATACAGGAAGGATGCGCGTTCTTATTCTTCTGTTGTGCTGCTTGCCTATTTCTCTTCAAAGCACCAACTTAAATGCCTATTTTGGTTTGATTGCTTGTGTCACATGAGAAAATAAATAATTTTGCCTTACTGATGCAGTAGCCTATTTAATGCGGGTGCGGTTCAGGTCGCGGTCTTTATGTCAAACGGGTCGGGTACAGAATTAAATTGGTGCTGGCTGCTGTCGGATAACGGGTCGGGTGTTCTGTTGTGTACTGCAGATGCAGGTTTACCTAACAGGACCCGTGCAGGACTCTGCTTTAAACTGCTTTGCGTCTCTCCGTCAGATAACCTCACGTGCATGATGTGCCATTTACGGGTATTTCCCGGTATTTCCCTAAACCGACACACATCAATTTATTTATTTATTTTTATTTTATTTTTTTTTTTCAGTTTACGAAAATGTTTTTTGAAATATCGAAATATCGGAAATGTGTTTAAAAATCATATCACCGTTATTGAAAAAAATTATATCGCGATACATATTGATATCGAATTATTGTCCAGCCCTATTTACAACTCATAATAAAGTTATATAATGCTAATACACCAATCTACTTCAAAATCTGCTTTTTGGGAATATCCTTTTACTGTTTTTCACCATAAATTACAAGGTAATTTATAGTTTTTACTTGCAAAAAACACAAATTTGACAGTATTTTACAGTAAAATTAAAATAATATAAAATTACATATAATGTGTTACCATTTTTTAATGTATATGGTAAGCTAATGCAATTGATAAGGTAAGGTAATTGCACTTAAAATGGACATCTATGTGGCAAGGCATTGCACCACTAAAAAGACACTTTCAGATAACTGTTCAATTGAAATAACACATTTTTATTTTAAAGAATTAATTTTAAGAATTATTTTTTTGTTTTTTGTTTTTTAACCCTCCGACCCAATGCCTTGCCCCATAGACTGCTATTGTAAGTGAATTGCAAACAAGGTTTTTGTTTGTTTTCACCAACCAAGGGGCGAGTCAATGACTTGTCTGTGATAACACAGATGCAATCAATAGAGCTTAACCTGAATGGTACCCAGAAGATTTCTTTAATATATGATAAGAATTATACCAAATGGAATACAGCAGAAGCTTGTGGGAACTATTGAACAAAGCGACAAACTGAAACCCTTAGTGATATCGATTGCTATTGAAGGAGGCTGTCTGACCTTTGTCTGACCTTGGGCTTGTGGAAATGTGTTCATTACTTTGCGCCATAAACTGATCTTTGTCATTACTCTCTGCTGCTAAGCGTCTGCTGATAGCGTTCACTACAACTGCATCTCTAGTGTATTTTTCCATTTGGAATGTTGTAATGGTAAATTGTGAACTTCAATCTGAGCATTACACTGATAAAAATCTGGTCTGTCCTCCTTTGTTTGCCATGGATCTTTGTAGTGAGGATTGCTAGTAATCTCTGTCTAGTCTGTGGGGAAACATGGAAGATGTGTTTACTGTTATATGCCTATAGACTTTGCCAGAACAATATCTGCAATAAGTTATTTAATATTTATTATTACCTGACCTTCAACTTTGACATTTCTTTTCTTGGTTTTATTGTCACAAAAGTGAATGGCTTCCTGCGTTTAGTTACTCCCGAGTGGCAGATTAATGATTAAGTAAAACTATTTTCTTTTTCAATGATTTCAAACTGTTAATGAGAGTATTTTTTTTTTTTACGATCTCAGGCACGGTTAGCTATACGACCTTGACATTTCTGCCTTATAAAATATCAGAAATTGAAAACATCTTTATCAAAATGTATATTGGAGTCATTTAAGTCAACATGCATTTTATTTTTATTTTTTTAAATAATACATTATATCATTTAAATATATACATTAATAGATCAAGTTATGGTCTGTATAACTTGCATTTAAATAAAAAAATTAAATAATACATTATTTAATTGAAATATATAATCAAATGTCACATCATTGACCCATAAACTCCTACATATTGTCAGTATGTTGTCTATGAGTGTGCGTGTGTGTGTTTTGGTGTGAATGTGGGTGCCCTCACTCCTGCCACACATCCATATGTGTGTCTGTTTATTTACAAGAGCTGGAATGTGTGCGCGTGCATATGTGTGTGGGTGAATCCGCACATACTCGTGCTCGAGTGAGAAACGCAGTGTGTAATGCTCAGCTCATTATGTTTCATAGTTCAGTAAATTTTGATGAATAAAGGAGTGTTCCCTCTCTCAGGACCTGCCACATCAGTCACGCTGAGAGCCATCTGTGCGATTGGGCTTCGTTCTCATACATACTACATCTCATGCCTACAGGAGATCAGCGTCTGTACTTTTAAGGCTCTAATGTATCTATTGTCATATACATATACAAAATGTCAAACTTATATGAAAAACGTATATTTTTAAATTGGCTTAAACATGATCCTAATGTAGTGACGTTATCTATATAACAGAAAGAAAATGGAATTAAATAATATATTATATATTTCAATAATAATTATTATTATTTGTATTCGCTGTCTATTTATAATTTTAATTTGGCTACAGTATGATCATAATGTAATGACAACATCTATATAACAAAAAGAAGATAATCAAAAGGCATCATTAAATAATATTTATTAAAAAATAGGGTTTATTATTATTATTAATAATATTAATAAATATTATGATTATTGTTGTTGTTAAAATAATATCGGTCTCCACTCTCTACTTATAATATTAATTTGGCTAAAATCATAATGTACAGACATTATCTATATAATGAAAAGAAAATAATCAAATGGCATCATCAAATAATACATAAAACATTTAGGGTTAATTATTATTACTATTATTAATAATAATGATATAATAGTTTTTGTAATTATTATATTATATAGTAATAATAGTTTTAGAATATATTATTATTAAAATAATATACATTTTTTTGTCATTACTGCCTACCTATAATTTGTATAATTTGTATCATATAATGATGATCTAGTGACCATTATCTAACTAAAAGATCTATTTTGTCATATAAACTGTTACTGTGACATAAAATTAGTCATTCAGTTAAGATATTGGTCATACCAACCCAACCCTATGACCTCTTTAAAATACAGCATTGTGCAATATTGAAATGTACAGGTTTGCACAAGTCAATCACATTCAACTTCCTCTTGCTTTGAGTAAAATTGTTCCTTATAGACTCGGGTTAGGCAGGTATCTCTCCCCAGGAGGTGTCTCTGTATTGTTACCTTTGCTTTTTATCTGTATTGTCTTTCCTGCTGGATTGCTGCACTGCAGAATGCAAATTTCGCAGTGATGTTATCATCTACATTTTCAGCAAAGTCTGTGGGCAGAGAATCTGACGGCCAAGAGCTTTCAGAAGAACCTGAAAAAAATGAACACAACACTCCCTGCATTCTTCTAAGACGAGAGCTAATTTGTCTGAGAGATCGATTCAAAGCCGAGGCTCAATGGATTTCGAGTGTGACAAACTGAATTGAGTAATTAAGATCAGAACGATTGATAGCTTTTAGAATTCTGACAACAATTGTGTTGCTCTACCATTTCTCAGTGATTCCTGATTGATAAAACAGACATGGATTTAAAGAATTAAAAACAATAATCTGTGAAAACAAGATACCACAGTTACCTCATCCTCCAACATTACCCTTAATTGTTGTAATGCCTCCAGCAAACCCACTGCAGAAGAAATCCCTGACACCCAAAGCTCCAGACAGTAAAGAACCTGCTGTGTACTGGAGCAGCCTGGTACAACTAGAGCTGTGACATGCTTGGACTCCCTAACACTGCCTCCCTTAACACACACACATACAAACATACACTAAAACACTGCTCAGTGCCTGGCACTGAACACACACACAGGCACACAACAGACCTGGTAGCTCAGTGCAGGCCACCTCTGCAGCTGAACCTACTGCCTCCACATCTACACCACTGAAGAAAGCTTGCCGATTGCATTATGGAACGCATTTAATGCAGTTATACATATTTGAGGAAATTAAGAGGTTGTGTAACAGTTGCAAGTCTAAAATTTACACTTACTCTAACTCTAACACAATTTACAGCGGAAGAAGGCTTTCTGTTTCTCAAAATGAACCCCTAGTGCAATTAAAACAGCTCTCCAGAGAAGAACAAAGGGTGGGCTATTATCTGGCAGCCCATCTTGATACCACCCTTGTGGAAGAAATGTACCTTACTATGGAGGAGATGTAATCTCCATGTAATTGCTTTGCTGAAATGCTCACCTCTTAATTTATGCAAAATGAGGCATTCTGACAGAGGTGAGAAAACTGAAGCCTGTCCATTATACACTAAAACTAATCTGAGATTCCTTCGTTTCATGTCTATTATATCTACACTGTATAGGCTATGCAGTAACATATGTTGTGTGTGTGTGTGTGTGTGTGCGTGTATTTACAATATCATATATATATATGTATTTATGTATGTTTAATATACACACAGTATACTCACATTAAGAGATATATAAAGCATATCCCAAGTGCGCGATTGTTTATATCATTGCAAAATGTTAACTATATTATCGCTCAGCTCTTTATATAAAATTGGATATATGAGTGGATATATAACTTTATCACTGTAAAAAAAAATGTTGTTTCAACTTAAAAAAGTAAGTGTTCGTGCTGCCTTCAAATTTTAAGTTTAGCTACCTTGAAATGTTAAAGGGTTAGTTCACCCAAACATTTAAATTAGCCCATAAATTACTCACCCTCAAGTCATCCTAGGTGTATATGACTTTCTTCTTTCAGACGAATCCAGTCGGAGTTATATTAAAAACTGTCTTAACCCTTTAAGTTCTATGAAGTGACAACTATTATTTGAGTTGACTAAACTTAACATTTTAGGGCAACACTACATTTTTTTGTTTCAACAAGCTAAAAAAATTACTCAGGGTAATATTATAAACATTCACGTCAAGATTTTCTGATTTTCTGCTCTGAAAAGTGTGAAAAGCGCTAAAGAAATTTGACTTGATATGTGGAGGGTATGTATGTCTTATATAGTATTTATATAAAAACAATAAACACAAAATATACTACATGTTTAGTGAATATATCTTTGCAAGTGGCACCAGTCCATACGTAATCCTAAAATGGACACCAGTTGACTATTGTAGAAAAGCCCCTCTGCCAGGCAGCTGTATTAAATGAATGACATCATCACTCTCTTTGGTGCTGCAATACTGTCAAGTCCACATTGTTGCACAAGCATTATTGGAAGTTATACATTGAATAGTCCCTTTGCTTCAGGGTTTTTCATTTGGATTATGTCATCCTGCAGAAACTACAGCCTGGAAACATTCTGGATGACACATTCATAAGTACCATAACTGTACAAATGATACATTAAAAAGAACAAGATGGTACTGTGAGCTAATTACCCATGGAAAGTGCAGCTGAGCTCAGTATTAAAAATGAACCGCTCTCTAACACACAGTTACATTATACACAGTGCACAGCACACACAGCCAAATACACATCTCAATATGTCCATGCACACATAAATCAAAGCACATCCCTGATAGATTAAGTTATCTCACATCTCTGAAGTGTTTGGGCCAAACATCATAATTACTGTGTTTACATGCACATTATTTTGTGATTATGTTTATATTCTAGCATCCATAAAAGACATTTAAGCATGATTTTGCCATTTATTATGCTCCATTTTTGTAATTCCGAACAGTAACTCAGTCAACTCAATCATGTCCTTAACAACAAAACACACGAGTATATTGGAATATCAGCATATTGAAATTTTTGTGCATGTAAATGGAGCCAATGGCCATTTTTTAACATGCAGGTCATCTTCAATAGACTGACATTTCACAACTATCTTTAACCCGATAATGGCAATCAGGTTAATGCATTTACTTGATGCTATACATAACCGGAATATATGACCGAATTCTGATTAATGCTGTAAACGCAGTCATTGTAATAATATATACACAGATGATGTCAGTTTCTGGGCAATGGGCCTAAAAGTTATTGTCACGGTATAAACAATAGCTGGTTGCGTTTTTCCCTCAGTTCAAGCACCATATTACCATAATCAAAATCTGACCCTAACGTGAGGCATTAAAACATAAACAAGCTTTAAGTGTTTCCCCTTAAAAAGGAAAACAATCAATTAACTGTTGAACTGCTTTTCAAGTACTAAACTTACCATTGGCATTTTTCCCACATGTGAGGTGCTGATAGGGCAATAGGACGCCGTACAACTCCGAATCATTGCTCAGAGCCTGCTCAAAGGATTCCAGTGTAAATTTGGGGATCCCGTTATCCTTCTCCACCACCGAGCTATTCAACACCCGGGTGAAGACCTCTCGGAAGAGGCTCTCCATACAGGCGGTTAGGTATATGGCCGCATGCTCGTGGATGCGCACCGCGACCCTGCTGTCCACCATCCACCTGAAGAACTTCCCCACGGTGAAGACCAAGCCGCATCTCTCCGATTTCCCCCGGCTGAATTTATCCTCGGTGCTCATGTTGAACATGGACAGCGCGCTGAGGGCCGCGGCGATGCAGTTGACCGAAATGGTCCACGATAGAATCATCCTGATGGCACTTTGGACTTCGTATTTGGTGCATTTGCCGTAGCGCAAACTCAGCCGTTGCGCTTCCCTGGCGATCCTCACCAGCGCGCGGCTCACGAGCGTGGAGAGGCGCGCCAGCAGATCCGCGGAAACGGTCCCGAACCTCAACTCTTCCTCCTTGTTGAGCGCGTTCTCCACCTCCCCGAGGCTCCATGGCACATCCTCAAGCTCGGGAAGTTTCGCACAGTGTCCGGAACACTCCAGGGTCTCGCCGTCTTCAGCCAGGACGGTGTTGACGGTGTCTAGGCTGTTGTGTCGACTGCGCATGGAGTCGGTCAGATGCCAGCAGTGCCCTCCATGTGCATAGGAGATGTGCGCCTCGGAGTAGCACAGAGACAAGCTGGATGACCTGAAGGAGTCCGCGGCTCCACCGTAACCCGAATCCAGCGTCAAATCCTCCAGGGTCCTCGCCACGGATTTACCCCTTTTTGCCATAACTGCACTTCATAATGTCCACAAGGCTAAAAGCAAGGGGAAACGTTCCTTTGCAAACAAACGCCACTGCTTGGCTGCTTTATTCTGTCCACAGTGTTATTGAAAAGGCACAGGCGAGTTCCCAGATTGTTGCGTTCACTGTTGAAAATGCGCCCCCAACTTTGAAGGAGCAGTGGTGTTGTTATGGCACACACTAGTGTGTTTGAAGGCTGCGAAGCATCAGTTGGAGGAGGAGCCACATACAGTACTGCATCCAATACGCTGACGGGGCCATTGCTGCGTACGGTTGGTTTTGAATTCGCACGGTGCTGCATGATAGTTCTGTGTACTTCTGTTCATCTGGAGATCCCCTCTAAAAAAGTTATGAAGAGATGTTAGACCGTGTAAAAATGAAACTCCCATGTTGACACCAACGTAGGCTATATAAAGTATTAACCAAAGTATTTCTTAGTGTTATGATATAAAGGTCATTGAACATTATTTATTTATTTAGATATAGATTTACATAAAGTACTAAATAAAGAAATTTGGTATTCTGAATAATTTAGATAGATAGATAGATAGATAGATAGATAGATAGATAGATAGTGATTTTTATAATTTTGCTTTAAAATGAAAAGTTGCAATTAAGTAAATTCACTACTGAACTGCTCATTAAACCCACTGTTCCCAGAATTTTTTACTCTGATAAGATTGCATTCCATTTACTAAGAACTCCATCAGTAAATAAACTGTAATCGGTCTCTGGAGTGAAAGCAGAGCTTTAGATCTAGTGGTCTTAAGTGGCCAAAACAAACAGATAGACTTTATACAACTAGTAGTCAGCATGCATGAAACTGCTCCGATCCAGTAGACCAAGCAGGGCAGCATGTTTGAGGACAAAAAGCAAGGGATCAAATGACCTCCTGTCCTCTTCCCCATTCTTCCTACCATATGGGGCTCAGAGTAACGAGCTGAATAAAAAAGAAATCTGTTCATTTTAAAAGCCTGTTGAACTGCTTTTCAAGTGCTGAACTTACCATTGGCATTTTTCCCACATGTGAGGTGCTGATAGTGCAAAAGGAGGCCGTACAACTCCGAGTCATTGCTCAGAGCCTGCTCAAAGGATTCCAGTGTGAATTTGGGGATCCCGTTATCCTTCTCCACCACCGAGCTATTCAACACCCGGCTGAAGACCTCTCGGAAGAGGCTCTCCATACAGGCGGTCAGGTATATGGCCGCATGCTCGTGGATGCGAGCCGCGACCCTGCTGTCCACCATCCACCTGAAGAACCTCCCCACGGAGAAGACCAAGCCGCATCTCTCCGATTTCCCCCGGCTGAATTTATCCTCGGTGCTCATGTTGAACATGGACAGCGCGCTGAGGGCCGCGGCGATGCAGTTGACCGAAATGGTCCACGATAGAATCATCCTGATGGCACTTTGGACTTCGTATTTGGTGCATTTGCCGTAGCGCAAACTCAGCCGTTGCGCTTCCCTGGCGATCCTCACCAGCGCGCGGCTCACGAGCGTGGAGAGGCGCGCCAGCAGATCCGCGGAAACGGTCCCGAACCTCAACTCTTCCTCCTTGTTGAGCGCGTTCTCCACCTCCCCGAGGCTCCATGGCACATCCTCAAGCTCGGGAAGTTTCGCACAGTGTCCGGAACACTCCAGGGTCTCGCCGTCTTCAGCCAGGACGGTGTTGACGGTGTCTAGGCTGTTGTGTCGACTGCGCATGGAGTCGGTCAGATGCCAGCAGTGCCCTCCATGTGCATAGGAGATGTGCGCCTCGGAGTAGCACAGAGACAAGCTGGATGACCTGAAGGAGTCCGCGGCTCCACCGTAACCCGAATCCAGCGTCAAATCCTCCAGGGTCCTCGCCACGGATTTACCCCTTTTTGCCATAACTGCACTTCATAATGTCCACAAGGCTAAAAGCAAGGGGAAACGTTCCTTTGCAAACAAACGCCACTGCTTGGCTGCTTTATTCTGTCCACAGTGTTATTGAAAAGGCACAGGCGAGTTCCCAGATTGTTGCGTTCACTGTTGAAAATGCGCCCCCAACTTTGAAGGAGCAGTGGTGTTGTTATGGCACACACTAGTGTGTTTGAAGGCTGCGAAGCATCAGTTGGAGGAGGAGCCACATACAGTACTGCATCCAATACGCTGACGGGGCCATTGCTGCGTACGGTTGGTTTTGAATTCGCACGGTGCTGCATGATAGTTCTGTGTACTTCTGTTCATCTGGAGATCCCCTCTAAAAAAGTTATGAAGAGATGTTAGACCGTGTAAAAATGAAACTCCCATGTTGACACCAACGTAGGCTATATAAAGTATTAACCAAAGTATTTCTTAGTGTTATGATATAAAGGTCATTGAACATTATTTATTTATTTAGATATAGATTTACATAAAGTACTAAATAAAGAAATTTGGTATTCTGAATAATTTAGATAGATAGATAGATAGATAGATAGATAGATAGATAGATAGTGATTTTTATAATTTTGCTTTAAAATGAAAAGTTGCAATTAAGTAAATTCACTACTGAACTGCTCATTAAACCCACTGTTCCCAGAATTTTTTACTCTGATAAGATTGCATTCCATTTACTAAGAACTCCATCAGTAAATAAACTGTAATCGGTCTCTGGAGTGAAAGCAGAGCTTTAGATCTAGTGGTCTTAAGTGGCCAAAACAAACAGATAGACTTTATACAACTAGTAGTCAGCATGCATGAAACTGCTCCGATCCAGTAGACCAAGCAGGGCAGCATGTTTGAGGACAAAAAGCAAGGGATCAAATGAACACCTGTCCTCTTCCCCATTCTTCCTTCCATATGGGGCTCAGAGTAACGAGATTCCTATTCATTAATAATGAAGAGTATGCATAATATATCAGTCATCTTGAATGGAGGCTTCTTGTTAACTTCACTCCCACATAAAAAGGTCATAGGTTTTCAATGTAAAACTAAGGATAAAAGTGAGACATCAAGCACTTCTTATTTTCCTAGTAGCTTTGACCAATGTAGTAAGAAAGTAGCACAAAGTAAAAATAGCCTACTAAAT
Organism: Sinocyclocheilus anshuiensis; assembly: GCF_001515605.1. Taxonomy (NCBI): domain Eukaryota; kingdom Metazoa; phylum Chordata; class Actinopteri; order Cypriniformes; family Cyprinidae; genus Sinocyclocheilus; species Sinocyclocheilus anshuiensis. Next base: position 115,562 of record NW_015555715.1, read on the forward strand.
AATAGACATAACTCAAAATGACATTAAGACATTTATGTTTAATGACTTAAGAGATTGCAATAGCATCAGTGACTGTAACATAAGAAAGCAAAAAAAAGATGCTTTTAGAGCTGAAATACACTTTATCATTTAAATGTTTTCAAACCTGCTTTAATAAGAGGGGGCCATATTTTACTCAACACTGACCTCTCTGGATAACAAAAAATTAAGACTATAAGAGAATTACTTAACAGTTTGAAAGTGTAACTTGTTTTTTCCTAATGAAACGCACTGAACCTCATAGTTTCATTACAATTCTATTTTTATTCTGATAATTAATTTGTATCTCATACTTATTCTATTAAGAATATCAGATCAAGAAACTATTTGAGATACGTTCTTGAATTTAGGATTTTGTCGTGGTAGACTGCCATCTAGTGTTCAACCAAAGCAATCATCATGTCTTATTCACTCAAACGACAATAATAGTCTGAACTCAGACATCAGTCAGTGACATTACAAATTACCCTCATTCACCTGAAATCTGTCAGTAATTTCATAGGGGATGAAAGATATAGGTTATATCAAGTTGGTTGACATTTAGGTCTCTCCAGACTAGTTTCCATGATTAACAAAATGACCACCCCTGATCTCAAATCAGCAGTAAAGCAGTAGAAAAGAGGCTTGATCTTTAAATGATAAATTGCTTCAATTACTTTATTGTATGTTAATGTTCTCTGTATCTATCGAAGCGCAGACCTAGTCAATAAACTAATTATATATTGGATCAATATAGTAGTCCCCTTTGTGAATTGCTGTTTTTCTCAACATATTGATCTTTCATCATAGGCTATTTACTGCCTCCAAATACAAGATTTGTACCAAATGAACTATCAATGCTCATGTGAAGAAAAGTAATATCACATTAAAATTTGAAAATACTTTGCAACATATTATGCTACACTGATACAACAAAGCGATCAAACTGTTTCCATTGCCCAGGAAAAAAGATAATCAGTTGTGCCTGATGAAGACTTGACTGGTCGAAACTTTGTGCTGTTTGTTAAATAAATTTTTGGAGCTGTAATTTCAGTCTGCAGACATTATTTTTTCTTTGTTTATTTGTTATTTTTATATCCTGCACCTGAACCCAAGGCGGGTGTTTTGAATGTCAACACATTTTTGCATTTGTTTGATTTCAGGAAAAAAAGATACAACGAATAATGTAAACCTTTTATGACAACATGCCCCAATAGTGTTATATACTATGGGGTAAGTTGTCACAATAGAACCTGCCATTATAATCTATTACATGCTTTGCAGCAAATTTTCAACAGTAAAAGAAAAAGAAAAAAGAAAAAGAAACAAAGGAATATCTCAAATGAAATTAACAAAAATGGAAAAAATGGTTTGGCCAATAAGCAATGAAATGAAAAAATCAAGGCTTTATAAAACTTGTATAACATATGTGACAACTTAACCCGACCTGGTTAATGACTGACACTCTAGTCTCCAGAACACATTCCTGCCTTTATAATGTAATTGCCTCAATGCATACCAGTGTGGTTTCATTGTTTACCCATATCTATAGCCGATAATAGGCCTTTAATATTATTGTAATTTTAGTTTGGAGGGTTTTGCACTAGGTGTTTGAAACCAAAAAAGAAAATTATTGATAGAGAAAACAGGTATGTTACTGGACTTTTGACTCAGATTTTTACTAGTATAAAGCCCTTGTGACAACTATCCCCAGTCATTACTATATAGTAGCTTATTATGTATTAGGCTATATAACAATTACATAATTTATTATTAGACTGCTACTAGTTCACCTTAAATTTGAAGTGATGTTACGGCCATAATAGTTTATACACTTAAAGTGACGTCCTACCACTAGTGCACAAATATGTACCCTAAAACTCATCCGTTCCCTTGTGCCTTTGTTCATGTGCCTATCCGGGTACTCACGCCCTGTCCAATCAGAGTCGAGCAGTAACATCGGCACAAAAAGCTTTTTCTATGCATTTATCTAAATGCACTATTATCTTAAGTGACCTTTACACGTCATGGTAAAACATAATCGAGAACATGTAATTAACTTGACAAAATCTGCCTCAATTGTGATGTTACCAGTGCTAAAAGGCGCGAGTCTGCGCGAGCACGCCGCAGAAACGTGATGGTCTATTACGTGTGCCGCGCGTATCTGACCAATCAGCTGCGTAGGTGCCAGTTTGCGTCAGTGGGTGGGCGGAGTCGACTAATAGCTGACGGTTCACGGGGTGAATTAAAATTGACATTCAACTAAAAGACAACAATAGTGTGGATATTCATCTCTAATCGACGCTTGTATTGACATATGAATAGAGAACGTGTACTTACATATGGATATAATCTGAGAACGCATATATTTAACGTTTTAGGAAGAAGTTAAACGGCTGTTGTTGTTTTCTGTCTGTCTTCGTGAGTCCATGTTGACGCTCGCGTGCGTTCTTTGTTGAGGTTTTCCTGTGCGTGTTTTTGTTTGAAATATCAATCCGTCAGTTTTACACTCAGTGGCGCGTGTTTTGTCTAGGCGTACAGTCTAAACGCACTGAATTCGCTGATGCACACGCATCGTGTCAGTAACGGTGTGTAAAGCAACTATATGAATTTTCGCTGTGTAATTCAGCCGACACGAGCGCAGAGATCTAGCTTCAACATGGGAAAAGTTTTTCTTGAGCAAGGCTGAAAAAGACGTAATCAGACCAGACTTTATACCTGAATTGAGAAGCCAAGTTTGGGCGTTGCTGGAGCATTCGTGATTTCAGAAGGCGCTGCGGTACATGAGTAATGGTGGTCAACACGATCCACTGGTTCAGGAAGGGCTTAAGGCTCCATGATAACCCATCTTTGCGGGACTCTATAATAAGAGCAGATACTCTGAGATGCGTTTACATACTGGACCCCTGGTTTGCAGGATCGTCCAACGTGGGAATCAACAGATGGAGGTGAGTTTCCTTTGGATTCAAGCCCGTGTGTGCAGAGAACATCAGATCCTGTGACAAACCAAGTTGTCTATAAGTTACTTACACTGCTGTTCAAAAGTTTGGGATCAGTAAGATTTTGTATGTGTTTTAAAGAAGCCTGTTCTGTTCATCAAGGCTGTATTTATTTGACCAAAAATGCAGAAAAACAGTAATATTGTAAAACAGTATTACCATTTAAAATAATGGTTTTAATATACTTTAAAATATAATTTATTTCTGTGATGCAAAGCTGATTTTGCATCATCATTACTCCAGTATTCAGTGTCACATGATCCTTCAGAAATCCTACTAATATGCTGATTTATTATCACAGTTGTGCTGCTTATTTTTTTTGGAACCTGTGATACTTTTTTTCAGGATTAGGCCTATTTGATGAATAGAGTTAAAAAGAACAGCATTTATGTAAAATAGAAATCTTTTCTAACAATATAAGTATTTATTATCACTTTTTATCAATTTAACACATCCTTGCTGAATAAAAGCATTAATTTATTTAAAAAAAAAAAAAAAATACCCCAAACTTTTGAACGGAAGTTTATATTGTTACAAAATATATATATTTTGAATAAATGCTGCTCTTTTTAACTTTTTATTCTGAAAAAACAAAAGTATCACAGGTTCCAAAAAATATTGTTTCCAATACTGATAATAGATAAGCATATTAGAGTGATTTCTGAAGGATCATGTGACGCTAAAGACTGGAGCAATGATGCTGATGAAAATTCAGCTTTGCATCACAGGAATAAATTATATTTTAAAGTATATTAATTAACCATTATTTTAAATTGCAATACTATTTCACAATATTACTGTTTTTTTTTTCTGTATTTCCGATCAAATAAATGCAGCCATGATGAGCAGAAGAGACTTCTTTAAAAAATTACAAATCGTACTGATCCCAAACTTTTGAACGGCAGTGTATGTTTTTTAGTACTTAATAATAATAATAAGTAACACAGTAGTAAGTAGTATATTTTCACTTTCATTTCATATTCATAGGTACTAGTAATTTAAACGACTGTTAAATTATATACTTGCTACTAGTGCTTATTTGTTATTACTAATAAGTAATCCAATAGTAACTAATATATTTTCACATTAACTAGTAACCATTAATTAGGTACTAGTAATTTAAACGACCAGAATCTATTAAATTAGACACTAGTCATTTGCTACTAGTCCAGGGCCTGAATTTCCTGTTGTAAAATGGGGGGGAATTTCCCCTTTAGGTGGCTCTTCTGGGGGGATTTTTTTATTTTGAGGGGGGAGTTAGGGTATTTTTTTAGACATTTTTAAACTACAATTATCCAACCTAAATGTTTCGTCACCCAGTGTATTTGTATTTGTGTTTTACAATTTATAATGTTGTTGATTCATATTTATATTGTGAGGAGGATTCTTAAAAATAACTTTGATTTCAAATTCTGAATTGAATTTATTTTAGCTAAAAAAGACAAGTAAACAATCAGTAATAAAATAATAATAGATAAATGACAAGCAATGGCACAAACAAATACAATAACAAGATACAACTAAATTAAGTTTTTCAGGTAGGTATAACAGTAATATTCAGGTACAGAAATACCACAAAAACTGAATAATCTATTTAACTTTAACTGGTTAATTAATCTATTTAACTGGTTAGTCTTCAGTGTATAATTAAACAGACAGCAGCAGGTTTTTTTTAGGTTTCTCAACTGTTTACATTCACTTACTAGCCTATATACCGACAATGTTTAGTATAAATCTGTATTACTGTATTAAATAAACTGTTTATGTGAATTTTAACTATTTTCTAATTTAACAGATATGTTTAAATTAGTAGTATTTTAGAAATTAAATTCTATATCAATATGTGGTTTAGATGATAACTGTTCACTTCAGACTAGTATGTATTCCAGTTGTTGTTGGTACCTTTTCCAGTATTACTAGTAATTACTCATCAGGTAGGTACTATTATTTATTCTCATGTACTGTAGACTGGTACCCATGTCTTGTACAAAAGGTATTAGAATAAGCACTAGCAAAACTGGAATACAGTTACTAGTGACTAAAAATAAGTACTAGTACAGTTTCTAGTGAAATCTGAATATGTACCATCAAAAACTGGAATACATACTAGTGAAGTGAATAACCATAGACCCACATAAAATTCAGTAGCATAAATGAACAGTTTGTTACCAGTAACAGTGGAAATAGTTACCTGGCGCCAATATTTATATAATCTATTCAATTAGCACTAGCAATTTCACTCGTAACTGTTGTATAAATACTACTACTATACTAATCAATACTAATATTGATTGAATACTAGTGTCTCTCTCTCTACAAATATACACGCATACATAGTGACTAGTCAGTACTAGTATCTTTTCAATTTCACTAACACACACACACACACACACACACAATGTTGGAATGTGTGGTTGAGATTAGGATTTTAAAAGCTGAATTGAGTGCAGATCTGCATCTGAATGGTGAAAGTGATCTTTCATTACTGTCAAAATGAATAGCTCAGGATGTAGCGGAGTTTCTGTAAGCTGTGCCATGCTGTGTAAAATATATAGCTTAAGAAGCTTTACATTTCCAGTTTGTTTATTTATTTATTTGCTGTAAGCTTATTTTTCAATTAAAAATTTTACTTGGTGGCTATGAGTAGCCCTTTCTTAAGTAGCTATTTTAAAGACCATTTCATTAAGTTTAATATGGGATTGTTTTACCATTTTGTAAGGACTTGTACAATACCAAAAAAGTAAAACTGCCATTCTTTTGGTTTACTGTTAGTGCTGGGTGGCTATATCTTTATTAGAGTGTACTATGTGGTGGGATATCCTTGTGAGATGCTTGAGCGGTCACCCTCATAGCAGAGTTATGATATAACGTACAGCTCAGCCACCTCTCCTCTCCCCCGGTGCAGGACGTGAAGAAGTAGGTCAGTTTGTTAGTAGATCCTACTTTTCCACCTCCTTCAAACAGCCTCTCGCCTACGGTATGCCACCACTCCTCTTTATGGTTGCTAAACTGTAACCAAAATTACAACCCACACAAAGGCTTTTTTTTGAGAGGTCACGTGTATAATTTGTCTATATTTGTGTCTTACATTTCACTGCTGGTCATATATTCTCTATATAACCATGTATGTGACAAATAAAAAAATCTTGAATCTTGAGTCTTGTCCCCTGAATTGCCCTGCAATACTTTTGTTCTTTTGTAATAGGTCTATGTGTCAAAGACACCCTGGCTGATGTCCTAGTAATATGTTTGATTTTACATACACATGCACAGCCTATTTGTGCAGTCCAGCTTGACAGGAAGATATTTATTGTTTTCTATTTGAATATATATTAAAATGTAATTTATTTTTGTGATGGTAAAGCTGAATATTCAACAGCTATTACTCCAGTCTTCAGTGTCACATGATCCTTCAGAGATCATTCTAATATGCTGATTTTCTGTTCATTAAACATTTCTTTTTATTCTCAATGTTGAAAAAGATTTGGCTGCTTAATGTTTTTCTAACAAGCTAAAATTTGTACTGGAAGACAAAACATGTAATTCAGACTTGTAGAACAAGCTGCATGTGTGCTTTCATGTGCAGATCCATTGAAATGGCAGTGACATTTTCATCTTGATCTGGGATGTGCTGTAGCGGATCAGACGTCTTTAGGAAGGGTCGCAGACAAGCTCAACTAGATGCTGCTGATACACAGTGTAGCGAATCAGCTCATGGGGAAATATGAATAATTAATCATAACTAGTTATAATTAATTATAAATATTTAGATCTGCTTAGATATTTACTTGACCTCTCAGGGTCAACTGTCTGTCAATTCTAAGAACGTTAATTTCCTGATTAAGGTAAATAACTTTCTTACTGTACAGTTCTACAGAGAGCCTGTAGCATAAATCGGCATGATTAAGGGACTCCAGTTATGAGCAAACAATGAACAACGTCAAGTGTGATACAAGACTTTATTAACTACATAAACACTTAAACTAGTCTAACATACTACATAAACACTTAAACTGGTCTGACATACACATACACACACACACACTCACACACACACATTTGGTACCGAAATACCGGGTCTTTTGACAACACTAAGTGCAGCTAAAAATAAAATCATGCATGCTATTTTACAGTGTGAGGTTTTTACTGGCTTTTTTAACCAAACAGTGACCATGAAGTTTGATAAGGTCTATAATAATCTAATAAACAACCTAAATGACTAAACGGATAAACTGAATTTTTAGCCCCATGCAACATAATAAGATCATGAGGTCATGCCAACTCCGTGGGCATTTTTTAAAAGAATGAACATTTTTCCAGTTATGCCAAGCTCTAAAATAATTTATTGGGTAGAAATTGTGAGTAAAAATATTTTAAAAACTCTTATTCTTAATCCTTATCCAATATATCACGAAGTAAGGGTCATGCAAATTCTTGAGTTAAAAAGAGCAGGAACCCTGAAGAACATTCAGCTCTTAAAACTTCTTAAAAGTCCTGAAGTGTTATTATTTTAATTAATTTTCTTTAATGTATAGAATTTGGGCTAGGGGCTTTTGAATGTTGTTGTGGACCAGTATGAGTTCCATTCTTCTCAAAACAGTTGCCGTTAGCCATTGAATTCTACAGTATTATTATTATATATATTTTTTCCTGTACTATAGAAATCAATTGCTACCATAAACATTCTTAAGAATATCTTCTTTTGTGCTCAAACAGAAGAAAGAAACTAAATGATGACAGAATTGTCATTTTTGGAAGAACTATCCTTTTAAGAAACCCAGGTGTAGCATACTGTGAAGCAACTTTTATTTCTGCACAATGTCTGTTTTCACTTTCTTTTTTAAAGAAAACTTAGGCAGTACACTGTCGGTAAACTAGTATTCCATTCCATTCTAAACACAGCCCATGAAATGCAGAATATAACCAATGTGTTTGTCTGTTAGTGCCCTCTGCTGGACTAGTCAGAAAAATCTCACTCTTGTTCCTGCAAGAGGTTAAAATGAACAACTATGTCTATCTAAACTACTGTTTAATTTGCTTGTCATTTATTAAAATTTGATTACACTTTGTATTACAGGTTTTTGCTGCAATGTCTTGAGGACTTAGACGCCAGCCTTCGCAAGCTTAACTCTCGCCTCTTTGTCATCAGGGGACAACCCACGGATGTCTTTCCAAGACTTTTCAAGGTTAGCGAACAGACCACCTTAGCCTATTCAACAGTTTTGTGTAAACTCTCTGTCAGTACATGCTGTTCTGTGTCTGCCCCTTATTTGACTCTGCATCTCTCTTTTTTTCTTTTTTTTTCCCCTAGGAGTGGAAAATCACCCGGCTGTCATATGAGTACGACTCCGAGCCCTTCGGGAAGGATCGTGATGCAGCCATTAAGAAGCTGGCCACTGAGGCAGGGGTGGAAGTCTTCGTCAGGATCTCCCACACACTCTATGATCTGGACAAGTGAGTGTATCTGTAATCATTGCCATATGCCTATATGACTCCCACGTAGTTGTCAGCAGTCCTGTGGGAAGCTGTTGCCCATCATGCCTGATAGTTAACTCTTTATTGAGAATGTTATGCAGACAGATAGTGAGATCACACAGATACAGAGATTTTTAATCTATCATATGAATATCAAAAAGAAATGGCATTTAAAATACTAAATATTGTGTTACACAAAAATAAAAGTTGTGTGTTCAAAAGCATATTAGCATTTGTTGTGGGAAACATGTAAGTTCTTGTTATTGGCTTTGAATTTTAGTATCCTGACAACTCTGAAATGCCATAATATTGTGTACATATTCTAATTGTCCCATGTGTTCTCTCTGTGCCTCTAGGATCATAGAGTTAAATGGAGGACAGTCTCCTCTCACCTATAAACGATTTCAGACGCTCATCAGCAGAATGGATCCTGTGGAAATACCAGCAGAGACTATCACGGCTGTAGTCATGGGCAAATGCGCCACACCAGTCAGCGATGACCATGACGACAAGTTTGGCGTTCCCTCGCTGGAGGAGCTCGGTGAGACACCCGTGTTCCCTCCCTTTGCATGTATGTGCATGTGTCTGCTGTAAATGAGATTTTGAATGAGTATTTGTGTCTTCAGGTTTTGAAACGGATGAACTGTCCTCAGCTGTGTGGCCTGGTGGAGAGACAGAAGCTTTGACTCGACTAGAGAGACACCTGGAGAGGAAGGTAGACATGTGCTCTATTACAGTTTTTGCAGTTATGCTTTTATTGTATTACACCATATTTATTATAATAATCATCGCGCACTCAGCAGGGCTATTATAGTTAGCTAAAACTATAAACCATAAAAATTTGCATTAATTTAAATAAAATAAAAAAACTTAAACATTTTATTTCAGCTAGTTTCCAAGACAACATTTTCATTTAGTTTAACTTGATGTACTAAAATAGCGTAAACTAAAATGGAAATAAAAATGAATAAAAACTAGATATATTTGAAAACAACAACAAAAAAACGAATAAAGAAGACAAAAATACAATTATTAGCGTCAACTAAAATTAACATGAAAGCATAAATTGTAAAAAATAAAATATAATTTAAAATATGAACAAAAACTCTATGCATTAAATATAGTTTATGCATTAAAGTTTATGGATTACATTGATTAAAAGTGACAGATATTTATAATGTTATAAATACATTTTAAATAAATGCTGTTCTTTAGAACTTAATATTAATCAAAGAATCCTGAAAATAAAATATCATGGTTTCCACAAAAATATTCAGCAGCACAAATGTTTTTAACATTGATAATAAAAATAAATGTTTCTTGAGCAGCAAATCAGCGTATTAGAATGATTTCTGAAGGATCATGTGATGCTGGAGTAATGATGCTGAAAATTCTGCTTTACCATCACAGGAATAAATTACATTTTAAAGTATATAATAAAATAGAAAACAGTTATTTTAAATTGTAATAATATTTCACAATATTACTGTTTTTACTGTATTTTTCAACAAATAAATCCAGCCTTGGAGAGCATAAGAGACTTCTTTCAACAACATAAAAAAAAAAAAATTCTCCAAACCCCCAAAACTCCAAACTTTTGACCGTTAGTATAGTTTGTATATATTAACTACTTCCTATTGGGCTTTTTTTTTTCAGGCTTGGGTGGCTAATTTTGAGCGTCCCAGAATGAATGCTAATTCCTTGCTGGCCAGCCCCACAGGCCTGAGCCCTTACCTCCGGTTTGGCTGCCTCTCCTGCAGACTTTTCCATTTCAAACTAACAGACCTCTACAGAAAGGTAAAGGTGAACAACACCGTCTTACTCTGACTTTTAAGGTATTTTTCATCACTCTGATAACCGATCATAAGATCTTAAGTGGCTGACAAGTTATTCTCATCCTTTTTTTCCTGGCTTTTCAAATGCAGGTCAAGAAAAATAGTGTCCCACCACTGTCCCTTTATGGCCAGCTGCTCTGGCGTGAGTTCTTCTACACGGCTGCCACTAACAACCCACACTTCGACAAAATGGAGTTCAATCCCATCTGCGTGCAGATCCCATGGGACAGGAACCCCGAAGCTCTGGCGAAGTGGTCAGAGAGCCGGACTGGTTTCCCGTGGATTGATGCCATAATGACCCAGTTGAGGCAGGAGGGCTGGATCCACCATCTGGCCAGGCACGCTGTAGCTTGCTTCCTCACACGTGGAGACCTGTGGATCAGCTGGGAAGAGGGCATGAAGGTACTGCAATCATTGTTCTGAATTTCAATAAAAGAACTGTTGTTGCTTTCTGTATTAAAATCTATATTGATTTTGTTTGATTTGTTTTTAAAGGTGTTTGAGGAGTTGTTGCTGGATGCAGACTGGAGCGTCAACGCTGGAAGCTGGATGTGGCTTTCATGCAGCTCATTCTTCCAGCAGTTTTTTCACTGTTACTGTCCGGTGGGCTTTGGTCGACGTACCGACCCAAATGGAGACTATATAAGGTACCACTCTTAACCCTTGCTGACATCCACAAACATTCAGTTAAATATAAATTACCAGTTTATTTCAATATTGAGACCATTCTCTTTGAATGCTTATTTTATTATTATGATTATTATTACAGACGCTATTTGCCCATATTGAGGGGCTTCCCTGCCAAATTCATCTATGACCCTTGGAATGCCCCAGAAAGTGTTCAGAAGATCGCTAAATGCATAATTGGAGTGCACTATCCTAAACCCATGGTTAATCACGCTGAGGCCAGCAGGATAAACATCGAGCGAATGAAGCAGATTTACCAGCAGCTGTCCTGCTACCGGGGCCTAGGTAAGAAAATGCAGAGCTTTTTCAAAACCCCAACTCTTAAAAAATCTCGTTTAACTTTCTTGTAATGCTTTTCAGGGCTCCTTGCAACTGTTCCATCCAACGCAACCAACAATGGATATGGTAATGGAGCAGGTCCTTCCTCAGGAGACGACACACAGGAGAGCACTCACATTACAGGTAAACCAACAAGCACATTGTCATACTCATCTTATAATTCATCTCTGGAAATGTCTGATAATGCTGAGAGCTTTTGCTGTAATCTAGGGGTTTCCAAATGTTTTCATCAGCCGAACCCCTTACATGTAAAATATATACTTGAAGTACATAAGTTAATGACACCTTTATGGTTCTCTGGTTATTGGTCACATAACCAGTAAGAAAATGGAATAAAATGCACTTGTATTGTAAAATATTGAGTATCATTATAATGATTTTAAATACATTACAAGTTACAATACTAATATTGATGCCTAAAAGTTGTTGATTTTCAAACATTTTTAAGCTTTAAACATTTCAAATGCTCCGTTTTATTTTGGCTGAAATGCTGTTAACTTCTGTTCACAAAAATTTTGGAAATTATGCAAACGTGTAAATAAACTATGTGTAAAGAACCCCCGTTTTTGTGAAACCCTGGTCTAATTGATCCAATTTTAGTTATATTGTGCACTTTTATTCATCATGTGTATTGGCAGTTTGGTTCATTTCAGTTATACTTGTGTTGGAATATTTACCCTTTCTTTACCAGCAGTGCACCCATCACCAGCAAGTTCTCAACCAAAATTCTCACCATTTACAGTGTCATGTGATCAACTGTCTGTCAACAGTGTACAGCCACAACCAGGTATGTATTGACAGATGCATGGATTTTGAAATATAATAAATGCTGCTTACATGTGAGGCTGCTTTATTAAGATGTCTGTCTTTCCGATCTAGGTTACTCAGGTGTTGGTATGGTTGGACAAGCTCACAAACAGTCACAGAGAGGTGAGTTCTGTTCAAACGGTCTCGGAGGACTCCTAGCATATTCTGAACTCAAGCTGTCTCACTGTGGCCTAAAATGTTTTCATTTAATTGAACTACACTATATAATTTGTTCTTTGTTGTGATTTGCTTATAACAAGTCAATGACAGGCTAGTTTAAACACACCCGATCTTGCAATGAAAAGAAGGGTTTACCTCATGTTTGTGGAGGATTATATTTTGATGAAAGCACAGACTTTTCAAAATCAGGGCTATTGATCTGTGGACAGTTACGCTACCATTCAAACGTTTGGGGGTGGTAAGATTTTTTTTTTTAATGTTTTTGAAAGATAATATTGTGAAATATTAGTACAATTTAAAATAACTGTTTTCTGTTGTAATATATTGTAAAATGTCATTTATTCCTGTGATGGAAAAATAAATCTTTTGTAACATTATAAATGTCTTTGTCACTTTTGATCAAAGTTTAAACTTTAAACTTTTGAATGGTACTGTACAATTTCCATGCCACTCGAACAATGATTTTGTAAAAAATTACAACCTCAAGCTGTTTTTGTGTTTAGGGAGAGGGACAAGTACTTTGAAGCGGCATAGTGAAGACCGAGCTTCAGATGGTTTGTCGAAGATTCAGAGGCATGACGGTAACTAGCTGCTTCGGAAGCAAGGATATACACACACCTCTCCTCAGACTAGTGTTTGGACCTGTCCTGAACCGTAGCTCAAAGGACAATGTCTCCGCATGCCATATCAACTCCTCCATGCTTTGCTTTGCCATGGTGTCATTCTGCTTATAGAGCTTGAGTTAGCGTTGAGGTCAAATGTGGTGGCCCAGGGAACTGTCAACTAAGCTGTTTGACATTGTATAATGTATGTAGTTACAGAATTTAAGATGTCTACATTTTTGCAAGCTGTATGTTGATTAATTGTGGAGGAAAATGTTGTGTAGTATTCACGCAATCCAAATGTCAAACATTGTTTTCTCTTTGAAATTGTGTGTATCTACCATACCATTTGATGTCCATTTGTGCAATGTTGTTGCAATAACTGTGTTTTTAATAGCGATCATCGGGAGCAAACTGGCCACTAATTGAGAATCTTTAAACTAGTCGTTCTTTGATAAGTCAAACGATTTGATTTATCTAAATGTTCAATTCTAATTTATAAATAGACACATTAAAAGGTCTTTGCAGTCCACAGCAAAAATCTGTATATTTAGTCAGATTTTTGCTTTTTATAACGGAGTAATTATCATTGAGGCCTGTGGCTCTTAAGCACAAGTGGATTTGTTTCAAGACAATTGCAGGGAAACAAACCTACTATGTATGTAAGTGTATACTGTAAGTAATTCAGTCTGCAAACCACTGTACATAACTTTTTTCTTGCTTATTTACAGACTTGCTGTTATATTTTTTATATGAGAGACAATACCTTTTTTTGAATGTTGTAATTTTGTCTTTATAAATCACCATTAAAACATGATAGACCTGTTACAGTGCTACAGTGATTATGAGAGCATGTTCATCAGTATTCAGTATTATTGAATTTATTTTGATTTTCTTAACATTCATTATCAGTGTTGGCTATTAACAGACCACATGTAATCTGTTTTACACGATCAGATTACTATTATGTTTGTATGAATTACATGTGGGTTGCATGACCTGTCAGACGAAGTCAATAAATTACTTGTTAATCTGTTTGTAATTTTCTAATTGTGACCCTAAATTTTAAAATGTACATGCACAGTAAAGACACATGGAAAATATCTCGGAGTAATGCAGTTCTTGCCTTCCAAACATTAATATGACAGTATGCACTACCATTCAAAAGATTTTAGAATATTTTATAAAGTTCTATTTTATAACGTCTCACCAAGGCATTTTATTTGATCAAAAATACAGTAAAAGCAGAATTATTTTGAAATATTGCTATAATTTAAAATAATTATCTATTTAAATATATTTTAGTAATTTTTCCTGTGATGGCAAAGCTTAATTTTCAGCAGCCATTACTTCAGACTCGCCACAAAAAAATCTATTTTACTTGTCAGACTTCTGTTTAAGGAAAGGTATAATAAAAAGGTGTAGTTAGAATAATGTTACTTTTTTTATTTATCTGGTTCTTTAACCTGTAAACACCATTGATTACAGACAGCCACACCCATGGTGTCACATGGTGACTCAAGCAGATGTTTAAAAGCTCCATAATCTAACTGGGTTGAGGTCGAGAAGGATGCCAACACCTCATCTAAAGCCCAATGGACGACGGTAGTTTGTAACATAAACCAGATAAGCTGTTCTTAGCGAAAGTCGTAAATGATGAACATCGAGGGGGAGGAGATGCGCAAACCAATCCGGCTCATCGCGGCTGCCTGCAGTGACATGGGCATAGGAAAGAACGGACAGCTTCCCTGGAGCCTTCCGTAAGACATACTCAGTTACAATGCTCTCTCAATCCAGCGATTTTGTCCAGTTGGAATCGCTCTATTTTATAAGTTATGTTAGATATGAATGAATAGTTTGGATCAGTAATCAGATGAATTCATGAACGACGTGACGTGACGAATATTTGATCGGGAACGGTCGACGTACACTTTGGTGTCCAATTCCTTTATTAGCATTCGAGGCATAAACTAGTTATATAGCAATAACTAGTTTAAAAACATCAAATCGGTGTCTGTCTGATTACAGCGGTCTTGTACCTTCTGGACTGTGTGCAACAATTTAAATCCATGGTACAAGTTACAAGTTTTTGTAAGATTGTTTCTTATTAAGTTCAAGTTTTTGTCTCTCTCTGTGTGTGTGTGTGTGTGTGTGTGTGTACACACACAGCTCACATAAAATTATTTTGATCTTTTTATTTTGAGATTTCATTTTGAAATGTTTATTTTTACCACTTGTCATTTTGAACATTTTCTGCACCTCTTTTTTCTCTCTCTTTCTCGTGGAATATGTCACTGACCTTTAGACCTCTCAAACTGAATGTCAGCAAGTTTTTGAATTAGAGAGATGGAAACTTCGAGCCCCCCAGTGCCCGCCCCGTTTGAGATAAGAGATAACAGCATGTGCAGACAGGGGCTATAGACTATTGGGAATTTCTTTATCTTTCTGGTATATGATATTATGTTGGTATGAGCCTTCTCAACCATACCTATTAAACAGGATCAACGCATGCAGTGTGATGCAGGATAACTTTGGTTCAACTCTGATTTGGGCACACAACCCTGCTTTTTTGAAAGCTATAAACACATCAAAGATATTTGTCATGCAGCTCGAATTGCATTTTGCACACTTTGCTGTTATCAAAGTTGAATTAATGTGTCAAATGGCGCACAAAATATCTAATGTGCTCATGTTGTTTACAGAAAAGAATTTCAGTTCTTTATGGATACAATTACAGCTGTTTCAGCACCTGGTAAGTGTCGTTAAATGTTATGTTTGGTTTGATTTATATTTTAGTTAATGTAATTTTAACAGTATAATTAACAAAAAAAAACAACAGTTCTTTTTCTCTGGTGCACATCAGGGAAGAAGAATCTGGTTGTCTGGGGGCGAATCTGCTGGTTCTCCTGTTCTGAGACGGTCTTCCCTTTGGCCAACTGCATCAATTTGGTATTGAGCAGGAAGCTGATGTAAGTATGTTCATTTATAAACATTTTTATGCAACTGCACTGCAGTTTGGGGTCAGTAAGATTTTTTTTTTTTTAAGAAATCAACACTTTTGTTCAGCAAGGATGCATTAAACTGATCAAAAGTAAAGACATTTATATGTTACAAAAGATTTATATTTAATATAAATGTTGTAATGTTGTATGCTTTGGAACTTTATATTCATCAAAGAATCTTTGAAAGAATGTATCACAGTTTCCACAAAAATATAAAGCGGCATGACTGTTTTCAACATTTATAATAATAAAAAAAATCAGCATATTTAAAAGATTTCTAAAGGATCATGTGACACTAGCGACTGGAGAAATGGCTGCAGAAAATTCAGCTTTGCATCACAGGAATAAATTACATTTAAAACATTTTAAATTATAATATTTCACAATATTATAATTTTTCTTTTTAGTATTTGCTCAAATAAATGCAGGCTTGGTGAGCATAAGAGACTTCTTTCAACAACATTAAAAAATATACTGACCCCAATCTTTTAAACAGTAGCGTATATTATGATTTCTGTATTTATTTACTGTATTCTGCATTACTTCAGTGCAGTGCCTCCACGTGCCCACTGTCTGTGTAAGGATTTCGGATCAGTAATTCACCTGGCTTCTGAGCCTCCCTTATGTCACATTGTGGAGACCATCTGGGTTTTAGGAGGCCCAGAGGTGTATAAGGTGAGAAGCCTGATTTATGCAACATGTATATACAATGTAATAAGTGTAAATTTATACAGTAATTCAATTAATATTGTAACTGTGCTATTTAGGAAAGTCTTGAGCATCCATGGTGTGATCTCATCTATCTCACTGACATCATGGCCGACTTTGACTGTGATGTCTTTTTCCCAAAATTTGACCGCAATGTTTTCAGAAAACAAAAGGGGTAGGATTATCCCCTCATTTATGATTTGAGTTACGAATATAATAAGGCAACACTTTACAGTTAGGTCCTATTTGTTAACATTAGTTAATGCATCGTCTAACATTAACAATGAGCAATACATTTGCTTCAGTATTTATTCATCTTTGTTAATGTTTGTTCATTGTTAGTTCATGTAAACTCAGGTCCATTAAATTAAATGTACAGACACAACTTTTGATTTCAATAATGTAGTAAATGCTGAAATTAATATGAACTAAGATTAATAAATGCTTTAGAAGTATGTTTAATTGTGAGTTCATGTTAACTAATGTAGTTAACTATGTTAACAAATGGAACCTTGTTGTAAAGTCTTACTGATAATACTTGCCTCATATTATGCAGCAAATGCATTGTAATTTGTCTGATTAATTGTTGATTTTCTTTATATAAGCTTTCCCGGAGTACCAGATGAAATTCATGAAGAAAATGGTATTAAATTTCAATTTCAAGTCTTCAAGAAAGAAGCTTAAAACTGAAGCTGTGAAGAGACCAGACGGACAAACATGATACTGGAATTGTTTTATGTTTACATAATCTGAAACTACGGAGCCCCAAAGGGGACATGGTGATAGAAATAAATATGAGAAAGGAGGGAAAAATGCATTTGTGTTGTCTCGCAAATGTATTGCTTCCCCCCCGGAAAAGCTTTACGTTCTTTCGCAAAACAGTTGCATTCTCTCGCAATAGTATTAATTTCCCGAGACATTTTGCGTTTTCTTTTTCTTTGTTGCATTCCCTTTTGCGCTCTCTCGCAAAACATTTGCATTCCCCTGAGAAACTTTGTGTTCTCTCGCAAAAGTGTTGCATTCTACCAAAAAAAATTGTGTTCCTTCACAAAACATTTACATTCTCTTTGAACTTTGTAGAATCTAACAATATTGCACAGAAGAACACTTTATCTCAAAGGCTCTGTTGAGAGCTACAGTATGTAACTTGGTGGACTTCATCACCATCCAAACCATAAGCATTTCAAAGCGGCTAGTTCTTCATATAAACCATGTGAAGATCATTTACCTAATATCTAATATCTTTTTTCATTACATAAGAAATCACACCACACATGATCTGAAACAGCAGATGCACTCAGACAATGCTGCCAGTGATGAGCACCGCTTCTCTCACGATTACACATGCGACAAGTTTGTGACCACTAACCAGATCCACTGTTACTCATCTCATGCGCTCATGATTTTTGAGGGGGCACGAGTGGGGGTGGGGGGGGGCTTGTCATGTGACTTGTCATGTGACAGCAGCCACAATAGCACTGTATAAATGATATACAGTAATAGGCTTATTACCATTTTTCTTTTCAGTCTCTTTATTTTGCCGTGATATCTATCGCTCTCATGACTTTAATACTCAAGATTTAACAAAACTATACTTTCTAAATTGCCTATGTCAAAGTTAGAACATCACTACAATATCTTTATAGAACAATCCTAATACTGAACATGAGTCATGTTTTTTCCTTACAAAAATTAACCATGCTTTTATTATAGTAAAAGTACAGTAACCATGGTGTTTTTGTTTTTTTTTTGGCAAATGGATTACCATTTGTATTTATTTTTACTACAAATTCCATGGATAAACTATGGTTAGTGTAGCAAAAACCATGGTTAATTTGTGGTTACCATGGTTTAACAATAGTAACCATTGTCTTTGCATTTATAGTAAAATCATTGTTAATTTTCATAAGTGTTGTGTTGTTGTCTGCCCTAGCTCCCCCTAATAAACTATGGCTAGTGTAGCAAAAACCATGGTTAATTTGTGGTTGCCATGGTTTGACAATAGTAACCATTGTCTTTGGATTTATATTTCCACAGACACACAGAACGTGCAGGATTCATATATTGTCTTTTCGCGGCTTAATATTCAGACACTAGTCCATATCGCGTTTTGATTCAAGTACACTGACCTACTTTTCATTTATTCGTCCAAAATGTGGCATATTCCGTCCGCGTTAGGCTATAGGAATTCCGTTTTTATGACTGGATTCTACGAACCTAGTCTAGCCAGAGTTCAGGCACTCTCAAAAACGCCCATTTAAATCACTGAAGCTGTTTACACTGTGAAATGAATAGCTTACATTCGCACTCACATCTGCGCAGTCCAGCGAGCTAGTAAACAAAACACCGCGTTCAGCGATGACTCATCTGAACGTCTCTGATTGGCCATTGCATTCATAAGCGCAACAGAATCGTGTGTGATTGACAGTGTTGGGGAGTAACTAGTTACATGTAATGGCGTTACGTAATTTAATTACAAAATAAATGTAACTGTAATCAGTTACAGTTACTAAGAAAAAATTATATATGGTTTGTGTATAAGTTACATACCATCTGCTGTTAGTAGGCTATTAGTTTTTCTGTCGTGTATGTTATGTAGGCAGTGTATTTAACTTCTTAGATTTGTGATATCGTTCTATACACTAGTTTTTTTTTGTAAAATTAAATCTTTGGTGCTATAATAAAGTTTGTTTCTAATCAAAATTAAAATGTAAAGTGTGCAGCAACTCATTGACCACATTTAATAGGATGTTATTATTATTATGTTTCTATATATCTGAGTGATTGTCCAGTATTCATTGTGACAGTGAATGACTCTCCCCACTAGATGGAGTCTGCAGCTAGGATGAAGTCCTGCTGTAACGCTGCAGTCAACCTTTTGGGGATTTTTTGAGGTATATAACTGGCCTTCCCAAACATGAGTTTGGCTCACCAGTCATTTCACACAAGATCCTTTTTTAAAACATTCTCAAAGCATGCTGGATAACATTGAAAACATAAAAGCAAAAGGGATACATACCAAATAATTAGACATTTGTGTTAATTGTTATGCTGACAATATAAACTTCAAAAGTTTGGGGGTCACAGATTTTTATTATTATTATTAAAACACATGTGAATAAAATTAAAATATATTCCAGTTATAAATGTGCTTCTGATTACAGATTGCCTGGGATTACAAAGATTTGCATTTGAAAGAAAACCAGTTCGAAGGGAGCATATTTTGCTTTTTGGGTTAAAAGAATTTCTTAATATGAAATTCGAAGAGTATGATAATAATAATAATAATTCATTACATTTATATAGCGCTTTTCTAGGCACTCCTCAGTTGGTCAGAACAAACGTGGCAGACTTGTTACTTGCTTGTTCAAATGGCAATATACGCTGAAAATTCTTATATGGGTCATATTCCAAGACGTAGGCTAGAATCTGTGATTGCGAAGTACAGTAACTATACACACCGGTGCGGTGACTGACTGCCACACATACTCTTCAGAACATTAGATTCATCCGCGCTGGGCCGTGCCGACTCACAACCCAAGCAAGCTAGATAATTTCGCACACAGCTGCAATTCCAGGTTTTCAAACAGAGATGGCGACAAAGAGGCAAAACTTACAGACTGCAGCTTTAACAAAACATTCGACAATTTATTCCTTTAAGCAAATTAATAAAATAAATAAATGTATTCATACAGAAAACAAACAAAGGAAACCGCTGTTAATATACTGTTTATAGCACATACCATTTTAATTATGGAAACCTGTTTCTGCCATGCAATAAAAAAAATTGTAATTGCGACTTTTTATATCAGAATTCAGACTTTTTTCTCAGAATTCTGGAATATAAACTAAGAATTGTGAGAAATAAAACAGAATTGTGTTATGAACTCGCAATTCTGATAAATACAAACTGTGAGATGTTTACTCAAAATTGCGAGATTTAAACTCAAAATTGCAAGAAATAAGTCAGAATTGTGTTATAAACACACAATTCTGAGAAAGATAGTCCAAACTGCAAGATGTTAACTCAATATTGTCAGATATAAACTAGGAATTGCAAGATATATTTCTTGCAATTCCAAGTTCATGTCTCACAATTCTGACTTTTTGCTCAGAATTGGATATAAACTCACAATTCAGAGGAAAAAAACTAAAAATTGCTAGATACAAACTCAGAATTACGACAAGTCAGAATTGTGTTAAAAATTCGCAATTCTGAGAAAAAAAAATCTAAATTGCGTAATGTTAAAGTTGCAGTCCGTAACTTTTTTTGGTTAAAAATGATCTGAAATCAATATTTGAGCAAGTACATAACCAGCCAGTGTTCAAAACTATCGCCTTACTTTAGCCCGATTCACAACAGTTAGCTACTTAGCTTATAATAATGTTTTCTAATTTGAGTGGTACGGGTAGGTTTTCGCGGGAAATTCGAGCATGGCGCTGTGTCATTACGTCACTTCTGTAAACATAAAGAAGTTGTCCCGGCTACTAGGCTATCGCATGTGAGGATCCTGCAGGTGGAGGATTGTTTATAGCCTTTTCTCACAGCAGAGGGAATAATTAAATGTATAATTTTGATGGCGGATTGTAATCCAGAAAGGACTGTGTTTATGAAACACATGTGAATGAAATTAAATTATATTCCAGTTTTAAATGTGCTTAGATAGCCTGGGATTACAAACGATTTGTATTTTAAAGACAACCAGATTCATCCGCGCTGGAGCCGTGCCGCTGCACAACCCACGCAAGGAAGATCATTCCGCAGACAGCTGCAATTGCAGGTTTTCAAACAGAGATGGCGACAAAGAGGCAAAACTTACGGACTGCAGCTTTAACTCAAAATTGCCAGATGTAAACTCGGAATTGTGAGAAATAAAGTCAAAATTGAGATAGAAAGTCATAATTACTTTATTTCATGGTGGAAACAGGCTTCCATGCTTAATCTTCTGTTTGAAGTGGAGCTACTGGATTAAAAAGTGGCCTCTCTCGCCTAAAATGCAACTTCCCATAGCTCACCTCAAAGTCCTTCTTGGTGCCGTCGAGGACTTCCAGGCTACCTGAACGTACATCATAACCAAAAGAGCGCAGTTTCTGAATGCGATATTGAATGATCTGCATTGTCAGTTCTAACACTGTGGGAGTCTCCATGATCTGCTCCATACTTACTCCAGCAGTGAGGAGGCCTTTGAAGCGATCAGCTAGTATAGGCACAGAATAGTATAACAAGGCTGGACACTGAAGTACGATCTGCCTGAGCTCTGCTTCTGTGCATCCCAAAGTCTCCTGGGAGTAGTTGAGGGTGAGTCTCATACTTTCAGGGTTCAGCTCAGTAACATATCCCTTCAGTTTGGAAAGCAGCCGGAAGAGCTCATCGCCAGTAAAGCCCACGGTGCGTAGGAACGCCAAGTTATCGTGCAGTACCTCTGGAAGCTTTAGAAGCACGTAGGGATTCTGAGTAAGCAGCTTCTGCAACCAGGTCTTCATGTTGTCCTCCTTCCCACCCAAGTCCAAATAGGTCATCTGCAGGGTCTGGATCATCTCCTTGTTTTGCTTCATGGGTCGGCTGAAGCTCTGAGGGGCGCTGGCCATGAGCTTGCTAATGATGCGTTTGTTGAGATGTAACGTCTGGAAATACGCAATGTTAGCTTTCTGGTTGTCGTGATCGGAGGACGAGGAGAAAAACGAGGTGGGGAATTTTTCAATGATTCCTACTAGATCCTTCTGGCTGGTGCACACTGACATCCACAGCTTTTTCTGAGCCTCCATTTGATCAGGTTTACAGAGGATGGCCTCAGGATGGAGTTCCAAAATGCGGGCGATAACAGGCCCACTAGCCCCCATGTCCCTCAGCAGAGTGGCGGTCTCGTTCACGTACACGGGACTCTGGCGCAACACCCAACCCTTCAGCTTCCGGACTTTACTGATGTCTACAGACAAGTCGTACAGGGCGTTTATGGCAAGCGGGTTCTCTTCTTGAACGATCGAGGAGCAGGGCCTCGTGAGAAGCAAAGGAGTCACTTGAGCCCGCTGGCAGTAGAGACACAGCGATGTCGAGACTAATCGCAACATGTCTGCACAATCTACAGGTCTGTGGGCGGGGCTGTTGTTTGCATTGCATACAAGTAATGTGCCTGAAACAATTGGAAAAACATATCAGAAAATCTACTTCAAGTCTCAAACTGTTTTAATTAAAAACTTCCTCATTCCCATTTACTCACGTAAAGCTGATATCACATGCAGTCTTTCGAGTGAACAGAATGAGCATTCAGACACTACAAACCATCTACTTACAGGATAAAGAATTGTCAGCAGAAAACAACTAGCTGTCTAATTGCTACCATCCACAAAATGCCAATATCACAGAAGAGCAAAGTTATTTTACACCAACACCTAAGATAATTTAGGCTACTTATGGTAACTAGATATTAGCTTTGGAGAAAACAGCAAAATAGTAAGTAACTAGTAAGACAGTTTCTTTATAATGAGATCATGACATATTTTTCTTGGGATTGCAAAGAAAAACACTAGATACCTTGAGGGTCAAGGATGTCCCAATAGTTTTTGAATGACATTTATGAGACGACACTATTAACCCTCATGCTCTGTTTGGGGTCTTTCAGGTCATATAAATAAATTTA
>NW_015555715.1:138861-146395 GCF_001515605.1 Sinocyclocheilus anshuiensis
GCTTTTGAAGAAACAGAACAAAATATCAATGACACACCTTGCACTGAGGGGCACATAAACATTTTTGTTCAATAAAAAAATGAGAATAACACAGATTAAATGTCCACCATGAAAAATATTATAAATTAAGATTTTCCTTGAGTACATCAGTATCTATCCATCTATTCACACTCACACGAGGGAGTGTGTTCGCTCTTATGAAACGTAAGTCATGACATCGAGGTAAAGAAACAAACAGCATTGTCTAAATGCGGCTTGCATTTATTAGTCGGCTTTAATATCATTATCTGAAACGTGTTCATAATACAAATTGATCAGTACCTCTGCAGGTCATATCAGCTCACATCTTCAATACTTGACCTGGGGGGAGACGTGGACTTCTTTTATTCTGGTCGTGATGCCCATGCGGTCTGAGCACAACAGCGCCACCATTAGTACGGGAGGAAAAATCTAAAACCAGTAAATATAGAAACATTTTGATTTACAGAGTTTGATGGATAATACGAACACAACAAAGGGAAATATGAATTAACCACTCACCTAAACTACAAAATAGTAAAAACTGGCACTAATAAAATATCAAAATTTATGAATGACAGCCAAACTATTTCTAGTTAACAGATAATTCTATTTTAAGCAGCAGTAATTCAGGACTGTTGTGTTTTCAAAACAGAAAAGTTGCTTAAAATGGCATCAGGGACTGTGAATTCTATAATCATAACAGAGAGCAATTAGTTTGAATGGCAGTGGGGAGTGAGTCACAGTTGGAGCTTAATCACAATGCTGGATCATGCCTGCCTACTCAAACTGTTCACTCAGCCCACCCTTGAAGTCTCTACAATCTGGCGACTTACAAAGAGCTTTGCATTCAGACGGCCCCCACAGACTATTAGGTACCTGTAGGCCGACAAGGTACAGTTTAAGACAACAGATTTTCCTTATTTAAAAACCACGACTTATTTAGAAATGTTAAAAGCTCTGTCTCTCAAAATGAAACGTTTTTAACAAACCATACTTTTAAACATTTCGAGGTCCCGCAGCCGCTTAAAGTTACTTAAACTTTGCTTAAAAAAAAGAAAGAAAGAAAAGAAAAAAGAAAGAAAGAAAAAATGTACAGGTATGATAGAATAATAAAAGAAATAGGCTATACATAAAATATGTAAATATTATATATATTAATATACTGTATTTTCACATATAAACACATACACACACACACACACACACAGGTAAAACTCTAAAATAATTCTAATATAAATTTAGTTAAAATCTACTGATATGTCCACTGATTTATTTATTAAGCAAGAATTTATCAATTACACTTGTCAACTGCATTATTTCATGAATTTCTTTGCCAGATATTGCAGTATGTTGTTGTAGTACAAGAGTGAACACTCATGTGAATGTTTTTCCCTGTATGCAAACAATCAGGTTTTTGCAGAGCATTGCTGAAATGGTTGACTGGAACTGTGACTCTCTGCAAAAAAAAAAAAAAGTGTTCCTCTTTTGAGTTTCACTTCAGAATTAACTAACATAGACTGATTTTTTTCACATTGCATTTTCTCATACACAGACACACACAAGATATAGCCTAAAGAGGAAGCGCACAAGAGATAAAACTAGATATAGAGATAGAGATAGATCTTTTTTGATTCATGAGATAAAACTTTCGACAACAGCACACAAGATTAAAAGAAGAACCTTAAATGGAAAGATAAATGAGAACCATGTGCTCTGGGTTATAAGGGAGGATATAGGCATGAGAAAAACGAAGCAAGAAAAACTGCACCTGAGAAACTGAAGAAAAAACCCTGCACCTAAGAAGGACAACATCCCAACGTGGGTGGATCTTAACGCCAAACTTCAGAAACAGGCTACTCAAATTTCTGAGTATGTGGAAGGCAACAGGCTGAAAGCAGTCTCATGGATGGACAGAGTAACAGGATGGTCCGAACCAGGAACACTGTGATACTTCTCGCTCTGCTGCTAGTGAGCAGTTTTGCAGAAGGAGACCCAGAGCCCATTTTTAGAGTTCTTGGTGGGGAACTGGAGATGGGTTATTGCTTTGGCAATGACATTGCTGTGTACAGACTGAATGCTGATGGAAGGGAGCTATTGGGTCAGTTCTCGAGTCCCTCAGTTTTACCACCTGATGCCTATAAGGGTCGGATCAATTTCTCCAATGATGTTGAAGGGCTCCTTGGTCTGAAGCTCACAAATCTTCAGTACTCTGATTCTGGCATCTACATCAGAGAGTGCTGGAGTGGTAGCACTATGGAAAATTATCGCAAACACTTTCTCTACGTTTGTGACAAGGAGTTCAGCTTAAAGGAAATTTCACTGACACCCGGCACAGGTGCAGATCTGGTATGCAATATGGGTTCCATTAAACATGCTACAATAAAATGGTACAGAGATGTGCACAACGTATCTTTGTTCATGGATACTAAGATTTCTTTGGAGCCATTACAAGTGGAGTTAAAAAGCCTCATTCGGGTTCATGGTGAAGGCTCATTTTTACACGTTTCAGATGAGTTTTTTCAAGACAGACCTCGTTTTTTCTGTCTGGTCATGGAGGGAGAGCAATGCAGGAGCTTCCAACCCATAGGACTACCAGAGGAGCCTGAAATGAAGACTGTTTATCGTTCTGTAGGAGATAAGGTAGTCCTAACTTGTTCAGTAGACCACCTCAGACAGAATCACTGGAAAACACCTTTTGGGCAAGTTAACTCATCGGCACCAGTAGGGACAAGCAAAAATCAGATGTTAGTGTTAACAAGCATGAATTCTGAAAACTATTCCCTAGCCATTCAATCTCTCACTTCAGATCATTCTGGGAGTTATAAATGTTTCTCTACCTTCCTCGTTGAAGATTATGTTGTGAATGTGTGCCCTTTGCTTGAATCAACCACTATTTCATTTTCTGCAGAAGATAAGAAGGTGGTCCTCCAATGTAACTTCATGTCTTCACCAGCA
The DNA here is from genome assembly GCF_001515605.1 of Sinocyclocheilus anshuiensis. NCBI lineage: Eukaryota > Metazoa > Chordata > Actinopteri > Cypriniformes > Cyprinidae > Sinocyclocheilus > Sinocyclocheilus anshuiensis. The sequence continues at coordinate 141,838 of NW_015555715.1, forward strand.
TTAAGCGATAAAGTCGAGTACGCCAGCGTTCTGTGGTATCGAAAGAATGGTGAGAAGGACATCCAAATATTGGACTCAGGGGATCCTTCTTTAACCCCACCTAATGATTTACAAGGTCGTGTACATTTCTCACAGGTAGATTCTTCTCTCATCATCACTGATCCCAAAAAGGAGGACAGTGAGATGTACTGGTGCGTGGTGCTAGTGGATAATGAGGAGAATTATGAGGGCGATGATGAGGGTGCTTATGATGGTGATGATGGTGGTAAGGAAGATGATGAGGTGGAACCCCATTCATGGATAATGGAGGAAGAATACATGGACATGTGTCTCTTTAGGCAGGTCACCAATCTAAAGTTTCACCACCAACCTAAAACAGAACGAAAGTTGGATTATACAGCTCAGCCTGAACCTGAACCTGAACCTGAACCTGAACCTGAATCTGAGACTAACCTGACAATGTATGCTGTGTGTGCAGTGATTGCATGCTTATTATTACTGGCTGTGGTCTGTATTGTGGTGGTTCTAAAAATAAGAGCTAAGAAAAGAGCTGCCACTATTCCAGGAGGAGGTCTTAAACCATCTGAAGAGGAAGGAATAGCACTTAAATCAACAAAGATGTAGAGAATAAGGTTACTCCTTTTTGAGCTTCCACTGTTTTTACACAAGGATTTGTGCATAAGGTTCATGAAAAGTGTAATTGTGAAAATTAAGAGGAAACTACTCAAGGTAAAGGGATACTTCACCAAAAATTCACCAGAAATTCTGTCATCATTTACTTACTCGCGTGTAATTCCAAACCTGAATGACTTTCTTTCTTCTGTGGGACACAAAAGAAAATATTTTGAGATATGTCTTTTTTTTTTTTTTTGTACAAACAATCAAAATCACTGGCCACCAAAACTGCTTGGTAACCAACATTCTTCAGGATATCTTCTCTTGTGGGTAAATGATGAACGAATTTTCATTTTTCAGTGAACTATCCCTTTAGAGTACAATTTCACCTTCATACCTGAAAGAGGAAAAACATTTGTAAGACTTACTCAAAAGGCTTACTCAAGTATTGCAAAAGGGTGTTCAGTATCACAATTACACATTTGACAATTGTTGTTTTTGTAAATGCTGAAATGGATCACAAGAGTGTCTCCTGGGTGATCACGCAGCAAGACTCAGGCATGAGGGTAATGTAAAACACCTACTGGCACTCGTGACATTTTCTTGTGCAATGAAGACAAGACCAGCTGGTTTGTTTCCCTGTCAAATCTTGAGTACACACTAAGCAAATGGTGCTTTAAAAATAAGCACACCATAAAGCCTGTATAAAAGTTGATTTTGCATGAAGACAAACATATGGGTCTTAAAGGGATAGTTCAAAGAAAAATTAAAAATCATTCACTCACCCTCATGTCGTTCCAAACCTGTATGACTTACTTCTTTGGAAAAAATTATGTCATACAGGTTCAGAATGACTTGAGGGCGAGTAAATAAATGCTTCAACATGCATTTCTCTTAGTTATTTTCTGCATTTATGGTTCAAAATTGCTCCATGTCTTGTAAAAAACACCTCCATTAATCATGTATCCCATACTTTCAACTGCAAAGAGGCATTTAGCACTACTGAACTGCTGTCATTAGAACGTCATCCCTCCCATGACAGAGATCTTGCTAATGATAAACAACAGATGTGCAAACACATCTGTAAACATTTTCATTCTTCTTCTGACTGGGGACATGTAGAACACTTCCTGTTCTAATTTCTCTTTGGTTTCCATTAATGTGTCAACAGAGTTTGAATCTAATGCTGAATCTAATATCCTAGTCTAACAGCTGGCTGCTTAAAACACTGGCAGTCTAGAGAGCACTGTGTGGATTTGATGGACACGGTTATGTCATGTAAAGCTGCACTGGTGGTCCTGTGTGGTAACACAGATTAGGGAAACAGCTCTGTTAATGTGTATTCCAGATATGACCAATGTGTTTTGCTGTGGTTGGGCAGACAGCCAAAGTACTATCTTTGTTAAATAGGTATTAAAATCATTTGAGTTTCAATGGGATGGTTGGAATTGTTTGAAAGCTTTAATCCATATTTGTGTTTTTTTTTTAACAGTGCTTATTTTTGAAAACAACTTATTAGACTGCCTTTGCATGATTGAAGCCACTTTGACACGTCTAATCTCTACTTTACTCCAGTTTACTGTTTTCTTTTCTTTTGATACATGTCAATGATTCATAACGAAGTGTCTAACCATGAATCATCCAGCAATGAAGACCAGTTCGACAGGCAGGTTTTTGGATGGGCCATGTCTGCTTTCACTTGTCAAAATAGGCTGTCAACCTCCCCAACTGTCATTATGCATTATGCCAAAAGGCAAGAGTCGTATTTCATGGGTGTCATTTGTGCTCCAACACACATTTGTATTTGTCTTAAAACCTGCACACGTCTGTCCTTTATTTCTAACATTTTGAAACATCTGTAGACCCTTAAGCTTTATTTTATTTAAAGGATTCACTCAGACTGTCTAGGTCAGGGGTGCCCAAACTCTGTCCTGGAGGGCCGGTGTCCTGCAGAATTTAGCTCCAACTTGTCTCAACACACCTGCTGGTAAGTTTCTAGTATGCCTATAAGAGCTTGATTAGCTGGTTCAGGTGTGTTTAATTGGGGTTGGAGCTAAACTCTGCAGGACACCGGCCCTCCAGGACCGAGTTTGGGCACCCCTGGTCTAGGTTATCTTATATAATATTTCCCAGGTTATCTGGGTTCTGCATGGTCTTGTCTTGTTTAAACCCATTTAACGACAACATGCATTGAAAGACATTACCTAAAGCATATGAAAGACATGTCTCGCCCCTCAGATATAATAGTTGCTGCACCCCTACTGATAAAACAGCTGCAATTTTCATCTAAAAGATTTTATCAGGACTGTAGTGAAGTGGATGTCCACTGGGGGGTGTCCTTTTTGTAAAGAAAATTAAACATTGAGTTTGTGGTGATCTAACTGGCCACCAAATCTTACAGGAATGACCTTTTATTGATTTTAATTAAAATGCATGCATGAACGAATGCAGTTTTTCTTTTCAGAAGGGCAAGCAAAATGTTCACCGACCTATGATCCCTCTTTTTTATTTTTTATTTTTTTTCATAAAGCATTACATGTTAAACATGACACATAATATGACTGTTTCCAAAAATATCAGTTCCTAGAGACGAGCCGCGAATATAACTCAAAAAATGTGTCATGAGGCAATGTGACTTTGCCGTACAGCAACACTAAATCAAAAAAATCACATTAATAAACTCAACCAACCGAGCGTATTTGTCCAGACAGGATATGCCCCCTGAAATAGCCCTGGAACAGCCTAACCGCAATAAAAACACACACACAAACACTATGAGCTAGGAGTGACTTCTGGGGCAAAAAAGCCACTAGCAGCATAAGTCCTCTTGCTTTCTGAGGGGACTAAAATTAAGGAGAGAGAATCATCAGGAATGTATATCAATTAAAACTGATTCTAACAGTAGTGTGATGAGTGCTGGGCTTCTAGGTGAGATAATAGCTGTTCAAATGATGAATGAGGTTGACAAACCTGGAAAACTGATCAATCACTGTTAAGAGCAGGATTATTAAACAGTTTAACGTTTTAATTGAATTAATTACATGTAATGCTGATATTTTAATTTCAAATGTACTGAAGAAAGCCTCCAAATTAACCAAATTAAAATGATTTAAAACATTACTTGTACATTATTGAATAGACATTGCAAAAATGCTTTTAAAAATTAGTGCTTTTTAAAATTAGTATAAAAATTCCTTATTATGAAATTTGCCTATGCGTCAGGGAGTATAATTATTTTTTAAACAATTAATTGTAATAAATCTGTCCATTAAACTGACAGCCCTAGTTAAGAGAATATTTTTATTACTTGATTTCATATTAATAGTAAGTTTATTTTCATCCTGTTGATTTCAAAATGTTTACTGTTTCTCTTTTGAAGTATTGTGTGGCTTCATTTTTTATGGGACCAGCTGCCTAGTGTAAATAATGTTTTTGTCCTAGTCTTCTTGTGTACACTGCCTCCTCCGGGTGTTTGTAGACCTGCAGGTTCAGCTTCCTGCTGCCATGGGCTGCATTTCTTTCTCCCTGAATGCTATGTGGGTATAATTATTGCACCTAGCTTGTTGCATAGATATTTGTATGCATGTATGTTTGTGCTTATCTTTTCACAGGCTCTGTGTTGGTGACGGACTCCTCTGAGAAGTGATTTGGAGCCTGGCATCTGGGTCTGTCAGCTCCCCATTTGGTGGCTATTGGGACAGTAAAGACAAGCCTTTAGTGAGATGATGTAATGGGCATCATAGTATAGTATTCTACCTTTCAACAAAATCTATCATTATACTTTTAAGTTAATGGGTTTGCCTGTGTTCATGTGTTTTTGATCAAATCTGTGATTTGTACTTGTGAAGTATGTTAAGGAAGTTATTTGTTATAATATTCATGAACCTGATGAGGAGTTACTTAAGAGTTCACACACACACACGCACGCACGCACGCACGCACA
>NW_015555715.1:148285-151369 GCF_001515605.1 Sinocyclocheilus anshuiensis
TAAGAGTTCACACACACACACACGCACGCACGCACGCACGCACGCACGCACACACACACACACACATGCATTTAGAGTATTATATTATGCTTGCAACCCTCATAGGTCAAGCATGGGTCAGATATATGAGGAAAATGAGGACAATGATATGCAAAATCACCATAAAAGCATAGGACGTCAAGTAGTCCACACAAATCTTTCACTACTATTTCAAGTCTTTTATTATAAGAATGGTGTGGGAACAGATCACATTACTGTTATTACACAATTATTAAGTTATTATTAAGTTATTTTTCATTGAAAACATTTACATTTGCCATAACTCTCTACCTCGATTGTTCATGAACATACAGTAGGCCTACATACGAGAACTAGCAATGTCCAATTAGTGAACAGATGTATAAATTGTTTGATCTGTGATCTGGTCGATTCAGGCTAATCCGATTCTCGCGTTGACATCAGTAGGCTATTTATACTACTTTTGCGTTTTGCGTGAAACAATCCGCATCTACCCCAACCGAAAACCGTGGATTAATAGCGATGTTCGAGCAGCCTTGTCAGCGCGGACATCTGCTTTTAAATCCGGACACGCTGACGATCGCAAACAAGCCAGTTACGATCTCAGGAAATCCATCAAAGCCGCAAAAAGACAATATAAAAACAAAGTTGAAGAACAATTCAACACCAACAATGCAAGAAGCATGTGGCAGGGCATCAATAACATAACAGACTTTAAAGGGAACAAACCAGCTACTGTGAACATTGCCGCCTCTCTACCGGATGAGCTTAATAACTTTTATGCTCGTTTCGAGGCTCACAACACCGCCCACACAGAGAGCGCTCCCGCGGCTGCTGCAGAAGAGGTGAGTGCACTCTCCGTCTCTGTCGCGGATGTAACCCGATCATTCCGACGGGTGAATATCCGCAAGGCTGCGGGTCCTGATGGCATCCCAGGCCGTGTGCTCCGAGCATGCGCATTCCAACTAGCCGGTGTTTTCACAGACATTTTCAACTTCTCCCTCTCTCTGTCTGTGGTTCCCTCGTGCTTCAAAAAATCCACCATTGTGCCCATACCAAAGAAAAATAAAATCACATGCTTGAATGACTGGAGGCCCGTTTCTCTTTCACCCATCTTCAGCAAGTGTTTTGACAGACTCGTCAGAGACTACATCTGCTCATTGCTGCCTGCCTCACTGGATCCGCTACAATTTGCATATCGTAGCAACCGTTCTACAGACGATGCTATTGCTTTCACCCTACACACTGCTCTCTCCCACCTGGAAAATAAGAACACCTATGTGAGAATGCTGTTTGTGGACTACAGCTCAGCATTTAACACCATAGTGCCTGCCACACTCGTTGAGAAGCTCCAGAATCTGGGACTAAACAGATCTCTGTGCAGCTGGATCCTGGACTTCCTGACGGGCAGAAGTCAGGTGGTCAGAATGGGCAACAATACTTCATCCCCGCTGACCCTCAACACTGGTGCTCCTCAGGGCTGCGTCCTCAGCCCACTCCTGTACTCCCTGTACACACATGACTGTGCAGCCACACACAGCTCCAACGTAATCGTCAAATTCGCTGACGACACAACGGTGATAGGCCTGATCACCGACAACGATGAGACGGCCTACAGAGAGGAGGTGAGCACCCTGACTAAATGGCGTCAGGAGAATCATCTCTCACTCAACATCGACAAGACCAAGGAGCTGGTGGTGGATTTCAGGAGACAGAGCAGAGAACACACACCCATCACCATCGACAAGACACCTGTGGAGCGGGTAAACAGCTTTAAGTTCCTCGGCGTTCACATCAGTGAGGATCTCACATGGTCTACACACACTAATGCAGTGCTGAAGAAGGCACATCAACGCCTTTTCTTCCTGAGAAGGCTGAGGAAGTGTGGCATGAGCCCCAGCATCCTCAGAACATTCTACACCTGCACTGTGGAGAGCATCCTGACTGGCTGCATCACTGCCTGGTTTGGAAACAGCACTGCGGGCAACCGCAAAGCTCTGCAAAGGGTCGCGCGAACTGCCCGCCACATTGTTGGAGGTGAGCTTCCCTCCCTCCAGGACATCTACACCAGGCGGTGTATAAGGAAAGCCCGGAGGATCATCAGTGACTCCAGCCACCCATCCCACAGACTGCTCTCTCTGCTGCCCTCAGGAAGACGTCTCCGCAGCATCCGATCCCGCACTAGCCGACTGAGGGATAGCTGTTTCCCTCAGGCTATCAGACTAATGAACAATCAGAACTAATACACCCTACAGCCTACTCCCACAATACGGTAGGCCACACACTGCACTTTAACTCCAACAGTTCAATACTGGACTATACATACACACTGCATTTAAACACAATAATCTATCTGCTACCACTGGATACCATCCAATGCACATCCATGACATTTTGCGTATCCAGTTAATGTATAATCTGTTGCACCTTCGCATATTTTGTGTATATATGTCTACATAATGTAGAATGTGGACATGCTGTGTATAAATGTGTATTGCTAACTGCATGTACATACTGTGTATAATGTGTAGTGCTAACTGTAAGTATGTCTAATAGTACACTGTGTGCACTGACTATATGTATGTGCATATTGCACATTGTCATCTGTTGAGGTCTGTATGTTTAGATGTAAATTGTTTCTGCACTGTCTGGAGCACGCTCCCAAGAATTTCACTCACCAAGGCACATGTGCTGTGGTGATGTGACAATAAAAGTGACTTTGACTTTAAACTAATAACAAATAAGTAGCTGATTCAGAAGCGCCAGATTGTCATAGCAAAGTCAGAATTACCTTCTCTCCTAGGTTCACGAAACGGTCGTCCATAAAATGCATTGCTGTTCTGTTGTAAGTAATCTTAAAGATTCCTAAATGCATCTACTTTCGGAAGGCCAAATAAAGTGCTTTTGCTTTCGCACTGAAACACACAGAGTCTCCCTGACATGGCTGCATCAACACTACTGTGGTTCCTGAAACCACGCCTTATTTCTCTGCATGCACATTTGGGCGGCATTATGCTAATATTTCCACATAGTGACGTAGATATGTGGGGGCGTGTTAGAACGAGC
>NW_015555715.1:151759-152708 GCF_001515605.1 Sinocyclocheilus anshuiensis
CATTCCCTGTATGCATCATCACTGAGTTTTCATGTGCATTAAAATCATTTCTGTTAGAACCGCAGATTTACTCTATACGCTATAATACCGGCCTTGCAATCCTTACAAATTAGGTTATTTGTGACAGAGCACTGTCATTGCGAATATATATATATATATATTTAATCAAAGTATATACGCAGTCTTTGTTTGGGACGCACACACACACACACATGCATTTAGAGTATTATATTATGCTTGCAACCCTCATAGGTCAAGCATGGGTCAGATATATGAGGAAAATGAGGACAATGATATGCAAAATCACCATAAAAGCATAGGACGTCAAGTAGTCCACACAAATCTTTCACTACTATTTCAAGTCTTTTATTATAAGAATGGTGTGGGAACAGATCACATTACTGTTATTACACAATTATTAAGTTATTATTAAGTTATTTTTCATTGAAAACATTTACATTTGCCATAACTCTCTACCTCGATTGTTCATGAACATACAGTAGGCCTACATAAGAGAACTAGCAATGTCCAATCAGTGAACAGATTTATTGGAGTCGAATCCCTTCAATAAATTGTTTGATCTGGTCCTAATCCGATTCAGGCTAATCCGATTCTCGCGTTGACATCAGTAGGCTATTTATACTACTTTTGCGTGCCGACAAAAACAATCCGCATCTACCCCAACCGAAAACCGTGGATTAATAGCGATGTTCGAGCAGCCTTGTCAGCGCGAAGGCACATGTGCTGTGGTGATGTGACAATAAAAGTGACTTTGACTTTTCTTATTCGGGCATGTTTTTTCTTATTCACAGAAAGCATCGCTCTGAAACTGATCCTCTAATGTAAACCCGACCATTACGCCTTTGAAGGTGGTAAGAAAAAGCTATCCGAAATCGTGTTTTTGTGGGCATTTAAACAAATAAACGAACAGAGTGAAAAAGACCACCCC
>NW_015555715.1:153201-174102 GCF_001515605.1 Sinocyclocheilus anshuiensis
AATTTGGGGGATCAAAACCGCACACCGTTGGAGATTACGCTGCTGAGTGCATAAACGCGAACACCAGTTTCAGCCGCGTTCTTGCAATAACCGCCTGGTGTGCATGTAATCAAATGTCGCTGTTCATCACAAAAAGGTATCATATGACTTTAGGAGAACTGTAAATCATCTGCACTAAGATCCCGTTGCGAGGATCACCATTAATTGTCGCTGCATGAAAAATACTGACATAGCCTACTTATTAAACTGTATGTTTTCCATAGAGGAAAGTCTGAAACGACATGAATACCAACATTTTCGTTTTCTGCATGAACTATCCCTTTAATAAACTCATATCTACAAGCGATGTTTTGAAAAACACTTTGTGAATAAGTGTCTAAACTACTCAATGAAAGAAAGAAACAACTGGTTTGTGCGTCAGATACAAACAACTAGAAACTTCTTGTCTACCCCGATGCCCGTTTTCAGCAGTAGTCTCTGATTAAAGGTAGAACGCAGGCAAACAATTGACAGAGGAAGAGAAAACCCCACTGGTTGTCCATGCGCGATGCCCACCCCCTGCTTTTACAGAAAGCCAACATTATCCATCTGTCACTTGATACAGACGCTCAGCACACGCGTCGTTTGGCTGATATAGGTGGGCTGACTCGAGAACCGCAGGACTACCTGGATAGCAACTTTACTGGATCGAGTCCATGCTTGTTTTATTGGGGAATATTTCAGCACGTCGTGAGTGGTAAGAGATGCGCGGATCGTCCTCTTGTCAGTGTCTGTTCTCATGTAACTTTCATTAATGTTGTGTTTGTACCGTGTGATTTTTAAAATAGCTGTTCAGATCATACCTACTTCTAAGCTGCAAATGCATTTGATACAGCTTCTCTCGAAGCTCGGGCAAGAAGTTGTGTCAGCGGAGGCTGTTTGACAAGGGATGCTCTTGACAGATGTGGCTGGATTCAGTCTTATAAACAAGATAGAGATGTAAACAGTGATTTGTAAACTAATTTTTATGTACCAGTAAGATGCTTGTAAAATGTTTTATTAGTTGTTTGTGTAATTAATTGTGGAAAGAGTTATGGTTCGATTTATCCGTGTAAAAAGAAAATATTCAATGCATTTTTAAACCATGATGTAAAACATAGGTTAGGCTACATATCATATATTGCACCTTGTTCCAGCTATTAGGCATGCTCTGGTAAAATATTTATAAAAACATCTCAAACCAGACTAAACTGCATTGCCGGTCTTATCTGGTCTCCAAACCTGGTCATGCTTGTCTTTGAGTTAATTGGTTAAGAAGGGTTTCAGGCGCTTTTCATTAGATTTGGCTTGGAGACCAGCGTGGCCAGGCTATGAGACCATCTTAATGAGACCAGCAAATCAACTGAATACAATCTTAAACCAGCAAAAACAAGCTTAAGACCAGCAAACCATTGTTAAGCAGTTTTTATTCTTGCAAATTCTGCAGGAAAGCTATGGGGTAATGCACTATAGACATTTTGATGGTTATTTATTGAGCGATGCTGTATTTATGTTTTTTTAGATATTATGGATTGGTCACTTACATTAGTGTTTTGCCTGTAGCTATATTGGCCATAGACAGACATTAACCTTGAATAGCATCCTGCTGTGTCTGCAGGCATGTAGACACATGGAGAGAGTTTAGACATGTAATAATAAATAACTTATATTATAGAATTCTGCATATTTTTCTAATCTTGTATTGACATCTTAATTAATCCATTTATAATAACAAAAGTAAAAAAAAAAAATCTTTTCATTCATGTGATTCAGTTCAGAGTGGTCAAATATCTGCTAGATGTACCAGTGCAGATTGAGACCTTGACAACACTTTTGGTTTGGCAAGAATTCAACTTAATTTTTACATTGCAATGAGTTTGAATTGTTGTATGCATAACTGTTCAGATAGTTAATGAATTCTCAAACTACTCTTGACATTAGGTGAGGTAAACGAGAAACTATTTGAATCCTTTTGTCATCTTTGGAGACATTAACATGGCTGTAATGAGTTTTTAAAAACAGATTAATATATTCACAGCAAGGTCAAGATACCCATACATTTACATAGGAGAAATGTGACAGAGAGAAATAGATATCAATTTTCTTCCAGTAGTTGACGGCTCATAGTACTGGTGCTTGATTGTGTTGGTCGATGTGGCTGGAGCGATTTTGTCAAATGGCAGAGAAAGCTAATCGTAGCTCTTAGTGTGCACACTGGTGGAAATAAATTTTGCCCCTACATTTCCTATTCCCAGTGTGGTAATCAGTTTGTTGAATGAAAAAGCAGAATCATAAGAGATTTTATTGTAAGAGACAACCCTGAAAATCCTGTAAATGGTTTGAAAAGAGCTACAGCCAATGAGGATTTCAAGATTGGAGTGATTGAAAAGAGAAAGGCAATCTTTACTGCAGTCTAGATGCTAAAGTATATGTCAGATTTTATTCATTTTTTTTTATTTCAAGAGCCATCATAATGTGTTTTTGGTCTCTTTCTCGGAAATGAAAGTGTAGTTATTTATACAAAACAGGAGAGCTGACATAACCAGAGGTTCACAAAAATACAACCAGCTGGTCACATGCAGATATAAGTTGAGCGATTTCAATATATTGATTGTCACAGACACAAAACAATCTGATCAATCCTGATAGTGCTTGACTGTTTTAGTAACAGCTCTCTTATGCCATTTGCTGTATAAAACTCCTAACAGAGCTGCAGTGGTGACTAGTCCCTCTCAGGAGCTAATAAAAAGCACAGGGAAACCACCTCATTGAATGCTAAATTAGCAGGGCAGCAAGAGCTTTTTCATGCAAAGTTCAAGGAAAAGTTCAAGGCAAGCAACATGGCTGTTCATTGATAAGGAATTTGTTGAGTGCTTGATTGCCATATCTGTAAATTTATGCTCTAACAATGTGTTTGAAATTCTGACAACATCCAAAATTGCCATGCTACATTTTTCTGACATGTTCATTTATATTAGCTGCAGAAGAGATTATATGGCATTTCTGCTTCTTACATTTTGTCTTACAAATCACTGATACCATAGACCATATTCATTCAGGGACTAACAGAGAGAGAAAATTGTACTTGGAGGCCATCACTGCCAATTTTGTGCCACCTTGATGAAATGGATCTTTAAGGACTTGCTCAAGAGAAACATGTGGCAACATACAGTACATCACAGCTAAAATAGGCACTGCATTATTTAAGATGGTAATTTTCATAATTTGAAGAGAAATGAGACTGTGAGGCAGAGAATTTGTTGCAGATATTGCATGTCTAATAGCAACACCTCAAACAGTGTGAACTAAAAACTGCAGCAACATATTGATTTTGGAGCAGGTTCGGGCCATTTGAAATGTTTTTTAGCTGAGGAAAGGCCAACTAGCTTGGGTTGTCATCTGTGACTAATACTGAGATGCCATACGTTTTGAGCTGAATTCTGGGCATTCAAAAGTAGATGAATTCACATTACCGTTTTAAAGCACATGCAAATGGAAAGAGATGAATGCTTCCAATTCATTAGTCTTGCGTAGCCAGATCTTTGACAAAATGGCAAAAGGGCTGGTCCACATCACAGCTTATTCTGGCCAAGAACTGCTTGCATAAACAGGAACATTGTTATTATAGTACCAGTGAGATACTATTATAGTCAGTTTACATGAATAATAGGAATAATAGGCAAACTTTGGTAAACTATTAGAATTTTTCATCATCAGAGGTGCTTGTTGTATCAGCTTGGTACCTTGTAAACACAAATGTATTCCATGGTGGACTAATAAATCAGATTAGAGCTTGACAGATTAGAGAGCTGCATGCATTAGATATTTGGCCAGCGAATGGACTGATCTGAGTCCAGGTGACAGAAATGACCACCTTGTTACTGTGGTTTAGGTTACGGTTTTGCAATTATTTAAATATGGAAGTAATATGGTAATAGGACCAAGTAGCCTATTCTGTGATTGTAAGAATGATCAAATGTGAAAAATATGTACTACAGTCCCAACTCCTTACTTTAGCTCCTACAGTGATAATGCATCTCACATCTGTCTATTTGTAATGAAACTCCATAAACACTGTGTAATCATCTCTCAAATGCAAAGCAGACACACTTTTTACAATCTGGCACTTTATCTTGTTTAAATGTTTTAAAGTCTAAAAAAAAAACATTCTAACTGACAAAGAAAAGTGCAATCCTTCCTTTATGCTACATAGGTTGCTTTAGTAAATAAGTGTCCATGCTTGCCTTCCTGACAGAGTGAAGAATGTGATGGTGACGGAGCAGTATGGAGTGCTCGTGGAAGACTCTACTTCTGCTCGTGTGCACGTCTTTGGGGGTGCAGTACACTGCCATCCGTTCCCTCCATGACTCCTTCAGTGGCCCATGCCAAGACTCCGCCCACTGCCAAGGACGCCAGGGTAAAGGTGAGTCACTGTCCTGTAACACAAAGCATTAGATTTTCACAATGACATTTAAAATTGTATGAGCATTCTGCAGGTCAGTGCGGTCACAGGAAGAAATGAAAATGAAATTTGGAAGTGGAAATGTGTTTTTTTTTTTTCAAATTGTATCAGGTTTACAATAACCCACTGATGGATTGTATTTACATTTATTCTGATTAACAAATAAACAAGGTTTTCCTCTATCTGTGTCTGGGTCATTTTTATTATGCCGTACAGTTTCATGTTCCCATAATACAATATATTTATTAAAGCTGGAATGAAACAGATAAAATGACAGATCTTTGCAAAAGAGGTATGTTGTTTCATTCGAAGATTGAGTTATGACATTTTCACAATGAGATCAATAACATGCATTCAAAAACATAGGGTGAATTTTCATTTAATGCTGAAATATATTGGATAAAATAAACAGAGCAGCGATAAAAAATCGAATTAAATTACTTCTAACACAAAAACAGTCTTTTTATTTTCTTTCCATTGTGTAAATAGAATTAACAAAATGAAGTATCTGAGCTTGACCAGATCATGTATCTCAAAAACCTTTTGTAGAAATACTTCAATACAGACATAAAGTTACAGAACTTAAAAACTGCATAACAGCAATGACCCATCTATTCATGTGTACTCAATTTCATCTGCAAAATGCCAGAATGCATTTTTAGACACAGTTTAAGCCCTCCATTAAATTATAGTTTGCATAGAGACTTAAATTCAGTTATAATTCATGTTTGATTATGGACATAGCTTTAGCTGGTTTGACAAGATCATTCTAAAGGATTCAAATTACATTCTCTCTATAGGCTTATCTCTCTCAGGTCATCACTTCTGTAATGAGTAAGTTTGTAAGGAAAGAAATTAGCAGAGAACTGTTAGAAATGCAACCTGGAAATTCCCCCCTCATCCGCTGTAAGGAGCGAGAGATGGAATATCAATAATTAATTCTACAATTATCTCATCATTAATCTGCCATAATATGTCCTCACAGACCAGCTGTTTGCACTTCCAGCAAGCGTCGACTCACACAACCTAATGTGCCACGCACAATCAGTCTCTCATCAGCCGTAATTACAAGCGTTATCAGTCTCTCCCACCCTCCTGCTATATATAGTAATTGTTCATTTTGAGCAAAAGTCGCATAATCTTTTTCGTATGTGGAGAAATGCCGTTGTTCATATTTCAATTTTATACATTTTTTTCAAATATTGCTTCAAAATGGTGAAATGATTACCACCACAGAAGGAGGCAATCCAAGTCTTCAAAACAACATTATTACTGCTGTATGTTTCCTCTATGTGGGCAGAATAGGTTTTTGAATTGCACTGGACTTTAATATGTTTTTGTTAAGATTATCCTGTGCTTTTCCCTAAATTAAAGCTCCAGGTATTTTCTTACCCAAATAAATGATTGATTAAAGATGAAGCTGAACTAATTGGGTCTTTTGTGGCCTTATAATGTCCTCTGAGGATTCAGAGCACCATATTATCTCACTTTCTCTTCTTCTCTTCCCCAGAGCAGAGATGGAAATCTCTCTGCGATGACAGCCAAGTCCCTGATGAGACTAGTGCTGCCGCCGCTCGAAAGCACATTCTTCTGTTTGCACAAACCCGCAGTGGCTCCTCATTTACTGGACAACTTTTCAATCAACACCCTGGCATATTTTATGTTTTTGAGCCTCTTTTCCACGTGCAACAGGCCTTCACCAATTCTAGTAGCCGTCTACAAAGGGCTTTGGATGGCAGAGCTCTTCTGGGAGCCTACCGAGACCTCCTACTCAATCTCTACAACTGTGACTTCAGCTTCCTGGAGAGCTACATTCGGCCCGAACCACAGGATCACATGACCGGGGCCTTTTTCCGCCGCAGCTCCAGTCACGCCCTGTGCACGCCGCCTGTCTGCCAGGAAGGTGGCGAGGAGATTCTAGCAGGCCAACTAGATGAAGTCTGGTGCCCAAAAAAGTGCCAGGCCTTGAACCTCACACTAGCCTCTCAGGCTTGCCAAGCACGAAGTCACGTGGCCATAAAAACAGTTCGTATCCCAGAGATAGGCGACCTACGTACGCTTTCAGAAGACCCCCGTTTAGATTTGAGAATTGTCCATTTGGTGAGAGACCCCCGAGCCATTCTCACCTCCCGCATGACTGCTTTTGCCGGTAAATTCAGGGCCTGGAAGATCTGGAATGCCACTGGCCGCCAACCACGGTACGTGGACCTGACGCAGATAACGAGAACATGCAGAGATATTGAGTATTCTGTGGAGACCAGCCTGCAGAAACCCTCATGGCTGAGGGGGAGGTATCTTTTGGTACGCTATGAAGACTTGGCCTTGAATCCTGAGGAAAAGTCCAAGGAGATATACAGATTTCTGGGGCTGGACCTGCATCAAAGAGTGCTCACATGGATTGCTCATAACACCAATGGCACTGTCCCATCTTCTTCAGAGTGGAACTATAAGTACTCCACTACAAGAGACTCTAAAGCCACAGCTCAGAGCTGGAGAGTACATCTGAACTTTGACATTGTTAAGACAGTTCAATCTCTTTGTAACAGAACTCTTGCTCTGCTAGGCTATAAGCTTGTCCAGTCTGTAGATGAACTGAGGAATATAACAAAAAGTTTAATGGAGCCTAGGACGTAGTAAAGTTCATTTTTATGTGAACTACTCATTCATTTGGAAGACACTTTTATCCAAAGTGACTTAACATTGCTTTCAGTGCATACACTGAATCAAACAGTACTCACAGGTTCCAACAAAGTACATTTGGTTACATAATATTGTGTTAATTACTTTTAATATTTTTCAGTTTGTTTTGACAATTTGCATACTAATTGTCAATGCCATGTAAATGCAACATTTTAGATCCTACTTTGGTGAAAACTTAGCTCATGAATAATAATTACGAATATAATGTTTAGTACCTTTCTTTAAAGGGATCGTTTACCAAAAAATGAAAATTCTGTAATCATTCACTTACCATCTTGTTGTTCCAAACCTGCATGATTCTCTTTCCTCTGTGGAACTTAAAAAATATATATTTTGAGAAATGCCTCAGTTATTTTTGCCCATACAATGGAAGTCAAAGGTAATATTGGTTTTGGTTACCAACATTCTTAAAAATTAATTATTTTGTGTTCTGCAGAAGAAAGTCCGGTTTGGAACAGCATGAGGGTGAAAAAAAAAAGATATAATTTTCATTTTCGGATGAATTATTCCTTTAAGCATGTAAAGTTCTTAATATTCATGAGCCAGGCATTTAGAATAGTATGATGCTAAATAAGCACACAGGCCCACCATTTTCAGCCTGTAAATGTGCATTTATGTGACCCCAACTTCAAAAATTATCTCCCTCTGATGGCTTTGTGAGTCAGAGTCAGTGATTATTTGTAAGTGCAGAGTCAACATTGGGAAAAGCACTTTGGCGCTATGCAGCCACTTTGCAATTTGTGGATAACAGATATAAAACTACACAAGTCAAAATCCTCATTTAATTAATATGCTATCTCTTGTTCACAGGGCCCCCTTGAGGTTGAGCGTTTGGCTGCAGCCCATGTGATCCCTTGGGTTAATGTGGCCCTGCTACTTACTGTTTTAGTTCATATCATGGATTAAATGACTAAACCCATGAACACAGCACATTTTGGAAGTCTGCGCTCAAATATCTGCCAATAAGTAATGAAAATGTAATTTCATTGCATACATGTGTTGCATACATGTGATTATGAGTCTTGGGAATATTGAATTGTGTCAGTCTTTAGCCTTAAAATACTCTTGGATTTGTGTTGTTGTACATGCCCTCCTGTCAGTTACATTAAGCAATTTATTACTTCTATGTAAAACATGCCCTTAAACGCTAACACTTTTACATATTGGAAATATGCTGTGTAAACAGTTCCTCATCTCAGGTATATGATTATTAAATGCTATTCTTCAGCCGCACTGCCAATTAATAAATATGCAGAGAAAAGAGGAAAACTATATGGTTGAATAAATTATTCCTCTTCATATTGTTTCAGTCCTTCGGAATCGGTGGTTCACAATGATATAATGTGTTTGTTTCATTCAGTTATTTATTTATGGAAAATTATTTATTTATGGAAAAAGGTACAGAACAGAATTATGTGAGACTGTGCAACTGGTATTTTGTAGCAGTATTAATGATAGGTTCTGAGTGCTTATTTGTCTATATGAAAGCTTTCTATGTTATACATGAACACATTGACCTGTGTTCTTAATATTTAAGCATGACTGCTGGCAAATGGAAATGAATCTGAAGCACTAGGTTTGATATAGGTGTTTGTTGCTGCTGTATGGTATTCTCTATGGTCTGCTATTCTCATCAGTTTTCCACTTTCTTTTAATACTTGACATTTGTGGTGTTCTGCTGAGGCCGGAGCATTTTGGTGAAGTGCTGATCATCTTCTCAATGTCAGCAGTCCAGCTTTAGCTTGAAAATCGAAAAAGTGATTACCAAGGGACATGGCCATAATTCAGACTTTCTTGTTGTCAGTTCATTTTGTTTTCAAAGACAAGGATGCCTGACGTTAACATATTTAATGGATGTTAAGCATTGGATTGATGAGTACCATTTCCTGACATATTGTCATTAAGCACATAAATACAAATTCATCAAAAAGATTTTATTAATCTTGGAAAGATATATGGTGAAAGCAGCTGCATTTAGCATAATAGATACTGCACATACAACATAATTGCTACGAATATAGGAGGTTTTGCGGAATGAATTTTGAATTGTGAGTCAGTCATTTGCATGCAACAGTTAAAATGAACTCATTCATTAAAAAGAATCGAACTTCATGAAAACACAGGACAGCTCAGGTGAGGTTAGTTTATTATTAACTTAGCTCACTCGGATCTTCTAACGCTTTGGGACTACGAACGAGCTGCTTTTCAGAGACACTGTTTTGAACGGAGCGAACCAGCGTCACGCTGCTGAACATTTCCATTAATTAGCTATTATTAGTTGCTATTTTTAGTTTGTTACTCCCCAGCGTAGTCTACTTATAAAAGTGGCAGAAAAAAAATATTCGATTTTCTCATTTCATGACATTATTGCCCAATGTTATTGCTTACAGTTTTGGATAAAGAAAAAACAAGTCTGGCTCAAGAGAGGCATTATGAGTAAATGGTTGCAAAAACACCTTACCACACGGATATTGCGATCTGAGTCACTATCTTCTAAAGAAAGCCCAAGTAAATGTAGCCACTGGGTTCTATGCCAGGACACACTTTCTACCCAGAATCCTAGGGGTTAAAAGCACCCTGTGGGAGTAATCCTCCCTCATTTACAATCACTCTCTGCCCTGCAGCTGTTGACTGCAGGGTTATTTCTCA
Source organism: Sinocyclocheilus anshuiensis (assembly GCF_001515605.1). NCBI lineage: Eukaryota > Metazoa > Chordata > Actinopteri > Cypriniformes > Cyprinidae > Sinocyclocheilus > Sinocyclocheilus anshuiensis. The sequence continues at coordinate 163,031 of NW_015555715.1, forward strand.
GAGGCCCTGAGAATATATCCATAGAAGAAACTCAATAGAAACGGGATTTAAGATGGAGGGAGAAGAGAAGCCATCTCTCTTTGAACTTAATCTGCAAAGGCAACACAAACCGGCAATAAAGCAGAGTTTATGACACCCTCTGAGAACTGTTTCATTGGCTTTTCCATCGCACCCTGACATACAAAGACACCAGCTGCCTGAATCAGCCGCACAGTTAATCGCTCATCTCTTCACAGCCAATATCAGCCCCCTCTGTCCCTCTTAACCCCGCTGACAAATTTAGACCTCCGAGGATGGCGGTAACCAATGTTCAGAGCAAATCCACAATGTGTGGGGGTGTACAGTGTGCTTTCGTACATGTGAGTAATATATTAGCATGAAGAGATGGAAGTATAGTGCAGGTCAAGAGTCTAGCATATGCTTGGTTGCCAAGAGAGAAACAAAAGAGGAAAAAATCAACCTGCTCTCTACGAATGACCCCTTTTTTTTCTTAGAAAATGATCACATAAAGGCCAGGCACAGACTTGTGGGAAATGAAAACGAGTCCACTGCAGAAATCATTAACACAAGAGCTGGGTGCAGCGAATGTTATAGAGATAAATATTGTTTATTTTAAACAGGTCTACTGTCACTGTTCAAAATATAAGTTACTATATTTACATTTTCTTTTACATCTAGAATCACTAAGATGCTAAAAGATAATTTTGTGATTTGCTTGTAGAATGTGATTCCATAGTTTACAGAATGTGTACATTTTTTATGCTGTAGTAGACTCTTAAATTAAATATTGATCAGCATTTGAAATGTTTAGTCAGGTCCAAAGGTGTGAGACCAACAATTAAAATGTTTATATTTTGTATTTTTATCTAATTGAATACAACATTTTATATTACAGAATCTCAGTTTAGCATTTTGAATAAATTTAACTAAACTGAACTCTCTTAAGTTGCTTTCTAATTTTATTTCCAGGTTCAACAAAATAAAAAATAAAAACAAAACCCTGAATTTCAATGTGGTTTAAGACTTTTGGACCCCAATGCAGTCTTCAAATACATAAATACGTGGCAACGAAGTTTTATTGAAATTAGCGATAAAGCATAATCTGATCCTAAAAGAAAAAGAAAAAAATCCAATATTTTCTGCCCCTTCCATCATACCAGTCTGAAAATGCATCTCCATCCATCTCACTATCAGATTTTCAATATCCACAGTAAAACTTAAGATGAATCACTCTCCAAGCTAACTGTGTTTAACACTGTGATTCACAAAGACTGATTTGACAAGTACTGTGCAGGCAATAATCTATACGAGTAGGGTACAAATAAAAATATGTGTAATTTATGAAAGGCCAAGACATAATCTTCAGACCATTTCTCTGTATAATGACGTTTCTTTGAGGAAAAAAATATTTATTTTATCTCACTTGTCTCCTTTTCAGAACAGATGGATACGTCTGGAAAGCTGTACAAAATGGATTCAGTACCCTTGAGGAAAGCATAGCCTAACGAAAGACTTGCAAATCGCCTTGTTCTCTCCGTCTGCGAAGGTAAATCATAAGTCCACATAATTAAAATAATGAAATGCTCAATTGACGCCCCTCAGGTGCCATTTGCTTGAAATTTCGTCTGATGGGGCCATGAGACAATTGCTGAAGCAATCCTACACGGTGAGGAGTAATTAGCCATATTACAATTTGCAGTAATAGGCACCATAAAATTGAATCCCGAACACTCTCTATATTTCATGAGCCTGTATCTTTTTATAGTCTCTAGTGGGCCCAGGGCCGTAGGAGGAGTGCATGATGTTTCACTGCTAAAAAAGGAGAGAATCTGAGTGCAGCAATGGAAGAAATGCAGCTTGAGAACAGGACTGAGCAGTAAAGGGGTGTGTAGGTCTATGTATGTGCGCATGTGTAAGTTTGCATGTGCATATACGATTATGCAAACTTAGCATCTGTTCTGTCAGTGTTTTTCAGCAAACCCGGCACCCTCACTTTCACTCCTCCCACACTTTATTTTCTCGAAAAATCACATTCCAGTCATTTCAAGACTTTTTTTCCTTCATGAAAAGATGATTACCTACAACAAGTCAACTTTACAAACAGTCTCCAAAGTGCAGATACGGTAGCTAGTTAGTAAGTGTTTTCCACTCTGTCTGTCAGTGTATTGGTAGCTTAAGTAATGTGCATTTGTTACAGTAAATGGCATGGTTAAGCAGTAACTCGGGCTTCATTTTGACCATTATACCATGAACTTTGTGTCAAAAATAGCTATGCTGCAAGCGTCGTATGCTTGTGAACTGCAGCATGCAGTGAGACAATGCATTCTGAAGCACACCAGTCAATCTGTTTCCAATATTACCCCTTTTTCACACTTCATGTTGTTTAGATATTCTTGGGTTTCTTTGCTGATGTTGTTTTGTACAGAACACTTTAAAAAAATAGCCAGGATTTTATATTGGCAGTAGATTTAAAAGTAATTTCTCGCGATAATGTGTTGTATTCAGAGATTTACTGTAAGGCTAGGTCATTATGTGTCATAAAAACAATAACATATTATGTTGAATTGTTGGATAATACTGTGAAGAGTTTAGTTTGAAGTTTGAAGTCACCATTATGGTGACTAGTGTTCCCGCTGGCTGGGAAGTTGTATTTACTTTTAATTAATTCACTCCCAGCAGATATGTCACAGAACACAATTAGTTCCACTGTATTACATGGAGAAAATAAGCTCTGATTATAGGCTAACTTGCAGTCTACAATATACATAGGACTTTTATATGATATGTTACAGAAACAATATCATCTTTTAAAAATAACTGAGGGTTGCTGAGGTATTTGCAATGCTGTTGTAGTGTGGTGAGCTGAGCAGTAGTTTTTCTAGTGAATTTTAGTATGTATTGTCAACCAGGAATACAAAGATCAACAGTTGACAGATATAACTTTAATCAACAATAATGATTTTAGATTTAAAAAAATTTCAACATTACAAAGACACTAACTTAAAGCGACAAAAAATAGCAGCAGCAAAATAAACAAACAAATAACCTACTTTAATTTATTATAAATAAATTTGTGTGAAATTATTAAATGTAATTTTCAGCAAGCAAGCAGTCAAGTGTCACGTCGTGCAGCACAAATTTTTTATGTGATGGCACTAGCACACCTAAAAGTTTTTGTGATTGATCTGTGATCTAAGTTTTTGTGATTGATCTGTGATTGATCTGTTATATATTACGTAAATTTATAATATATAAATAATATTAGCATTTGTCATGCTTGATCATGCTAATGTCGATGAAAAATGAATGAGCAGCGTAATGTTGCTACGGTTACCTCATCTGGCGAACACAACTTATGTTTGTTATAGCGTCTAGTTTGATGACAGGCGGAAATACACACTGTGACTTACTTTCCTAATTATTGGATCAATTGAAAACTATTGTTGAAATATAAATGCACTTGTATTAAGTTAATCTGTAAATAGCCAAAATATTACTGTAATACAGACTTATTGCAATATATACTGTATATACTGTACAGTATTGGCCAAAATTGAAGGTAGATAACTACTATCTAGGAATATAGCCTACTGTACATTTTCTAGACTGCAACTTATCACACAAGCCTAAGTATATACTTCAGCTGTATATGAAGATGAATGTGGAGAAATGGCAGGATCCCAGAGGCTGGTATGTAGTGGGAGGAGATCACGTTAGATTGTGTGTGTTATTTATTCCACTGCATTATCAGATTATTTTATCCACCAAACATATGCACCACAGGGGATGAAACGATTGGACGGACTAATGAAGGGTTTGCACTATATCGCAGAGACTATTGTGTGATGAAGGGGAGAGGATTTACAGTATACTTCTCTCCCCAAATGTTCTCTCTTTCTCTCTCGCTCTCTCCCACTGGATCAAGGTGCACCAGAACTGTCAGCAAATCCATAATGAATTCCATACAGCGCTCATCTTTTGAGTGAACTCATCCATAATTCAGCCTCGACATCAACACACAACTTTACTCAAAGAAGTCTTTCGTACACATTTACCTTGTGTCTGTTAGCCCAGATGATACACACACAGGAGAAAGGAAAGCTCTCGGACTGAAATGTGTCTCTGGGGGAGTGATGGGTGATGTGAAATGCTGGAATGATTATATAGAACATGTTTTGTGGTTAAGGGACCCTATGAAATCAGAACTGGAGTTTTCAGTGTCTCATTATCTTTGAATCCATATGCCAAAAATGAAGCATATATGCATTTTAAATGCAGGCTTTGTCTTTCATGTTGCATATTTTTTTGTTCCCACCAACCCTCTGCCCTTAAGATGGATATGCTAATGAATGTCTCTCTCCGGGACTTCCTTGCAACTAAACACAGAGATATGGTTTACTGTAATATGTATAGTGATGGTGATGAAATTGTCAAGCTAGGATTATTCCTGAGCCTTTTAGAGGACAATAAATTTCACTAATAATTTATAATCAAAGAAATAGTGTTTATGAGAACGTATATTGTTTGGTGTCCTCAAGCACCTGCTGTTAGCTGCATCTAGTAAATATTGTTTACCTCCGAAGGAAGGGATTTTTTTTATGAGAACGTATATTGTTTGGTGTCCTCAAGCACCTGCTATTAGCTGCATCTAGTAAATATTGTTGACCTCCGAAGGAAGGCGATCCAGCAAAGTGTTCTGTGCTCAAATGCTGTTGAGTGTAAGCTAAATTGTTCACTGTGCTTACAATTATAACTTTGAGTAAAACACAATTTTTTTTTCAGACACACAAAATGTGCAGTGATAGGGGGCGCCCAGGACCAGGGTTGAGAAACACTGGTATAGAGTATAGTGTCATTATCCAGCCTCAAGTTTTTGTATTCTCGTCCGATAGTGTAAGTTCAGTCAGATCAATAATAGTGGTATCAAGGTTTGGCAAGCATTCCTCCTCCCTTTTAAACATTAATACATTTATTTAGCTAATCTAACTATGCATGATTACATGCTTTGTTGCATTTTATTGGAATTTAGCTACTATCAGAACAGATCTGCAACCCATTTTTGGCTCTCCTGCAGTTGAGATCCACTGAATAATACATTTGTAACATTAATTATCATGAACAATTAGACATCATAGGGTATGGCAGATTTACATAACTACAGTAAATATAAGCTTATTATGTAAGCACACTGCATCAGTAAGCAATTTGATTATAACAATTTGAAAGAACTTTTTGTCCGTTTGCAGCCATAGAAGTTGAGTTCCAGAAGCCCTTCAGCCTGACACAACTGTTGATGGTAACAAATGACAGGCCTCTCCTGGACGAGCAGTCCATCTGTCTGTGTCAGAATAATTGAATTCCGTAAATATAATCAGAGAGCTCTGTTATGATACATTTTGAATGATTTCTATCTCTGTAGTCTGTTTTATGGAGGGTATGACATATGATTCAGACAGATATAAAGATATGAACCAGCTTTGTGGCAAAAAATAGGCCAGTAATCCTTCACAGCCAAGAACACGTCTCTATTTGTTCACAATGATTACCAGATTGAGTATGGGGTCATTTTATCTAAGAACTTCTGTGTTTGTTTATATCTGAGATGATCTGCTATTGGCCAAACAGTTAGTTCTTCAAATTTGATTGGGCGAGAGGCATTCCCAGAGTGCTGATATAAATGATATAGGCTAAAGTATGAAGTAGGTAACAGTTGTGTTCTCTGAGAAGAGTTTGCTTGTGTACTAAAGCGGCTTATAAGTATATTCAGTTAAATATATCAAGCTGAAGGCAGTAACAGAGAGAAGAAAATATGATGCTTGTTTTGATCTATGGCTAATTAGATCATTTGAATATCTGTCCATTTTCAGACGAATTCTGTTGAATATTTATACTCCATCTGCTTTAGACTTCATTTCATTATTCGTAGCTTCCAGCGTCACATATAGCTTTTCTCTGATCCATTTTCTCAAACCACGATAAACTTTAGTGCTAATTGTGCACCTGAATTATAATTAAGTTTACAGACTGATCAAATGAGTTTGTAGCCCTGCTATAAAAAATTACTTAAAAGTTCAAATTAGTTCGTTTTACTGTGCATTAATCATAATACCCTCTGTATCTGATCATCCTTCAAAAGAGCTTTGTTTAAAAGCCAGCCATTAATTAGGGTTTACTCTAGGCTGGCTCAAAGCAAGTCCCAACACTGATAATCCCATCTGATGCATCTGAGCTAGATAGCTCATTGATTGAGAAGCCCAGCTTTTGTACATGGGAACACAATCGACCAGACTACCAGAGCTTCAATGCAGTTAGATGGTGAGGACAGACTGACAACAAAGGCACAATTGATGTTCTGTGGAGCTTCTACAGTGTTGTTTAATTAGCCTATGTTGAAAGACGAGTGAAAGCATGCTTTACTTGGTTGGATATTTTCACAAAAATATCAAGTGATCTAGATTTCAGTTCACTCGGCTTTTACTTTTAGCATTGAATGCATATCATGTTAAGATCAATCTAGTGCATTAATTTTCATTGTTTTTTTCAGTATGTGATGCATGAGTGTCATCTAAAACAGACCTCTGATGTAAGCCGTAAACTCAACATGTGATCTGTTCCCAACGGAGCTTCATTGGCTCAACCAACATCACAGCTCCTCGGTCTTTCTCCTCCAAACCCAGTTAAAACCAGATGCACATCATATAAACTAAATCCCCCAATATGCCAGCGTGCACAGTTATGTGTTCCATTCTCACAGACAAGTGTTTCCCTGAGCATATGCCATTTTAGGAGCACAGGAGCATATGGCACATTTAATTAGTGCAAGCTCATTTAATTACAGACACACCTTGGTCTGTGGGACCCAGTTTATTATGCTCTGGTCCTTTTGTGCTCGATAACAGGGCTTCAGTGGGGTTTTCAGACTAGTGTACCTGCTTTGTCTTTGTCATATTGCATTAATTTGAGTCACCTGAGCTAGTCTCACACTCACAGTTCCTGCTCAGTTGTTGATCTCAATGTCTGTTTAGGTCGGGTGACACTAGGGATCAAGGTTTGGCTGGTTAGCATGGTCCAGTTTAACCCCTGTTGCAACATATGGCCGCAAAAAAACAAACAAACATATTTTTATGGCCATTCAAAAGAATCAGTGTGTTTTGACTGCAATGTTTTTTCAAGCAACACATAAATCATAAATATTTCTGTATTACAGCTGATGTTTTACAGGTGCCTAATTTTTTTGAAAGGCCCTTAAAAGTGTGAAATGGACATCATTTTTTCTGCCTTTAGGATATTTTTTCTGCCGTTATGAAGGGACCGTTTCTGTGGTGCCATCAGCCAGTCAGCTCTATCATTGCATCATTTTCCTGCAGCTCTGGAGTAATTCAGCACAGGGCAATTTTTACAGTATGTTAGGGATGCACAGTATTGGTGCCATAATAGTTATCACATGACATTAGAGTTTTTAATATATATCGGTATTGGTCGATACTGAATATGACATTCTGAAAATGGCAGATATAAGATCATAAAATCAGTTATTTTAATTACTTCAAATGAATTTAAAACATTACAATGAGTTTGCTTCACAACATTATAATGTATAATATAATAATGGCTATTATTTTTCAGATATACTATGTTTATATAATAAATATTACATTGTATTATAAAATTGTGGGTAAAGAGTGTTAGATAGCAGCAATCTAAATGTACAAATAGTGGAAATGAGCATGCATAATAAATATAATTATCATCCGATATCGGATATATAGTGTTTGCATATTTGTCAAAATCTAGATGTATTTTACAAATCACTCTATTGTTCTTTATTAAAATTATATTTAAGAAAGTATTGATTAATGTGCTAATGCATGTGCTTGCTTTGAGATAAGTTATTTTAATTACTTCGAATTAATGTACAACATTACAATTAATTTGTTTCACAACATTATAGTGTAAAATATAATAAAATGGATGTTAATTTTGAGATATTCTAATTGCATTCATATGATACATTATAAATTTAACGGTATTATGAAATCATTAGCATTAATAAATATTAATTTTAACTTAGTATTAGATGACAGCAAAGGTCATTTAAATGTAAAAATAGTGGAAATGAGCATGCATAATAAATATAATAAATGTCCAATATTGGATATATATCTATTAACCAATGTCAGTAAATTAAATAAAAATCTCAGATAACTGACATGGTACATATACTGATTGTGCTAGTATTGATTTAAGTGCTATATTGTATAGTGATGTTTTACTTTTTTGGATACTTAAAGAAACAACAGTCCCTTACTCTCTTTTCAATCTGAGTCTAGCCTCTATATACTTTAATCTTCAGCTGAAAACAAATACAAACGCAGCTGTTATCCTTCCACATTACCTGATAGTGCTGTGAGATGGACATGCTATCTGCTTTTTTATAGGGCATCTTTTTCCAGTAGCTCACTAGCAAGTGGCTAATGGATCCAAATAGATCAAGGGAAGTTTATTAGATTATCTAAGCACATACATGACTGAAAGCATGTGTATGAAAGGGGTCTTAAAAGAGTTCTAGTTCTCTTTAATGGGAAAGATTAAATGCTCCTGCCCCATTCTGACAATTTGATTTAGGCAAAGTCAATGGAAAGATATGGCAAACAAAACAAAACACAACTGCAGGCTTCCTCCCAAGCTTTTATGTAATCAGTTTGTGCGTGATTCAGTTTTGTCACTCTTAAAAGCCCCTTTTAACCTTTTTGAGTCTGGGACATGTGTCATAGTCTTCTGTTGTTGCTCAGTTTCCTTGTGGGTATGACAACTATCTAGTCATTATCTAGTCACTTCAACCCAAAAAGAGACTGATTTGCGTATGAAAGCATAGTGGTCATTATATATACAGAAGTTGAATGTGAAGAATACATTAGTACTGCAGAATATGCTTTTTTTGTCACAAAAATGCTAAAGCAACTTTCTTCCACTGGGAGACATGGCCCTGATGCAACAATCCATATTCAAGCTAGATCTCTGCGCCCTTGAGCATTGCATTCAGTGCTGCTGCGTATTTTACTGTTTCATAGCTTAAAATCAATGGAAATTTGAATTGTTCAATACAAGGAACGACGAATAAATTGTTCTGGTAATACTGAATAAAATCTTGCACAGGCCGAAAATGAATTCAATCTAAAAAAAAAAAAAATGAAAGATTGTTGAAATATATTATTTATATGTTTGATTCTTTGTGCTTCCACAGCATATTTGAGGGAAAGTATCCTAATCAATACTTAAAATCAATGGTCTGCAGTCAATATGGATGGGTGTGAAATTCTGTGCTCCAAGGTTTTTGGAAAGGTCATACTATTATGTAAATGTTTGTGATTTTTTTTTCTCCAATTTTTGTTGTTTTATTAATCAATTCCTTGATTTTTAAAACTAAGAGTTAATCTAAATTGAATATATTGAATGAAAGATCAAAGACCATCGCTCACAGGCTACAGTGTCTTTTGATTCTCCAGGGAAGTGTGTCTAGCGTGACAAGAGACTGACAAACTTGCTTTTGGCATATTTGATTCTCCACATCTGAACACAGCTACATGATGGGAATGTGGGTCAGGCATTTAAACCTCAATATCATAATATTTGGGAATTTAAATTTCGGCAGTTTTTACAACCAGTGTTGTAGCATTTTGGAAAACTCATTGACTCACGACACATTGACGTTCCAAGATGGTGGGCATGTCGTGTCTGGAGCGGTCAAATGTGCATCTACCTATACATATATGGTTTTTACATTCATTACACCCATTCTGTATTATTCTGTGGTGGTATGTGATAAATGTCATTTAAAAAGCTCTATAATGTTGATTTATGTACACTACCTTTTAAATGTATTTCTTTATTTTTATTAATTTTTTAAAGGAATATATTCTGCAAGGATGCATCAAACTGATCAAAAGTGACAGTAAAGAGATTTATGTAAGGTTACAAAACACTCCAGTGTTCAAAAGACTTTTCAACAGGATAATACTAAATGTGATACTGAAGACTGGAGTAATGGCTGCTGAAAATTTCAGCTTGTCATCACATTTTATTAAAATATATTCATATATAAAACAGTTATTTCAAATTCTAATATTACTTTACAATACTGTTTTTACTGTATTTTTAATTAAATAAATGTAAAAAAAGATTTCTTTCAAAAACATTCAAAAAATCTTACAGTCCCGAAACTTTTGAACAGTGTACTTTTTCAGATTTATTTGAAATAGTCTGTACTTTTGGACTAGCAGAAATTATGATGAAAAATTCATAGTCTATGTTCATTTTCTGCCATTTTTCTACAATTGTTCATGGAGACTGCCTTGATATTATGCAAATAATTTTTTCCATGTTAGTCCATAATTGTGAAAAAAACTGCCCCTAAACCTCCTATAAAAAGCAAAAAGCTGGTCACTTAAAATGAGTCATGACAGAAGACTACAATTACCTGTTAACTATTAGATTTTTTTTATCATTGTCTGGTTAAAAATAACGAATATTTTTATAATTTTTATGATTAAACACTAGGGCCATTGAACAGTTGGCAAATTGGCGCATCTGCGCAGCCACTTCTGTCTCATCAAGCCTTGGGTAGGCTTAATGAATGGCTTTTTACACTCACGATTCTGTCATTCATGTGTCAGTCTCTAACTGTCTTTCTCTTGTGCTCTCCTGACTCTGCTTTAGGAGAGCCCCGCTGTTCCTCCCAATTAAGACAGTAGAGCTGCCCGGTCACCCGCCGCTCACAACACTTCCAGACTGATGGGGGAAGGAGACATGGAATTAAAGCTTTGACATTGACAAAAGCTTTGACATTTATTTAAAGTAAATCACCCTACCAAAAACCACTGTACCAAACGGAAGAGTTGAAAAGATTTCTTGACATGCTGTCAGTGAATAAATATGATTCATCCATGACGTTTGGAGAAATTCAGCATTACATCACTCGCTCATCAATGGATCTGCGGCAGTGAATGGGTGCCGTCAGAATGAGAGTCCAAACAGCTGATAAAAACATCACAATAATCCACAAGTGATTCACA
>NW_015555715.1:174373-175833 GCF_001515605.1 Sinocyclocheilus anshuiensis
TTTTGAAGTGGACTTTGAGCTTTGTAACTTCGCAGATCTTTTTTATGCTCAAACAGCAACATTACAGACTAACTTGAAAAAGTTGAAAAAGTGAAAAAGCATAATAGGACCCCTTTAATCAATCAGTTAATGTCTTGTTCCCTTTCGATACTTCACTTCGTACTGCGTCGCTAGACAGAAATGAACCAATGACGGCGCAGCAGAGCTGCGCGAACCTATGGCGAAGCAGCGCGCCCGAGCCCGCCAAAATGGGCAGGGCATCTGGCTATATAAGCAGGTGCTCGGCATAGGATCACTGATTCTTTCTCCTTCAGCGACGACATCTACTGCTCTTCGCTGAGTCTACGAGATTTGAAGCCTTCGCCGGCAAGCTGATCCAGCCGCCGTTCTACAGCAGCAAGATCAGCTCACCGCCTCTGCTCTCTGCTCACTGCTCGCAGCTTGCCGCCCACAGCTCGCCGCTCACCGCTCTCAAGCAGCGCTGATCAGCGTGCCGCCTTGCAGCACCGGATCAGATCGCCGCTTCAAGCAGCTCTGTTCCCGCATCGCTCTCAAAGGCAGCCCTGCTCAGCGCTTCGCTCACGAGCCGTCTGCAGAGCGCCTGTGTTGACGCTTTCCTGCTTGAGGTAACAAAGAATGCGATGTCTGGGGAAATCCCATGCAGAAGCCGCTCTCACTGAGACGTCATGCTCCCACTGCGAGAGCATGAGTCTCGCCTCTTTGCGCTCGCGGATAGCTTTCTTTTCAGAGAGCAACCCCGCCCCTCGTGCCCCCCCATTTCCTTCCTCCCAGGAACCTGTGAGGAAAAAACAGCGGGGTAGAGGATCACAGTGCTCGGATATGAGTGAGCTTACATCGGCTCAAGGCCCGCGTACCTCACTCTCTCCACAAAGAGAGGTTCCCCCGTCTCATTCTCCTATCCACACCAGCGCCCCTCTGCCATCGCGAGTGACCTGGTTTCGTTTGGGGGATCAGATGACGAACCGCTTGATGACAGCATGTCCCTAGCGGCCTCGGATGCTGAGGATTGGTCGGGCTCCATTGCTGACCCCGCCCCCTTGCCGTCCGCGGAGCCAATCGACGCCAGGGTTGGTACGGACAAAATAAAACACAAACATACTCAAAAAGAGAGAAAATTTCCTCTTTCAAACACAGCAAGCCTCGGGTCCCTTCACAGCGACCCGCCGCCCGAACCAATTCAACCCCTTGCCACGAGGGCCGAGGCCTGGCAGGCCATCCTCGACGTGTCAAAGTGGGTTATGGGGATTATAAAACGAGGTTATCTACTCCAATTCGCTCAAGAACCCCCGCGCTTCTGCGGTGTGATCCCCACCTTAGTAGGGAACACGAACGCTCGCGTTCTTCGTTCCGAGGTGGCTGTGCTGCTGGCGAAACGGGCCATAGAAATCGTCCCGCCAGCTCAGAGCGAGTCAGGCTTTTACAGCCGCTACTTCCTAAAC
>NW_015555715.1:175843-191221 GCF_001515605.1 Sinocyclocheilus anshuiensis
AATCAGGGAACAAAGGCACAAGGTTCTTCTAGTGGCCCCGCTCTGGAGAAACCAACTATGGTTCTCAGAGATGTCTCAGCTGCTCACGGCAGCTCCATGGCCCATTCCCCTGAGACGGGACCTCCTCTCTCAGGCGAACATGACGATATGGCACCCCCAACCCAAGTGGCCCTACACTTATGGCCTCTCGATGGGAGCCTATGAACCTCCCAGAAGGGTATCTTGAATACCATTTCTCAGGCTAGAGCCCCATCTACAAGGCGCCTCTATGCCCTCAAATGGTCGGTCTTCACCGCTTGGTGTACAAACCGCGGTGAAGATCCATCCACATGTGACATATCTTCGATATTGTCCTTCCTTCAAGAGCTGTTGGATAAGGGTCGCACCCCCTCCACTCTTAAGGTCTATGTGGCGGCTATAGCAGCTTTTCATGCTCCTATAGACGGGATATCGGTCGGCAGGAACAACCTCGTTGTTCGATTTTTTTAAAGGGTCTAGGAGGTTGAACTCCCGCCCTTCCAAGGTCCCTATGTGGGATCTGTCTACGGTTCTGAGGGCGCTCGAAGGCCCCCACTTTGAACCGCTGCAATCCGCTGATATTCGACCCCTGTCGCTAAAGACCGCTCTGCTATTGGCTTTGGCATCGGTTAAGCGAGTTGGAGATTTACAGGCGCTCTCTGTGAGCCCCTCCTGCCTTGAATTCGGGCCTAATGACTCCAAGGTCGTCCTGAAGCCTAGGCATGGTTACGTGCCTAAGGTGCTCTCTACTCCATTCAGAGCACAGGTAATCACGCTCTCTGCGCTCCCCCCCTCGCAGGAGGACCAGGAGCTAAATCTGCTCTGTCCTGTCAGGGCGTTAAAAATCTACATTGACCGCTCCGCCTCCTTTAGGCAGTCGGAGCAGCTCTTTGTATGCTTTGGTGGCTGCACCAAGGGGCTTCCGGTCACAAAGCAAAGACTATCCCGTTGGATAGTTGACTTCGGAGAATATGGGAGATCTTCGGGAAGACAGAAGTCGACCTCTTCGCCTCAGAAGACAACTCTCACTGTCCAATCTATTTTTCAAAGGAAAGGGATGCGCTGGCCCACGATTGGCCCAGCCTTCTCCTTTACGCTTTTCCCCCGATCCCGTATCTCAGGGAACCGAGGTTACGTTAGTAACAGAGTACGTTAAGTGAAAAGCTGCATGTAATAAACAAATTTATCATTACGAGTTTAAGTTTTAACTCTCTATCTATAATATTGCTGAAAAAAATAATCTTGTCTGAATCAGGAGAGAAATATGCACAGATTCAGCACCCTTTACAAGTGAAAACAGTCCAAAACAGATATGTTGGTGTATTTTGATGTGAGAGGACAACAGAACAGGGGATGGACTTTTTCACTGGAGAAAGCGTTATTATGGGTTATGGATATGTATTTGGTCCAGAATCAATGGTTTAAAGTTAAAACACCTTAATGATGGATTTGTTTATTGCAAACACCCAGCTTTTTACTTCACAAAATATTAATGGATGGACTGGAGTCGTGTGGATTACTTGTGAATTATTGTGATGTTTTTATCAGCTGTTGGAACTCTCATGTTGACGGCACCCATTCACTGCAGAGGATCCATTGGTGAGCAAGAGATGCTAAATTTCTCCAAATCTGTTCAGATTTTAAAAAATAATTTCGTTATTATTTATTTATTTATTTATTTGACATTTTGGAGCTTGACAAACCCAGTTTTGATTCACATTCATTATACTGATATTATCATTATTTTAGGGTGCATAATAGATTATATATAGATTATATATGACTGCAGTATTGATGGTTGTGCTGTTTTGGATTAAGTGAGACCTGTAGATGGAGACATTTATTTCCAGATTAATACAGGAAACTAGATGTGGATATTTTTATAAACTCTTTGCATTCAAGACCTCAAAGCTTTTAGCATTTACTAGTATATGCAAAGATGTTTTCCAAAAGATCTGGCAGCATTTTTCTTTTCCTTCATAGTGATGATCCCAACAAAATAATTTTACACCCCAGACTTTTGTGTGTTTAGTAAATCCATTAGTGCTAAGAGAGTTTCTTTTTCAGAGCTCTGCAGAAAAATAGGGGTTCATAAGCAAGCCCAACAGTTCTCAAGGATGTGATGGTTTTCAAAGCACCTTTCATCTCTTATGAGTTAATGCAAAATGAAGAAGAAAAAACCATCACGAGATTGCTAAAAGCCACATGGGAGCTGGTGGATGCTCATAAGAGCATTTAGACGAAATAGGTCTAAAGCAGGGGTGCCCAAACTTGGTCCTGGAGGGCCGGTGTCCTGCAGAGTTTAGCTCCAACCCTAATCAAACACACCTGAAGCAGCTAATCAAGGTCTTACTAGGCATACTAGAAACGTCCAGGCAGGTGTGTTGAGGCAAGCTGGAGCTAAACTCTGCAGGACACCGGCCCTCCAGGACCGAGTTTGGCCTCCCCTGCTCTACATTCACTGTATGGAAATAAGCAGCTTGGACATTCTGAAAGAAAGAAAGTCATACATGTTTTAAAAGACACAAGGGTCAATAAATGATGACAGAATTCTAATTTTTAGGTCTGGCCCTCCAGGACCGAGTTTGGGCACCCCTGGTCTAAAGTATGGCATACACTAAATGACTATGGTATGTATGTATGGTATGTATGTATACAGCATAGCAAAACAACAATTTACCAAAAATACATCAGTGAAGTACCCTTGTGTCCAAGTTAATCCTGCTCTTTGAATAATTAGCACATGGCTCTCTACAGCCTTAGGAACAGCTTGAACTTTGAGAAGCTTGAGTCACAGAGCTGATGTAAGGGACTGATCAGATGTATAAACCTTAGGAGATCTGGCCCGACCTTGCCTCCATCACTCAACACAAACATATAGTATTTAATGAGAGAAAGGGGGAAAGTTGAGTAAGAGAAGCCTTGGGAACAATGTGACCACACCATGACAGTGTAGATTAAAGATCTGGCAAAAATATTGTCAAGTTATTATTATATATTAGGACTTTGATTTGGAAATTAAATCACAACTGTCATAATTTGTTTAAAACATTACGTGAATCCTTTTGACAAATTAATTTTTCAATTATAGTTTTAAAAATTGTATGTGTGTTTATGATAAATTGTAATATTTTAAAATTGAAAGTCTGTTTAATGTGACCTTCATATAACAAAAAGTAAAGAGCTCAGGTGTGTTAGATCAACCCATGGGACATAAAAGTGGCCGTAACTGAAGAAAAACGTAGAAACAGACTAAAGTATGTGAACTGAATCGGAGAAGCCAAATTGGATTAGCTAAAAATTGATTACAAGAGCAACAAAAAGAGAAAATAACAGGGAGGCACCTTGCAATACAGAAAATTGGTCGCTGAAACCCCATAACTCAGTTACTATGCAGATGTCAAAAATCTCATATCCATAAATAAAATTAGTCAAATAAGTCTGTACATTACTATACCTTTGGGTTTCACTTTCGGGTATCCATATATCTTCTTGTTGTATTACTGTTGGTGGCAATAGAGAGAATCTTACAAACAAACTTTGAAAAGATGTGAGGGGACTTTTATATTTATTTCGGATCAGTCCTTGGAAATTATAATAAGTTATAAGTTAATGTGCACAAACTGGATGCAATAAAAGGAATCCATCGCTTTGGAGCTGGCACTGATCATGTATTCAGACAAATTAAATGATCAGGTCCTTCGGAGTATCCATTTGGCAAACTACAATGAAAGTGACCCCAAAGATTCCTCCAAGGCTGAAAAACAAAGAAATATATTTACACCATGTAGCAAGTTTTGAATCATTGTAACATGACAAGGCACAAAAAAAACCCTGAACATTGTGTTTGTCTGAATAAATGATCAGTGCTAGTTTTAGAATATATATATATATATATATATAGTAATGTAAACAGTAATGTGCATGCATAATAATATGCATGCACATAACAATATAAATACAGACACATCCAACACCAATAATTTAAATCATTGCAAAAACAAAAAAAAAATATTTTTTTTTCCATTAACTCCAGGAGGCTTAGTCCCCTTAAGTGTACAAATCCAGAAAGTTTCTAGTTGTAAAAGCCATTTGAGTCTATTTCCCCCTCTTATTGAACATGGTATAGATTAAATTCCGAACGCTTTAAGAGAGCTCTCGCTAGTATGACCAACTTCATTATAATGCCTCGCCATAAGATACAACATGTTTTTCGTACGAATAGTATATTTATGTTCAGACACTCTTAAATGTAATTTCCTTTTGGTTTGACCAATGTAGAAATGTCCACACTCACATTCTAACCTATATATTACATACGAGGAATTTCAATTAATGAAGGACTCAATTGGATAAACTTTCCCAGGCATCACATCAGTAAAGGTATTTGTTCTCACCATATTGTTACAATGTTTACAACCTCCACACCTAAAATTACCTGTTGATGAACAAAGTCATGTTTTCTTCTCAAGGGCCGGAAGATAACAATGTACCACCTTATTTCTTATGCCTATAACTATCCACTGTTTTTTTACTGGAAAAATTGTCCTAAGAGTGCTATAACTTTCTATGATGTCCCAATTAGAATTCATAATATGTTTAATTTGTTTAGCCTCACAGCTATAATTTGTCAAGAAAAAGACCCGATTAGAATTAGTATTAGAACGTTGTTGCACTCTATTCTTGTTACTCAATAATTGTATATCCATAGATTTAACTCTCTCTCTGGCTCTTGTTAGAACTTTCTAATAATAACCTCTCTTTCAAAATCTACCAGTCATATCTTGTAATTGAATTTCATTTTCTAAGTCACAGATATGTTTCAATCTTTGGAACTGGCCATGTGGAATATTCTCAATCAGCCAAGGTGGATGAAAACTATTAGCTCTAAAAATGATATTTCGATCCGTTAATTTCTTAAAAATCGAAGTGTGTAACACACCATTAACATCCTTAGTTATTTTTAGATCAAGGATATTAATTTCAGACCCTGAGTACTCCAGGCTCAATTTCAAATTACGATTTATGCCATTGATATATTCATGAAACATGTGTAATTCAGACTCCGAACAAGACCTTTGAGATTTGTCGCCTAGAAAATATTCAACGGCCTTAAGTCCCTCTGCTTGATCAATGTTAGTGTACAAGGATTCAACATCCATTGTTACCAACAGCAATTCACCTACATTTTTATTTCATTAATCTTATTACGCACATGAGCACTGTCTTGAAGATAAAAGGGAAGCATAAATACATAAGGTTTTATAAAGAAGTCAACATACTATTATGCCGGTTCTGTCAACAATGCATTTCCACTGATTATGGGCCTACCTGGTGGAGTCTCTAAATTCTATGTGTATCTTTGGCAACATATAAAATGATGGAATATGAGATATGAGATATTTGAAAAGAATTAGACATTCACGTCCCGATTTTTCTTTTCTTTTTCCCCACATTCACTTACAAACTCCATGATTCAGGCAGCCTTTCAGCAAATCAATAATGAGCCTGTATGTAACTCACCATGAACTGCAGGGGCTTTACACTTCAAAGACCAAATATAAGTGGTTGAGGTTTTATAGGAGGTGGTGTAAGTGCTTTGCTGGACTTTAAATAAATAAATAAAACACCCTGACTGTTTTGAAAAACTACTATATATGCTTTGGCTAAAAAAATGCACAGTTCGGAATGCTGTTCGTTTTTTGTTACTTATAAAACCTTGTATATAGGCTAATTAAAAACTTATGTGAGATGAGAATGAATAATGCATTTTCTTGTATCATTCCCATTAGACAAATACATAGTGTAATCCACCTTTGAATGAGTTACAGTTGCTCCTTATGCCGGAATTTGTGACATCATATGTATAGCAAAATGTTGTGAAAAATAAATAAGCATAAATTAGGAGAATAATTTTCCACGTAGTATTGTAAACTTTTTAAATAGTATTTATACTAAATTAAATAATATTAATTATTTAAATATTATATTCAATATTTTTATTTAACATTTATGTAGCTTTTATTAATATTTTGAATTACATTTTATTTTCAGTTTTCATTTTAGTTTAAGTTTTAGAAATTTTGTCGTGTTTTAGCCATTTGTATTAGTTTTTAATTTAGTTTAAATTAGTTTGATTCCAGTTTTAGTAATTTTAGTACAATACTTGAATTTATTTTATTTTGGGTTGCCAAGTCAATATTTTGAATTTTCATTTAGTTTACGTTTTTTTCTTCTAATATTTAAATTTTTATTTGATTTCAGTGAACAAAAACATTTTTCAATAGTTTTGAATAAGAATAAAAAAGAAAAACTCGAGAGGTTCCTCAAGAGAAACCTTGCTTCTCAGACAAACAAAATCAGAATGAAACAATTCATGTTGCTTATAAAAACCTCTGCATTATTCATCGCCGCCATTTCACTTTGTTCTTTAGCTTTAATACCCATGTCTTAATGAATAAAAGCTTGCTTTCTTCCCTTTGTCACACTTTGACAGACGAATTGGAACTTTAAATCCTTTAGGCTTTGAAACGTATTTAATCAAATTCTTTTTTTAAGATGAAAACTTTTGATGCAAAAGATCTGCTCTGAGAGATATAGACAAAACAACAACAAAACTCAACCAAAATATTAACTATAATTGACAAAATGTCAAAAGACATATTTCAACAACAATGATATATGATTTATATGTGAGTTACCTCTTGTGAGAGGGACTGTTAAAGGATTTATCACATTGTCAGCTATGTTTAGCATCAAATTCGCAAGACAGTAAGCTCTGTCGACATCCACATCCACCCATTCCACCGAGATGCATCATAGTCTTCAGGCTCAGCACAAGGACTTCTGAAAGATCAATTACAGTGGGCAAGCAAAACACTACACAGGAAATTGAGGAAAGCATAGTTTATTTACATGTCTGCTCTTTGATTAAAGTAGCCTAAAACAACAGGCAGCAGGGAATTGATTTTTTTTTAATCATTTCTGTTTTCAACCAACAGCGCAAGAAACAAAGGGTTTGCTTGGCTTTGATCTAGAAAATACATATCATGTTTTCTTATCGGAGCATGGCTGCCATATAGAGTGATATGTTTAATTGCCCCAAAGAAAGGAGATGATCAATTTTATGTTGGTGCCTTGTTTGTTCTTAACTTCTAATAATTTAGAACCATAATGAGAAGGCAGTGTAACTGTTTACGATGCAAATAAACCAATTACAATGTTAATGTGAGAAACTGTAGAAGAAGGTCCTTTTTCCTCATTCAATCAGTGCATTTATTTTTAAAGGAACATCCTCTGCCAACAATGCAGGAAGTGTGAGAAATTAAATGGCTTTTTCCTGTCCTAATTTACTCACCCTCAGGCCATTCAAGATGGAGATGAGTTTGCTTCTTCATCGGATTGGGAGAAATTTAGTATTTCATCACTTGCTCACCAGTAGATCCTCTGCAGTGAATGGGTGCCGTCACAACAGCTGATAAAAACATCAAAATAATCCATAAATCCATCACTTAACGTCTCGTGAAGTAAAAAAAAAAACAAAAAAAACAGCATGTTTGTAATAACATCAATCACGGCATCCGGCGTTTCACTGTTGCCATGACAACGCAGTATATGAAATTGCTCATCTGAGTAACTGAAACCAAAGCTACTTTTATTTATGCCGTTTCACTCCACATAATTGCTCTCTCTTGATTCATACTGTATAAATGTACTTCGGATAAAAGCATTAATATATACAGTGGGTACGGAAAGTATTCAGACCCCCTTAAATTTTTCACTCTTTGTTATATTGCAGCCATTTGCTAAAATCATTTAAGTTAATTTTTTTTCCTCATTAATGTACACACAGCACCCCATATTGACAGAAAAACACAGAATCGTTGACATTTTTGCAGATTTATTAAAAAAGAAAAACTGAAATATCACATGGTCCTAAGTATTCAGACCCTTTGCTCAGTATTTAGTAGAAGCACCCTTTTGATCTAATACAGCCATGAGTCTTTTTGGGAAAGATGCAACAAGTTTTTCACACCTGGATTTGGGGATCCTCTGCCATTCCTCCTTGCAGATCCTCTCCAGTTCTGTCAGGTTGGATGGTAAACGTTGGTGGACAGCCATTTTTAGGTCTCTCCAGAGATGCTTTTACAGATAAACAAGGGAAAAAACAGTGCGACACATAACGTAGTCTATATATACTGAGTTTCAGTTCATTTTTGTTCACAGAAAGGCAGAAAGCACATCCTATTTGTTTTCTTTATTTTACAAAAGCACAATATTTTGTTGGTATTGCGAGGCCCGCCTCTGTATCGCCGTTGGAACGCGACTGAAGTACAAAGCCTATAATTTTTCATAAATAATACTTTAGCATTCAGATACGTTACATCGCAAATATGGAAATATTATGGAATATTTGGATTTGTGCCGAATGAGATGGTTATCAAATAGCGTTGCATTGCTGCGGGCGCCCCCTTCTGAATTGGGGGTGAATTGCCTGTATTCGTTGTAAGGCCACACTGTCACCATTGATTCACGCTTGCTGGGTCAAGCTCGCGGCTCTTTTTTGGACATGGCCCTATATTTTTTAAGACTATAGCGGTAAATAGCCTCAAGGTCTTCTCTTAATCTAAGGTCTGGGTGCATCGGATTTCCCTTTAACCTTCATTGCCCTAGCTAGACAAGCTCTAAAATCTTTCATCAACACTGACATGCATATCTGTTCAGACTGCCAATAAGTAAAAACATACACTATATATCCTTCACAGGGTATTCATAACCAGCTGAGCACCGTCTATCATCCCAGTATCAAAAGGCTAAAGTCAATGATTGTGGCCCCTCCAGTGTGAGTTTCACTGTCTACTTTTGATTTAAAGTGTTTACTGAAAGAGAAGCTGCAGGAGTGTGAGGAATTAATTTGTTCCAGGAGGTGACAGAGTGGGGAAGACCCCTGTCGCCTCATTCCCTAAGCATTAGACACTGACATCCAGCATGACCTTGGGACTGGAACTTGATTGCAAGTGTTTGTTCACCACTGACAGGCTTTACCACCGCCTCTCCCTGTAATGTACAGACACCCATATAAGGAAAAATCACTTTTCCTGCATAAAAGGGACATATTGTGCTCCAAATTGTTTTATTTTATTTTTTTTAACTGATGCATTGGTTAAGGTTTACTCTGTAGCAATGGACAAAACCCTTTAGGAAGGTCATGGATCTGTCCATTGTTCATACTCCATGTCCAAAAAAATAAAAACCCCATATTTTTAATGAATAGGTTTGTCTATATAAGCTACATACATTACTAATAGGTTAGACAAACATTTTAAGTAAATTGGGGCATTTTCTGGTCCAGCATTACAATTGCCCTGTGCACAAAGCCATGCAGGTCCATTAAACAATAGTTTATTGAGTCTGTGGTGGCAACTTAATTGTGCTATACTTCAACTCACTGTTGGATTCTGGTACTGCAGGACCCCTTCCTTGACTCTTTATCCTGCTTTAAAGTTCAACAGCCAAATTGACAATCAATCAATCGATAAATGTGTTTTTGTTTTTTTGATTGGCTGACATTTAATGCAAAAAAAACAAAAAAAAAACTAGCATCTGGGTACCAATTTCGAGCCAAAAGAGGCCGTGGAGTCCATGGGGCAATGGCACAGTCCATAATCTAGTGCTATTTAACTTCAGACACAGGATAAATTAGAACAGTAACTACAAGCCAGACTAGATTAAAGGCCCATTTACACTAAGAATGAAATGATGAAATTCTAACGATAATGATATCTATATAAGTATCCACTCCAGCAGACGACAATGTTGTTTATTCTAAGAGCACACTTCAGTTATGGTCTGTGAACATAATTTCAGTGCATGCCTTAAAGGAAGGAAGGATTTTGATTGGCTGTCAGTGTCATTGCATTTTTATTTACCATTATAGTATTTATTAATACTATTATTCTTTAGAATTAGCTTTTATTTCTTATATTTTCACTTTTCATTTTAATTTACATTTTAATATATTTATCTTTAATTTATTTTTATTTTTAGCACATTTAATTAAACTTAATCTTATCTCAGTTAGCGGCCAATGCAGTATTTTTAGGTATTTTTATCAATTCCTTGCCAAGTTTTTCATCTAATATTTATGTTTCAGCTGTATTTAAGAAAATGACTTTTTAGTTAACAATAAAAACACCAGTTGGAAAGTGTTTTCAACGATATTGTTGCTTTGTCAATGTTATTATAGTAGTACAAATGATGTGGACTCACTATTGTCTTCAAGTTTAAGTGATTTTATTTTTTTGTACTTTTTAATCATCCTTGGTGTGACTGGACCTTAAATTACATTTGGCCATTTTGTGCATTTTGTTCAAATTCAGCTACTGCACCTTCCACAAGAGTTAACATTGGAAGCAACTGTGATGTCTCTTTATTTAGGTCCTTTGAATTCACATTAATGCATTGAAATATGGATGGTCTCAAATCAAAAAACAACAACACATTAATATATATTTGATAACTATCTAAAAAGAGAGAGTACACTGAATACCATAAAGTATACTGCATATCAACATTAACAAAAACAAAACAATCCTCAAATACACTGAACTCTTTTTCCAAACTTAATCTTTGGTAAAGGAAACACAAATATTTGACAGAAGAAAATACTGTATTATACTTTGCCACCTTATGTGGTTCTTCGTTGGCCCATAAAACAAAACAATTCACATTAAAGATTTAAAAGAGCAAACAGAACAAAGAAGCAAAAGGACAGATAGAATGACTTGCAGAAAAGAAACTGTAACTGGGTATTGGAATACAGCTACAGTCATCAAAACAGAAAGACTTGTGTTTTGATGGAGATTGTCATGCACGTTTCCCTAAAACAAAAACAAAAAAAAACAAATGCAGTACTATCAGCATTCAGATTTATGGCTCACAATTGTAATTTTAGAGTTGTTTGGCAAAATCTAAACACACCAGCCCTTAATGTGTGAGTATATATGTGTGTGTGTGTGTTTGTGGGCTTGTGGTTTCTTTGTTTTTCAGGGGGACACAGAGAGCGATCGCTGGAGTTCAGCATGGACCCCAGAGGCACAAAGTAAGTAATCTCACAAAATCAATCAGATGGATGGAGCACCACCATCAGCACCGCACAGTCTGAGATTTCCCCCCACAGCACCTAAAGGGACACCTGATTGATCTTCATCCCTACAACCAGCTTGGAGCAATTCAACTGTAAGGTGTTTAAAACATATGATTCTTTGTGTGTACAGTCAGGCACAAGTGTGTGTCTTTGTGTGCTCAGTAAAGCATAAACGGAACATTTAGAGGTCCACGTATCCAACTCTAGTCAGATATTTAATACTTCATACATAAACAATTTGACTTAATGTCATATTCCAATAGAACACAAAAACAAAGGTTCTTGCGTGGAGCAGATAAAGGCCACCCAGCTTGTGAATGTCATCTTGTTGGTCCGGTCAGGCAGACGGATAAGGTCCAAATATGCTCTTAACACAAGCATGATCTCCACAATCAACTCGCTCTGGAGTCTAAGAAGACATGATGCAGACTCTGACAAAAGTACCTTCGAGGCATGTGATTCAATCAGACTTGTCCTTCTTCTTGCCTCCACCAATGGGAACTTTACTGGCGACGGCGGTCACGCCACCAGCCACGGCAGACACACTGCCCTTCACGAGCCCCACTCCCATCGCTGGAACAGCTGCAACTGAGGTAACAGCAGTTTTCGTGAGATCAAGGCTTTTCCCTCCAACCCAGGCGACTCCACCCACTGTGGCCCCAACGGCTCCCTTCGTGACACTGAACAGACCACCGGCCACCCTGGAGAACATGCCAGGCTGGGGTTGAGGATGGTCTTTGTTGGTATCTACAGGATATAAAATGAAATGTTGATACTGAAAATATTAAACAGATAAGATAAGATAATGGAGCAGCTGTCTAAAATTAAATAAAAATAAAATTAAAATTAAATAAAGGTGAAGAACTCTATACAATTAAAAATGATAGCCATATTTTAAAAGTAATTATTATTTAATTTAATACTTAAAGTTTTTGCTTTCATTAAATACAATAAAAAAAATTATTAGATTAATGTTATACAATTAAAAATGCTAGCCATATTTTAATTAAAAGTAATTATTAATTAGATTAATTTCATAGTTCAGTGAAAGCGTTCACTTTCAATTAATAAAACAAAAATGTATGAAGTGAAGAACCTTGCGGTTAAAAATAATTATTTCATTTAATTTTATACATCAATTAAAGATTTTGCTTTAATTAAATTGAAATAAAATAAAAATGTATTAGGTGAAGAACTCTATACAATTAAAAATACTAACCACATTTTAATTAAAAGTAATTATTACTTAGATTAATTATTTCATACTTCAATTAAAGTGTTCACTTTCAATTAATAAAATAAAATTATTTGGCAAAGACCTTCATACGACTAGAAATACTAGCCACATTTAATTAGTAATTAAAATGAATTACTATTTAATTTAGTCATACTTTAAAGGATTCACTTTCAATGAGTAGAACAAAGAGTATCTGACAATAGAATTCTATAAACAAAATGAATGATTTACTCTATTTGTTTTATTTATTTGTGGATATACGGTAATTCAAAATTACAGTATTGAGTGAAAATTTGATCTTGAAAAGTGTGCTTATGTCATTTTTGCTTTAAAATAACTGCCACTTGATTTGAAGTGTCATCTACATCAATGCCAGTCATACATTTTTAAGTGTCTAAACACTTTTTGGGGAACAATTTTACAACCAGATATACTAAGACCTACTACTATAACCAAATTTACAATTTTATAGCCAAATCTAGTAAGTTTGATAATTAAGACTGAAAAAAGTTGAGCAGTGGCCTAGTGTCAGTCTTGGATTGTGCAAGAGCACCACTATGTGGCACAGAGTGTTATCATTCTCTTGCATGAAGACTAAGAACAGCTGTATAAAATGATCCATTTGGCATGACTGTGCTAAGATAAAAAGCTTGATTGTTGTAAAAAGGAATAACTGTTGCAAGTCACTTTCCCAATGAAGTGTCAGCATTAATTGCAGT
Source organism: Sinocyclocheilus anshuiensis (assembly GCF_001515605.1). Classification (NCBI taxonomy): domain Eukaryota; kingdom Metazoa; phylum Chordata; class Actinopteri; order Cypriniformes; family Cyprinidae; genus Sinocyclocheilus; species Sinocyclocheilus anshuiensis. Next base: position 188,964 of record NW_015555715.1, read on the forward strand.
AGGCCTACCTGTTGGAGGATCATCCTTCAAGTATGCAGGCAACTCATCCCGTTGCTGATTGGTTTCACTCATTTTAACTCTACATAAAAAAAATACAAACAAGATGTGGCGGTTAGAATACCCTCCTTCATTTTCCACAGAATGAATTTTAATTTGTTTTCCAAGAATCAAGAAATGGGGCAGAAGACGACAAAAAATAAGGTGAAAGGTTGGGACTAAAAATGGGCTTCAACCCAACAAGCATTAACAGAACAAGGCAGACCAGTTTACTCTGTAAACAAAAAGAAACCTGCAACACCCTGTCAACATTGCGAACAGGTAGACTGGACCTTTTTAGGACAAATACAATTATTGCAAATAAGATCTTCCATACCAAAGTTCATAAATGGTTTGAAGCAACAATTTGGACGAAATGACTATTACACTTAAATTATACATCTTTATTTGAGTGAAACTAAGAAATCGTAAATAAATATTAACATACAGCAGATGCAATATGAAATACTGTGATGCAATATTCCAATTTCATTTATTATCCTGAAGTCATACCTAAAGGGACATTTAATAAGGACAATAAAGATAAAATAGAGCTCATTGAGCATATACCTGTACGTGTACAGTTACACGTAATCACTGAATGAGTGCAATGAGTGAACGAATCAGGGTCTTGAGTCAACTTTATGAAGTAACAAACAAGTGCATAATTAATATCAAGTTTGTCCTAAAGCGAACTTTAGTAAAGGGTGGTCAGACTCATGTCATTGAATCGATTCTTTAGCATTTAAAAGATCCGGTTCAAAAGAAGAAAACAAACTACAAAAAACTACTTAACTACATTTATTAAATAAACTATATGTAAAACAAAAATAAACACATTTCCAGTGCGTTTATTTGCAATATTTCCACTACTTTCTATACTACTATTTCGCACATATGTGAAAGACGGTTGAGGGAATTGTTAACTCGAGAACGACGGATTCGGGAATCGTTCAATCCGTTTGTGAACAGTTTTAAACGATTCATTAAAACGACTCAAAATGATTCATTTATGAATCGAACATCGTTATAAACATTTGCTGTTTTTGAATCTGACGTTACACTTGTGTGAAAAGTATTTTCTTTCCATGGAAATAAATAATCATCATCTGCGCTTAAATTAACTACTATTACTATTTCATACTACATATACGCGTTAGGTGAGAAAGTCACCTTGATATATAGTCACCTTTACGAAGAAAACATATTTACCAATCGGAGAAAACTTACTTACTACTAACTTGCCAGAAGCATGAAAACAGGGCGGCAGCTCATTAAACGACAGTTACATGACGTTGGGTTAGAGATGCATTAGACAATCCAGCCATGGTCTCAATAAAGCTCTATGCATCCCATAATATAACTACTAAAAATATCAACAACTCCCCGAAAAACATGCAAGAGGAAAACTTTGCCAGCTGTCGTGTATGTAGGCTACTTACTGTGTAACAAGTTTGCTTCTCTAAACTTCTGCAGATCAAGTTGTAAACTTCTGTCTCCACCCCTTGTTTCAAAGGAAAAATATGCTGCTCCCTTCGGCGATTTAGAAAAACACGCTGAAATGACGATGGATCTGCGACCTGAGAAAACTTTTCTTAAAAAGACCTATCTTTGCATAATGTGTACGTGGCGTCCTAGCTGTTTTTAACCACGTACCAATGTGGACACATAGGAGAGGAAGTGACGTTTCTAGTTCTTACCCCTCTGTGTGTGAAATGACTTCACTATACTCTGCCATTCCATTTGTGAGTGTGGAGTACGATGAAGACTGTAGCTGTGCTCTATCCACCTGAGTTCTTTGGTTTTTTATTGACTGGGGCCTGAAAATGGACATGGATCAACTAACTTGTCTCTTTGAGACAAAACCTCTGAGGATAGACAGCACAAATCAAGTGCAAAGTAACAGTAACTAAACATGACTTCAGTTCCATGTAAAATATACTGTAAGAGATGTCAATAAAAATAGGGCCCAATGTAGGCCTACTGTGTTAATAAGGAATTGTCCATGTTGATTTTTCCTGTGTTTTACGCGTATTTTGACTTAAAGGGGTCATATGATGCTTTTTTAAAGATCATTATTTGGTGTATTTGGTGTAACAGAATATGTTGACATGCTTTAATGTTCAAAAAACACATTATTTTTCAAATACTGTACATTATTGTAGGTCCTCTATGCCCCGCCTCTCTCAAACGCTTCGTTTTCTACAAAGTCCCTCCTTCCG
>NW_015555715.1:191420-198804 GCF_001515605.1 Sinocyclocheilus anshuiensis
TATAATGTTTTCTGAATTGTTGTTGTGCTTTCTGAATTGTTATTTTGTTTTTTAGACTTGCATTTGCGTTTGTAATTTGTTATTTTGTTTTCAGAATTGTGATTTGCTCTGCACTTCTCGGTCACCGTAGGATTTCTCTCTCTCTCACACGCGCGCGCGCGCACGCACACGCACGCACACACACACACACACACAGGATGCGCAAAACTCCGCATTTGAACAGTCAATAGCAAATACTTAAACTAATAACAAAACAGTAGCTGATTCAGAAGCGCCAGATTGTCATAGCAAAGTCAGAATTACCTCCTCTCCTAGGTTCACGAAACGGTCGTCCATAAAATGCATTGCTGTTCTGTTGTAAGTAATCTTAAAGATTCCTAAATGCATCTACTTTCGGAAGGCCAAATAAAGTGCTTTTGCTTTCGCCTAGAAACACACAGCGTCTCCCTGACATGCTGCTTCAACACTAACTGCTGTTACTGAAACCACGCCTTCTTTCTTTGCGTGCACATTTGGGCGGCATTATGCTAATATTTCCACATAGTGAGGTAGATATGTGGGGGCGTGTTAGAACGAGCCGTTTTAGGGGGGCGTGGCAGAGTCTTAACTTTGATAAAGAATATCTCTTTGGTTTTGAGACTTTAGTCTTTGCAACTTCAGGGATCTTATCTATGCACAATCAGCTTGTAACACGCCAAAGAGAAAGGAAAACTTGAAATCGCATCATATGACCCCTTTAAGCGTTGCAAGTTGCATTGTGTTGTATTTTAGGGTTAAAGAAAATGCACTTAACGAAACATGTCCTGGCAGAATATTCCAGTAGCTTTTACCAGTCGATTTTTTTCTTAGTGTGTAGGTGATTCATAAAGCATTAAATGATTGTTAACAACATGGTTGTGTGCCATTCTGAATTGAATTAATTCAATTCAGTTTGAACATGGTGTAGAATTGCAATTCCTATTTGAATTTAGGGAAAATGGAATGAAATTCAAAGAAATTAATGTCACTGCTTTAAATTGTAGTTTTCAAAAATCATTTCATTTTCAGTTACCCGTAGACATGTTTATTTTTATCATACAACATGGTATTTCTGAAAATATGATGACATTATTAATTAATCACAACACAATTAATAAAAAACTGAAATATTTCAGAATAACAACTCTTGTCCAAGACAACGTTGTATAACGAAAAATTGTGTAACTGATAGGCTAAGTCCTCAACATTTTCTTACTTAATAATCAATATTTGAAATTCCACATGTGTATATTTTATGTTGTGAAAAACACATGTTCTAATTTACCCAAAAGTCTTCAATATGAAACCATTGGATTGCTGGTTGTTGCAATTAATCTGTAGTGTGACTGCTGAATTTATTGATTTGCAGTTCTGTAAAGTCCACTTCATGACAATCCAATTCAACATCCTGTGGGCTGTGGCCAATTTACTCATTAATTGAAAAGAAAGTCAATACTTAAATCTGAAATTTGCCCCACTGTGTAAAGCGAAAGCTGTTACATGTTTTACAGAGATCCTGCCCTCACTGTCCTCTTCAGTATAGAGACATAAACTGTGTTTAGGCCTAATTAGTTTAAGTACAGTAACTACAGTAAACTGTGGATTGCATGTTAAGAGGTGTTTTAATTATTAATACAAATTAAGCTAGCATTTCCTATTGGCTGTTGATCTGCAGCAGTTGTAACAAGGGTGTTTTGCCGCTCTTATTCAAAAAAAATGACGTGTTTCCGGCATTGTCACGTAGCTTGTAATGTTTTGCGGGAACGGTGTAGGCAACTTGTACAGATTCAAATATGACATCCATTTTGCAGTAGATGTCACGCTGATATATATGTCATTCCCGGTCTGTTATTTTGTCGCGAGGGACGTCAGCGATTCGTTGCTGTTCGTTTGGACTGTTTTCCCTCCTTCCTCAGTCGGGTAAACAAATACTGAGGCAAGTCAGAATCAGAATCAGAATCAGAATCAGAATCATAATGAGCTTTATTGCCAGGTATGTTTACACATACGAGGAATTTGTTTTCGTGACAGAAGCTTCCACAGTGTAACAGAATGACAGTGACAGAACAAAAAAACAGATAATAAAAAATGGAACAAGTAAATAAGGAATAAAAATATATAAATTGACAATTGTATGTGCAGGTATATTACAATAGACAGTTTTGTATGTACAGGTATATTATGTGCAAATTTGAGGTGTAGACTGAGTATGAGTGTTAGATAAATAAGTGTATGAGTGTATAAATAGTGTTGTGTGTTCCACAGTTATTGAGTTAGACAGTTACAGTCCTTGGAGAGAAGGGAGGGTTGTACCAATGATTCGCTCAGCAGTCCGGACTACCCTCTGTAGTCTTCTGAGGTCAGATTTGGTAGCTGAGCTGAACCAGACAGTTATAGAAGTGCAGAGGATGGATTCAAATGATAGCAGAGTAGAACTGTTTCAGCACTAATTACTTAGTTTTATGCTCCATTTACTAGATGCATTTAACCTTTGAAAAGCTTATTCCAAGTTATTAACCAACATCAGATATTCTCCCTTTGGAGAATATGGTTTTGATGCGAGGTCATGTATTTAATGCAGTTCCTCATTGGCTGCATTGTAGCCAGAGAATCAAATATAATGTTCACTTGCAACTCATCACATAATGTATGAATGTGCAGATTATTGCGTAAGAAAGGGACATGGGTTATTATTACGACATAAAGAACGCGCCCTGGAGCGATGTTCTGCTTATGTATTAGTAATGCACCATATTATTATTATTAGCTTATTATTTATTTCTATTGAAAACACGTCAGACTTTAAGGCTTTTGCTTAAGTGAATGTCATTTTACATGAACAATTTGGTATTTCGTCAACCAAGGGCACTTTCACACCACAGCTTGGTTGATTTTGATGTAATTAAAACAGTTTGTGTGTGTGTGTGTGTGTAATCTATATATACACACAAAATGTTTTTAATTACATCCAAATCAACCCAGCTGTGGTAAGTCTATCTTCTGGAAACTTTTGTTTGTGTGTTACTTTTTGAATCCATCTTATGTACAGATTTTTTTTTTGGCCCTTATCTCTCATTGTAGACTTAATTATATTAAAATGTGAAATTCATAATTTAAAAAGTAGCTTAAAAGACAAACAAAATATTTGTGTGAAAAGTGGCCCTAGTTGTGTTGCTATATTTGAAGAAACACCCAATAAGCAATTGAGTGATTTCTGCCTGTATTATTTTAGTGATATCACTAGCATTTGCTTTGAATACATTTTTGTCCCTTAACTTATTCCAAATGTTTAAATTCACAAGTATTTAATGAATTGGGGTCATAAAGCTTGGTTCCAATATTATACCCTGTTCCCTCATTTCGCTGTACTTTGGCCAATGAGTGGCAGCATTTAATAACATTAAACTGCCTAGACAGTGTGCTGATAGTTATTGGTATTAGTTTGTGACATATTTACTTTAAACATTGCATAAATGATTTGCATGAGGGTGTTTTTGTATGACTTATTAAAAAGAACCACCTCAAGTTATGGGTTTGAATCAGTCAGTCTAATAAATCCTTCACTGAATGAACTCATTGAATCATAGTGGTAACTGTATCAAATACTTTTGCTGATGATTTAATGATATTTAAAAAAAGAAACATGCTATATGTACACTAGCATTCAAAAGTTTGGGGTCTGTAAGATTTTTAAATGTTTTAAAGTATTTTATGGTTACTGTGTCATTTTTTTCCTGTAATGGCAAAGCTGAATTTTTAGCAGCCATTTATTACTCCTCAGTGTCACATGATCCTTCAAAAATCATTCTTATATGCTGATTTGGTGCTATGATAACATTTATGGTTATCAATGTTGAAAACAGTTGTGCTTATTAATATTTGTCTAAAATAGATTTTTTGATGAATAGAAAGTTCAAAAAATATTATGAATTAGTTGCCTTGTCAATTACAAATGTGACAAAAGGGGGCGCTAAATGACAGGCCCTTATCCATGAGGTGAAGAAACTGGTCTTTTGATGAGGGCCACATTAACTCATGTAACTGTAACTGTGTGTCCAAATCATCCATAGGGGGCAGCAGACATCAAAAACTAGCTGTATACAAGAGTGTTCACATTAAACTGATTTCCAAGTGTATTATTTTCTTTTTATGTATAGAGTTTTATTTAAAGTCAGCTTTTGGTATTTGAGAAATCTCTAGTACTAAAACAGATCTAGAGACTTTTAGTCTAATGTTTTTTTCCACCTCTCTTAGGTTATTATATGAATATTAAAAATGTCATATATATGGGCAGCATAACATTCCATACTAAATAAATGTTCCATTTTAGTCTTTTTTTTTTATTTAGGTGCTTCTGAACAAACAGCTGAACTAATTAAGCTCAATTTGTCAGCAGTGAGAGGTCAGAGATGTGTGCTAATATCAGCACAATGACTCTGTGCATGTCTTACTAACTCGGAGTCTGACAGCCAGCTCATTCCTGCCCTGACTGCCTGTTGCTAACCTCTTCTCCATGGTTTCAGTCACACCACTGCTCGTGTTGGTTTTTGCCTCTTCTTTGGCGTGAAGCCCCTGTGCCTATGATTAGTGAGGTTTTTGTTAGACAGCAGACAGTGTTTTGCTTATTTGTCTGCATGTTTTTTCCCAAATTTGCATTTATCAAAATATAGTGTTTTATCAAACTATTGGCTAATAATAATTTATCAAAATATGTATCAAACTAGCAGAATAATAGTTATTATTATTATTATTATCTGAATATTAAATGTTTAATTGATTATTATCAATAATATTAATTTATCAAAATAGAATTAGATTTAACAAACAAACAGCTTATTAATTGAAATATAATTCTTTATACTTATTTACATGAATGATTTAATAATAAAGCATGAAAATTAAGAGTTTTTTTCCCTCTGAATTCAACAAAATACTTTGTCAGGTTTGTCCAATTTTACTCATTTGGAGGGAAAAGCAACTAGCATTGATTTGTTATTACGATATTTGTTATTGCTCAGTATATTAAAACAAGAAGAGCAATGCAAAGTGAGACAAATACTCTGAGCAATATCACTATCACAAAATAGAGGGATTTTTTTTTCCTGTTCAACAGTAAGGTCTAATAATTTATGCCCTTCAAACACATCCATCCTTTGAAATTAATATTTCATGAGTGCCTCCTGAAATTCACCCTTTCTGGAGCTTGCGGTTTCCCCCATGATTCACACTTAAGTTTTCATGCATTTAGAGTCCCTGATTGTGACAGAACAAAGAAGCACCTTGTACTGTAGACTTCTCTATGCTGTTTGTGCGAGTCTTAATAAGCTCAGCTGTGAAATATTGGATGTGCGCAGCAGTGTCTCTGTGGTTAGCAGGGAGACAAAAGCAGTGACCTCCCATCCCCTGTAGTTTTTAATAGTTCTGTGGGAGTAGCCATTACAGCAGTGGAGGTGAGAGGGGGGAATCTCATAAAGACCAGCCTTGATGCGCTTAAAAAGATTAAACAGCCAACAAAAGCCTAATTCAGTTTCATCTGCAGCTCGTTTTGTCTAAGACACTGGTGAGTTGAATTGCGTTATAGCCGGTTATAGTGTGTTTTGGTTTGCAGGTTGCCAGATTTTTTCTTGCATTCTGCAGACTGGTAGTTGTGTTATCACTCCACACACTGACCCATTATCATTGTGAATGTGATAACTGTGCCCCTTTGGACTGTGATAAGGTGCGTCGTTTAAAAGCCCCTCTTATCACATTTGTATGCTGTGACGCAGGCCTTGTTTTATTGGATGTATCTCTTTGTATCCACTCCTCTCACCTTTTATTCTCTTTCCCTCCATCTCTGTCTCGGTTGTTGTCCGTCATTCATCCTTAGACGTCAAAGGCTTGAGAAATGGCCTCTCACGGCTCCAGACATCTTCCTCACCTCTTGCTTCACACAAACTCTTTATTGGATTCTACCTCTGCATCATCTATCTCTATTCACTCTCCTTTTTTGGTCTAAATGGCCTCCTCCTTTCTCCTCCAGCTGGGTTTGTTGACACACAGTCAATCGTGGACACTTTCACCCACCCGTTCCCCTTCCCTGAGCCATAAAGCTGCCACAGCTGTGGGCTGTTGAACCAAAGTGGAGGGACACATTAAATATATTACAACCATTAGCTTTGTTGGGGCTTGACTGTTTTAATACATTGAAGTTTTACGCCAGCCAAAGGCAGGACACAGCAGAGCTCTGCTGCTGATTTTAGTTACTCTTAAATGCTGCATTGAACTTAAATAGGAAAGGTATATGAAAAATAGCAACAAGCAATAATGTCATCTTGATTTACCCCAAAAAAAAAAAAAGATGTGTAACTGTTTCTTCTTTTTATTTGAACACATTTTAAAGATATAACTACAGTGGTAACAAGATATTATAAAATTCCTGTTCTTTATCATTTTCTGCAAATAATTCAGCTCAAATTGCTTAACATTGCTGCATCATTTTTATTTAACTTTGTGATTATATAAGTAATGTGTTTTTTAGATCTTTAAAAAGTGTCCTGTATCCCAGCTTTAAGACATTTAAAATTTTAATTTGAAAGTGATGTTGTAATATTTGCATATTGAATTGTGACTGGATATTTATTTTAATAAGTTTATTAATTTTTATTCTGGTATAGATAGTGCCTCACTGGCCCCAATGCAACAGAACATACATTTTAGATTTATATTGTATTAATAATTTAAGTGTAGTAATTAAAAGTTGGGGGTCAGTTTTTTTTAATTAAATGTACATTCTGCATTTATTTGATCAAAATACAGTAAAAACAGTAATATTGTGAAATTACAAATTAAAATGTTTTCTATTTTAAGTTTCTATTTTAAGCTTTGGTCTAAACTAGGGCTGCACGATAAATCGCATGCGATATTTAACTCGCATCTTATCAGTAAAGCCGGTTCTGTAATCAGCGGTAAATCTCCATCACCTGCGGGCTTTAGGCATTATACACAACAATGAGTACAACAATGTTACCTCTATCTCAAGGTTTTCTTTTAGTTGAAAACGTGTGTAAACAAATACAAGTACTCGCGTCGGCCTATGTTTATCTGTTTCAAATAACATATTAATGTTGATAAAAACAATAATATCCACATGAAAGTTGGCTCCTCAGTCTGACAACAAGAACGTGCGCCGACACAGGCATTCCAGAGACAAGCAGAGTTTCTTACAGTGCTTTGTGTTTTCTGTTCAATTTTCTGTTTTCCGCTCTCCCTCGAGGAAACTTAAAGGGGTCATATGATGTTGCTAAAAAGAACATTATTTTGTGTATTTGGTGTAATGAAATGTGTTTATGCGGTTTAAAGTAAAAAAAAACACATTATTTTCCAC
>NW_015555715.1:198820-198957 GCF_001515605.1 Sinocyclocheilus anshuiensis
GGCAGGCTTGCGGCAACCACATGGGACGACCGCGGACTGGAAATCTTCCCACATCATGACATAGACATGTGGGGGCGTGTTAGAGCGAGCCGTTTTAGGTAGGTGTGGCTGACTCTTAACTTTTATAAAGAATATCT
>NW_015555715.1:198975-205671 GCF_001515605.1 Sinocyclocheilus anshuiensis
TCTCTTTGGATTTGAGACTTTAGTCTTTGCAACTTTACAGATCTTCTTTATGCACCAAGAGCTTGTAACACTTCAAAGAGAAAGGAAAAATTGAAAACGCATCATATGACCCCTTTAAATTGTAATAATATGTCTCCAGATCATTTCGCTATCAGATAATGTTAAGTTCTCTTCTCGGCTGCGCTTATTTGTTGTCGTGAATGCAGTGATGGACAGCTGTCTTTCCTTGGTCCACCGGGTGTTTGGATTTCATGTGTTTTTGCATTGTGGTGGTGATATTATGATAACTCAGTTTCACTGATTAATTTGATCAAAAGTAATTCCATTTTGTAAGATCATTTAGTAAGATCATTTTGATCAAAGACAAAGTAATTCCAAACTTCGCGAGGCAGACGACGACATTCTGTGATCAATTACAACCAACTTGTTAACACTCCACAGCGCCACCCAGTGCATTTAGTTATAACTGACTTTTAGTTTGCGTGCTTAGGATTTATCATGGATGCCCTGCATCTACGGCCAGCAAAGAAATGTGTAGTAAAATTCGAATAGTGTTATTATTTTTCAAATAATAATTACAGATCGAATATTCGACTGTTTGTGCGCACCCCTAATTTAAATGTTAAATTTCTAAGATCTAGCATATGCTAACAAGTATTAAAAAGAAGGTATGTGATATGCATGTCTGTTTTGAAAACACAAAGGTCACCCATATTTTAAAATATTTCATTATTTGTAGCATGTTTTTTTTTCTAGCCTTTTCCCTCACTTCTCTTTAGGAATGGGAAGTCCTACCAGAGTTCATCTCCCAGCACTAAGGCTGTTCTCTCCTCACCCACTGGCAGTTCTGTGCCGCACGGGGCTTTGGGAACTATCCCAATAGTATATGATGAAGCTTGGACGGGTGCGAAACATCGTGGTGGTTGCTGGAGCAGGTATCAGCACGGCCAGCGGTATACCAGACTTCAGGTGGATACTCAAATCCTTCAAAACTACTTCTGAATCATTGTTTCACTCGACTAACAAGTGTCTTTGTATCAGGACACCAGGGACGGGTCTTTATGCAAACCTTGCGAAGTATGACATCCCTTACCCAGTGGCTATCTTAAACATCAACTATTTCTCTGACAACCCTCATCCTTTCTTCTCATTGGCTAAAGAGCTGTACCCTGGACACCACCGTCCAAACTACGTTCACTATTTCATCCGTATGCTGCATCAGAAGGGCCTGCTGCTCCGCATGTACACTCAGAACATCGATGGACTCGAAAAACGTGAGATTAAAATTCAGAACCCTACTACATCATAAGTAAAGGTGAATTTTGCAGTCTTCTATTTTAAATTGTGCCTTACCCTATCTGTAGTGTGCGGTATCCCAGATGACAAACTTGTGGAGGCTCATGGGAGTTTCGCTACTGCTGCCTGCCACCTCTGCTATACGCCTTATCCTGCTGAGGAAGCCAAGGTAATATAAATTAGTTTGAGTGATCCAAATTACAAAATTTAATTCATACAATTTAGTGTATAATACATAATTTTTCTTTCTTTTTTCCTGTCAGCAAGCTATAATGAATGGCAACGTTCCCATCTGTACATTTTGTGCCGGGGCAGTAAAACCTAATGTCGTCGTCTTTGGAGAAGATCTACCAGAAAAGTACTTTCAACATGCTGAAGATTTCCCAAAAGCTGACCTTCTCATGATCATGGGCACATCTTTAAAGGTGGATATAATAATAATAATAATAATAATAATAACTGATTCTATAAGATATTTAAATATATTTTATATGTAAGCATATTTGACAGTTTTGCTGTGTGACTTATACTCCCATCTAAAATTATTTTAAACCACATTTTGGTAAAATTAATTTACTTCATTTATTTATACATGCAGCTTTCATGAGTGCTTTAATTTTATATAAATATTAATATTATTACTTGCTCCATGGCTAGAGTGAAGTATTTGTACTTGTAAAAATGTATCACACAATAGAACTAAATTAACTGTTTATTCATATTATCTAAAAGTTTGGACTTTTTTTTTTTTCTTAAATATAATTATTATTTTTTTTTTATATGATCATTTTTAAATATAATTTCAGTAAATGCAAAGCTGAATTTTCAGCAGCCATGTCTTCAGTGTCACATGATCCTTCAAAAATTATTCTAATATGCTGATTTGCTTCTCAAGACACATTTCTTATTATAAATGTTAAAAATGGTTGTGTTGCTTCATATTTTTGTGGAAACTGTGATGCATTTTTCAGGATTCGTTAATGAATATAAAGTAGTGCTGTCAAACGATTAATCGCGATTAATCGAATCCAAAATAAAAGTTTTTGTTTACATAATATATGTGTGTGTGCTGTGTATATTTATTATGTATATATAAATACAAACACATGCATGTATATATTTAAGAAAAATTGTATGTTTATAATATATATATAAAAAACTGTATATGCATAAATATTTCCAAAATATATGCTGTATGTGAGTGTATGTATATATACATAATAAATATACACAGTACACACATATATTATGCAAACAAAAACTTTCATTTTGGATGCGATTAATCGCGATTTATTTTAAATAAAGACTTTGTTACAAAAGATTTCTATGGTCACTTTTAGTCAATTTAATGCATCATTGCATTATTTCTGTATGATATAGTTAAATATAATATATTTATCTTACAGCTATCAAGGGAAATCTCTCACGTCATGCTTAATCCTGAAAGTTTTCTTGCTTTGTGGCAGATCGAGCCCTTCGCCAGCCTGGTAAACACAGTGAAGTCCACAGTGCCTCATCTGCTGCTGAACCGATCCAGTCGGTCCCTTTGAATGGAGGCCCTTGAGGAGGGGCGACTATATAGAGCTGGGAGATCTCTCAGATTCAGTCCGAAAACTTGCTGAGATCCTGGGGTGGCATACTGAGATCCAAGACCTGATGAACAGCCATGAAAATGGGCTTTGTTCTTTTATTGACCCCAGCAATAGCACCGGTGAGAAAAGTTACTCCTCTGAGACCGACAGCATGCACAAGTGTCCACCACAGACATGCTCTGTATGTTTAAATTTTCACTGGGTATGGCAGTGGAGACCTGGCAAGGGTTCCGAACCCACAGTGATGTTTGTATATCATATATCATTCATCTGAATGTTTTATGTATGTCAGTGATCTTACTAGTAACAGCCAGTTTGACTGTATCTGGGCAGTCTTTCCTGACCAGATAAACAGCCATGTTTGATCAGACAGTGAAACTTGGCCATGTTTCTGGTGGGTTTAGACTCATCATTTTAAATCCAACAAAACCTATATGAGTACTGTCTGCTGCACATTTTGACTGAAAACCTACATCTGGATATCTTAAATTCTGGCTCTTATACTCTCTACAGAAAGGTCATAATGAATAAGCAGTGTAATTACGTCACATCTGCACATCCTGATTCAAAGATATGGACCTGTTTATTATGCCAAAATGTCTACTTTTGGCAGATAAATTCCTGCAGTTTTACATTTTTATCAGGACCTGTTACTGCAGGGAAAAGAAACTAGAGACATGGCACTTACTTTTTTTATTTTTATTAATTTCGGACCGCTACTTATCTCTGGACAAGATAAAATGTGTTATATTAAGGCTCCTTTTCCATTCTACAAACTGTATTCAAGGTTTTAATCTTTGTTTGGAAAGGTTGGTAGTATATATGGAGTCAATGTATAAGACTGGATTGGGAATAATGTACGTTTGTATATAAATGTGTATGTCTATATATTTGTTTGCTAGTTGTAGGTCATTTGGTAGCCAGTGAGTCATGGTTTGGCCCCAGTGAGTGAACAGTGCTAAATTAGCATGGAAGGCGTGACCTCCCAAGTGTGCAGTGCCCCCACTGTGTGTTTTCACAGGCACTGCAGCCTCCAAGCGGGAGCTCCAACCCCCCAAAACTCTAATAAATGTCTTTGGTCAGCAACAAAGAACCCTAATATCCTGCTGTTGTGTGTGTGTGTGTGTGTGTGAGGTTCTGCGTATGAGAATGGCTGTGAACGTAATTTGATTTTGCACAGGATCAGTGAAGTAGCTGGTAATTACCACACTGCTGTGATCATATCTGTTCATGTCCCTCAGGGATTTTGGCACATTTTGAGAAATATGGACAAAAAGCCAGAATGCCTATTAAATGTTTCAGTCCATCTCATTTCTTTTATTCATACATGCAGTGTGCCATGTTTGTGTTGGTCAGAGTTTGGTTGAAACATGTTTACCAGCTGTCTTTTAAATCAGTTTTTCTGATTCATGGAACGTTTGCGAATATGATTCTCATTAGTTAAAGTTTGCATTTGTTGTACTTCTGAATATTAAAATGCTGCTTTTGTTTATGTACTTATGCAAGTTTTTTTATATATATATATATATTGAATCCTGTTAATAAAAATGGCATCTTATGGTGTTTATTAAATAAATTCATATCTGTCTCTGTTTTTTGTTTGTGCTTTTGTTTTTGATGTTTACACCACATCTGTTCAATTAGGGAATATTTAATTTTCCACGTTTGAATTTTAAACAAAATTCAATATTTTATACAACTAGTATTGATCATCTAATATATATTTTTGTTCTTTTTTCTTTCCTGCTCTACTGGTCATGTTTGTGATATCTTGCAGTATTATAGCCAACATTAGTTGTGTGATTATTTATTTGTCTAGATTTTTATATTCAAGGACAGTATTACAAAAAAAAAAAAAAAGTGAGATGTTTCTGCATGCAATAAGCAAATGAGACTAAGGTTTTTAGTTTTATTGCAAATGATTGTCTGAAACAAAAATCAAAGAACCTAAATGCAAAAATTGAAGCAAAAATAAAATTTTGTGAAACGTTTTACAAAGCCCCTTTATTCTGCTGATCCTAGTGGTTATAGAAGCTGAGTACTGGGCCTTGTGAAAGATATTCACAAGCTTTTAAATCAAGGATAGTAACCAGAAATATTTAGAAAATAAAAGAGTTTATTACATGCTGTGTCTTATGTAGAAAACCTAACATTTCTTATAAAAAGAAAACAAATACACCAATAACATTGAAAGGAAAAAAAGTGGGGAAAAAAATCAATATATAGACAATTGTGTAGCTAAAAATAATATAGAGCATTAGAAAAGACACTAGTTTGAGACTCCAGGCATAAGTGGTGGGAAAAAAGATTTTGATGCATATTTTGCAAAAACAATTAAGTGCAAGACAAATAATTTCTTAACAACTGATCTCATGGCATTTACCATTTCAAAAGACATTTAAGTGTTTTGAAAAAATTGTGGAACAGGTTTCTTTAATCTGTGAACCAGCAACAGCCACAGACGGTTAAATAAATACAAACCTAGATGAACAGCTTTTCTTAAGGGTAAATGTCATTAAGCCTTTATACTTCATTATTGAAGACCAAGTGCATTTGCTTGTTCACAGAGTGTCAAAGACACGTGAAAAAGTTGTGTAACCTCCTACTTACCAGTGCCATCTTATACAGTCACTGTGATCATATTTGATGTCCGATGACAACCGTATATCTATTTAAACATTTGCTTCCTCTCTCTCTGCTCACTCTATAGTTCACCACACATGTCCCAATTAGAAAGACATGCCCTCGTGCAACAAAACAACCTCAGTAGGAAATAACTGAACTATCCCCTGTGCAGGGGACAGTTGGTAAGACAGTGGCAGTCAGCCAGCAGCAGCAGCGGTGCCTAAAGGGTTTGAGTGAACTAAACTCCTGCTAGTCTGAGTCAGAGTCACTGCTGGGTGGAGGGCTGCACTCATGGATAGCTTCTCCTAGGGGCGCTAGAGTGCCATCCTTCCTCACTCCCATTGGTCTGATCAGTTCTTTCCTGTAGAGAGAGAAGAACACAGCTCAGTACTTTTGCATGTTGTGTCCTACTGCTGCTTTGCATGTTCACAATGTCACATGCAAATAATCGGATAGGGAGATATGACCAGCCTCAGTAGAAACTTCTATTTCTTCTAGATTTATTTGTACACATAAAAGGAAATAACTATCTATTTGTGTGTATCTGTATGCATGTTTGTAACATAATATATAACTACATATAAGATTATATAATATTTTTATAACAAAAATATAAACATTTTAAAAGCTTTGGGAAGTAAGACCCCCCCCCCCAAATATGTCAGTAAAAATTCAATTAAAAAACATTTTTTTCCCTTTCTTTTCATTGAAGAATCCTGAAAAAATGATCATTGTTTCCTAAAAAATATGATGCAACACAACTGGTTTCAACACTGATAAAGGATCATGTGACACTGAAGACTGGAGAAATGATTTCTGATAATTCAACAGGAATAAACAAATATATTCAAACATAAATGGTTCTTTAAAAAATAA
Organism: Sinocyclocheilus anshuiensis; assembly: GCF_001515605.1. Classification (NCBI taxonomy): domain Eukaryota; kingdom Metazoa; phylum Chordata; class Actinopteri; order Cypriniformes; family Cyprinidae; genus Sinocyclocheilus; species Sinocyclocheilus anshuiensis. The sequence goes on from NW_015555715.1 coordinate 205,365, forward strand.
AATAAAAACAAAGTTTGAAGGTATATTAATAGCAAAAGTGGTATTAATCATGAAAGTAGTAAAATAAGCACAAACTCCAGAATCCAGTGACCATCATTTCCTCTACAAGATTTATTGTGCTCACGTCTTGTCGATTTGGTTTTTCGGGCCACTAATTTATCACCACAATCCACCTGCTCTTTGAAAGAATCCCTTTGTACTGATCATTGTAGCTGCATTCAGTTCTGTCCTCTAAAGAGGTCTGTTGATGTGTAGAACATCTTTCTTTGCCTTTACATCTGGCCACATAAGAGCTCTTGGAATCACA
>NW_015555715.1:206036-207292 GCF_001515605.1 Sinocyclocheilus anshuiensis
CCCCTACCACCACCCGACCCTGCAGTTTAATTACAGGATCAGTGCTCATTCTAATATCTTCAAAGCCTCAGCAGCTCCTCCACGCTAATCCAATTATATCTGCACTGTGTGTCACCAGCGCACCCCTAGATGATTCATCAGAGAATTATCCAATCAAAGCACGGCCAACGATGATTTATAAGAGCATGATCCAATCAAAGCCGCAAAAAGCTCATTTGCATTCATTTATGTCATTCATACACAGATAAACTTGGACATTCAGGAAGAGCTACTACATGGTAAAACAACTTATAAGTTCCCCACAAAAACACAAGGAAACATATGACATTTCCAATAGGGGTGTAACAGTAGATATTCATACTGAAATTTTCAGTATAGGTCTTTCGGTTCAGTACACGTGTATCAAATGGCGCTTTTCCACTGCATGGTACGGCACGGTATGGCTCGGTACGGTTCACTTTTGGGGGGTTTTCCACTGGGTACAGTACCTGGTACTTTTTTTAGTACCACCTCGGTTGAGGTTCCAAGTGAACCGTACCGTTACCAAAACGTGACGTGTAAACTCTGCTGATCACGGATTGGCCGGAGAGAATCGTCACTACCTGCGTCACTGAACTTGCGACACAAACACAACAGAACCGCTAGATTTAAATCAGCACAGCCAGCGAAGGATCGAACGCAACTGTTTTGAACAAGCGCACCTTTTTTAACAACCAAAAAGTGGCTGTTTCGTTGTCTGTTGAGGAAGTACAGATGTTCCTCTCGTTGATAGCAGAGGAGTGGATCCAGCCAGAGCTTGATGGGGCGACGCGGAATGAAAAAGTTTTTTCAGGAGTCAATAGAGGCGATTTTTTCAATAGAGGCGGCACAACTATAACGACATGTGAATAATCCCGCCCACTCTAAAGAGGTACTGAACTGCAGTGGAAACGCGAGCCAAGCCGTGCCGAGCCGAGTCGTACCACGCAGTGGAAAAGCGCCAAAACAAATACAGCATTGTTTTAAAGGGATAGTTCACCCAAAAATGAAAATTGTATGTTTATCTGCTTACCCCCAGGGTATCCAAGATGTAGGTGACTTTGTTTCTTCAGTAGAACACAAACAAAAATGTTTAACTCAAACCGTTGCAGTCTGTCAGTCCTATAATGTCAGTGGATGGGAAACACGGCCTATCTCTCCAATGGACCATTGACACTCTATCTACAATCTCAATTAGAAGTGTCAATGGTCCATTTGAGAGATAGGTGGCGGTAATG
>NW_015555715.1:208575-216783 GCF_001515605.1 Sinocyclocheilus anshuiensis
CGCTAGATTTAAATCAGCACAGCCAGCGAAGGATCGAACGCAACTGTTTTGAACGAGCGCACCTTTTTTAACAGGCAAAAAGTGGCTGTTTCGTTGTCTGTTGAGGAAGTACAGACGTTCCTCTCGTTGATAGCAGAGGAGTGGATCCAGCCAGAGCTTGATGGGGCGACGCGGAATGAAAAAGTTTTTTCAGGAGTCAATAGAGGCGATTTTTTCAATAGAGGCGGCACAACTATAACGACATGTGAATAATCCCGCCCACTCTAAAGAGGTACTGAACTGCAGTGGAAACGCGAGCCAAGCCGTGCCGAGCCGAGTCGTACCACGCAGTGGAAAAGCGCCAAAACAAATACAGCATTGTTTTAAAGGGATAGTTCACCCAAAAATGAAAATTGTATGTTTATCTGCTTACCCCCAGGGTATCCAAGATGTAGGTGACTTTGTTTCTTCAGTAGAACACAAACGGATATTTTTAACTCAAACCGTTGCAGTCTGTCAGTCCTATAATGTCAGTGGATGGGAAACACGGCCTATCTCTCCAATGGACCATTGACACTCTATCTACAATCTCAATTAGAAGTGTCAATGGTCCATTTGAGAGATAGGTGGCGGTAATGCACTTATAAGTCTGCGATCCACCGTAAAGCAAGCAAGAAGAAGACGCCTCACGTGCAGGCTGAAGACAACGACGCGAATGCACTCAGGACAGTTCAGACATTGCGGTGAAAATCAGAGGTAAAAAACGATGTTCAGTTTCTTGCACAGACCGATCATTTTGTGTCTTTTCACATCAATGTATCATCACGAGCCGCAGGGTTTAATTTGGTTTTGTTTGTGTATGTTTTATTACTCTCAAAGTCGTGATTCCCATCCACTGACATTATAGGAGGAAATATCCGTTTGTGTTCTACTGAAGAAACAGTCACCTACATTTTGGATGCCCTGTGGGTAAGCAGATAAACATACAATTTTCATTTTTGGGTGAACTATCCCTTTAACCACTGCACATCCAGAACTTAATTTGAAACTCCTAGTTTTATCAATATTGATTCCTAAATCTCAAGATCGATCTTCTAGTCTGTTTCAGTGTGAACTTCATTAGACATTATATAGTGCACCTCCAGTCCAATAATTGCTGTCATGAAAACAAGTTGACAGCCACTGTGTAAATGATTATATTTCAATAATGAATTGGAGTAGAAATGTAATTGTTAGATTTTTAAGGTATAAACTGACTTATGTGCAATTTACGCTTGCATAAAATTGTTTATTTGAGTGTTGATTATTATATCTCAAAATAAAATGTACTTAAAATATACCTTTAATATTATTGTAGTGTGCAAATAATAGGGTTCCCTATATAGTTCACAGCATTAGCCAAGAATTTTAATTATAATTCAATTTATTTAAAGACAAATCATGTGTTCAGTAAACCACTGTTTAGTAAATAAAAGAAGAATGAAGCAATTTTATGTTTAGTTTTTTTCCCACCTGCTACACCAAAGAAGTACTGAATCGTGACTTCAAAACTGAGGTACATATCAAACTGTCATTTTTGTGTACTGTTACATCCCTAATTTCCAACTATATTTTCCCTGATTTTCAGGCATTGACTGCATTACTGTCTGCCAAAGTACTCCTTGATGTCAAACACACGTCATGATGAGTGTAAACAAGATATTTAGTTGAAAAGAAGGAAACAAAGATGTTTCCTCTGCATCCCTTGAAAACGCAAACAAAAATCCAAGACAATCTCTTATCTAATCAAAAGCACATGTGCTGATAAGCAGCCGGAGCAATTGTGAGTTTACTTAGGGTTTTGTGTGTGTGTGTGTGTGTGTTTCTGTGTATATGGGGTGGAGAGTCAGTACTAATTGGACAGCAGGTCAAGCAGCAGACATAGGGAGGGACATTCCTACATGGACATGTTGCGTCTCCCCAGCAGCCGTAGTGGGGAGCACCAGAGCCCTCCCTCTCCCACACAACACCTCCTTCATCCTGATAAAAAGAATAGGAGGAAGACAGAAGGAACGAGGATCCATTCTCAAAGAGGAATCTGCCTCTCCTGGGCGCACGCTTCTCATTACGACTCAAACACCCTATGGATGGACAAAGGCGCCTCCTCTTGTGTTTGCAAACTTATTTAACATCGCCCGGCAGCTAACGTACATATGCACACCCCTAATTGAACCGGTGTCTCAAACCACTTCACGTCCGAGGACAATGTCTGGCACCACCCTGGCTAAATAAAACTGGCGGCGTATGAAAAGAGGACCATGTATATGTATTATAAAACCTCAGTGTATTGTACAAAAGAGCCTGAGCCCGCGACCCCACTGTGTGCGCCAATTAGCTGGTAATTAATGCAGCGGGGTTACGGTGGCTGGTCGGTGTGCACTGACTCCTGCTGAATGTGGAAGGCCAGCTGTAAATGAGGCAGAGGACGATGGTGGAGGATTCTTGTCTTAACGAAGCGGTTGGTAAGGAGCGTGGACAGAGCAATGGCGCTACACCTCTTACCGGTGTCTCACTAGTTTACGCCACCGGTTGTTTAAGAAAAGGTCAACATGAATGCGGCCCCACACATATCGAGCCTCTTAGGAGGGTGATGAGAAAACAAGCACAATGCTTCTAGAGGATGGAGTCATCTATGAGGGCAATATGAACAGGCTCATACAAGAATGAAAAACAAAGAGAAACTGACTGATATTAGTGAGCAAGACTAAAAACACAATGCCTAGAATTTACACTGCAGCAAATACAACAGAAAAGGCACGCATTAAAATAAAAACGGGCAACTTCCTTTAACTTCAAATTTCTTATTTACATTTTAATTGATGTTTATGTTAAAGCATGTTGATATGTAAACTGACCACTGAATAAGTGGAAATGGAAGAGCCAGACAATATCTGCATGACTAAATTTCCAAATGAATGGAGTAAGCGTGAATAAATCTTAATTTCAGTGCTTAAATTGGATTCTTTAAACCAAAGAAAATTAGGACAAAAAATGATCTGATAGCCTCGTAAAATACAATAAAAAAAATAACAATAAAAATAAAATATAATAAAAAATACAACTATGAAAAATAATTATAATATATTTGTAAAAAACAATTCCCCAATATTTACAAACTGTAAATATTCAATTGCATAAATGTTTAATTGGGACAAAATAAAAACCCACCTTGATAATTCATCAATCATACTGACAAGTTTCTGAGCTTCATAATCCTTTTGCTCCTCTGTCATCTCCTCCATAGGGTTTGGCATTGGGTGCTCTATGTGACCTGTGATGGGGTTAATGCTGAAAAACACAAATGATTGTCATTATAATTTATGAATGCAGAAAGAAAACCATAATACTACACAAAATGATCAAATGTATGAACTTCATTAAGAAAATAAGAACAGCAGTTATGCATTCATAAAAAGATACTTACAATGGTTTGGCTGACTTGTACTCCTCTGTGTCAGAGTCCTCATCAGATGAGTACTGTGTCTCTCCTCTGCCTCCGGCCAGCAACCCTCGTGCCATCAACAGTCCCGCAGCATTACCATATCCAGTGTACTTCAACAGATTATCCACTGCATCACATAAACAACAGGAGAAAATGATGTGCAAAAATAAAAAATCTAATTAGCTCAATATTAATTCTTGTTTTGTTAAACAGTGAAAAATTCACACAAATGGCAACATAAATGCCTTTCAAAACAGTTTCATATACTTTTAGAAACATTAAAAACAAGCAGAACTCTCACCGCTCTCCTTGCAGAGCACAAAGAGAAACTCAGCTGCCCCCTGTTTCACTGCCATGTCTATATGCGTCATGAGACGCACCAGTTTGTTTCGAACGGTGCTGCCGATTTCTGGCCTTTCCTTCACGTCCTTCAGGGGAGGCAACACCTGTACAAAAAGGAAAAAATAAAAGCTTTAATCAGCAAATAAAGATTTACTTTAAAGGAATAGTTCACCAAAAATGAAACTTTACTCACCCTCAGGCCATCCAAGATGTAAACGGGTTTGTTTTTTCATTGGAACAGATTTGGAGAAATTTAGCATTATATCACTTGCTCTCCAATGGATCCTCTGCAGTGAATGGGTGCCGTCAGAATGAGAGTCCAAACAGCTGATAAAAACATCACAATAATCCTCCTGTCCATCAATTAACGCCTTGTAAAGTGAAAAGTTGTGTGTTTGTAAGAAACAAACCCATCATTAAGATGTTTTTAACTTTCAACCGTTGCTACCGGCTAAAATTCAAGTCCTCTATTCATAATATTGTCCTCTCCAGTGCAAAAGTCATCTCGTCTGAATCAGAACAGAAATATGCACAGATCAAGCACAAGCACTTGTTTACAAGTGAAAACAGTCCAAAACAGTTCTAAACAAATATATTAGTGGAGTTTGGTGTGAGAGGACAACATGGGCAAGTGCTACTATGGATTATAGACTTGTATTTTGGCCAGAAGTGACCTTAATAATGGATTAGTTTCTTACAAACACACAGCTTTTCATTCACAAGGATTACTTGTGGATTATTGTGATTGTGATGTGGTTTTTATCAGCTGTTTGGTCTCTCATTCTGATGGCACCCATTCACTGCAGAGGATCAATTTCTCCAAATCTTTTCAGATGAAGAAACAAACTCCATCTCCATCTTGGATGGCCTGAGGGTGAGTAAATTTTAAACAATAGTTCATTTTTGAGTGAACTTTAGCTGAATATCTAAATCACTGAAGAAGCAACATTAAAGCAAATAGTCTTAGTTTAGAGAGCAGTGAATTACACTGAGAATGGACTCAACCCTGCACCTGGGCCTTGAGGTATCTGCGAATCTCCCTGTGGTATCTAGAGCTCTCTGTCATCAGACTCAGCACAGGTGTCAAGCCTTCTTTATAGTTGATCCCCTGAGTGGATTAATACACACAAAGCATGAACAAAAGCAACAAGTGGAATGGCTGAGCAACAGCTTGCAGGTGTTCATCTGAAGTGCAATACCTTGTCTATCCTCTTTTCCATAAAATCTAGCAGTATCTGGACTGTGTCCACGTTCTTCCCACCGTACGTTTCCATCCCACCTTGGACAGGGACGTCTATCAGAACATCCAGGCACCGCACAGGAAGGTTACTCAGAAGATTTATGGCATGACTAGAAGAAATGACAAATGATAAAGGTTCAGCACACAATGCATTAGGGCTGCACGATATATCGTTTCAGCATCGATATCGCGATGTGCGCATCCGCGATAGTCACATCGCAGGGTGTGCGATGTTTAGTATACTGATTGTTATATTTATACTGATTGTTTTCTTTGCGCACACACAGACATGATGTCTACACCGGACGTGACAGCTGTACAGAGATATCCATTTTAAATAAATTTAGTAGCAGAGCTACTGCAAGTAATTTTCAGTGCTGGAAATTATGGAATTACATTTCTGACGAAATTCTGCGCGCGAAAGATCATATTTTGAGCGCGCAAAAGTGCGTTTTGCACGCGCGTGAACTGAGTTTTGTGGAGAAAAGTTTATCCTTTGTTGAAACTTCCGCGTCATCGTGGAGAGCGACAAAGCGACCGTTGCATATCATTTGAACTTTGTGTCAGTACGTCATAAAGAGAACGAGGCATCAGTTTACTGTCGGGGATTTGTCGCGCCGCGCTGCATCCAGTGTAGACTCAGTGAGAGCCACGCAGATGCACGTGAACACTGAATACTGTTCACTTCTGCGTCTATTTGTGCCTGAAATACTGCTCTGCAAGTATCCTTGTAAACGCAGTTGCTTACGGCTTAGGTGAAGGGAAACAATTGAGAAAGAAAATGGATGTGTAACAGTATATTTGTTTACAGCAGTTTAATGTTCCTGAGGCTTTCTGTATTATGAATTTTAATCAAACAACAAAACAAAGAAAAATCACTTCTGTAGCTTTAACACAGATTTATTAGATTTAATTTATACAGTGAAGACTATGCAGTGTACCCCAATCATTGATTTTATTTAATTTTTTCAAATAGAGCTATTGAAGTCATCTGATTTTTTTTTTCCATATCGCAATATATATCGCAGAAAAAAGAAATAACGCAATGTGAGTTTTTTCCAATATCGTGCAGCCCTACAATGCATGATGAGAACATAATATGCAACTTCTGGAAAGGTACTCCTGGTACCTTTCTGTGAAGTTGGTCGTTGACTGCAAAGTTTCACATAGAAATTGATTCTGTCTGATAACCAATATGCAGAACCCATTTAAATTAATTCGATAAATTCATATTTCTGCTTTTTGTAATAACTTCATGATCATAATAATATATAATAATAATAATTATTATTATTATTGTTATTTTTAAGAAAACATTTTGCAATCTAAATATTTAATCTAAATTATTATATAAATTAAAATGAAATACTTTACAGATTAATAGTATTAGAGTGATATTTCTTCATTGATTTATTTTAATTAAATTAAATAATAAATAAATAAATGTGTTTCCCCAATTTGTTATTCCTGTTTTCATTTAATAATGCACATACAGTTTCATGGCCAGTAAAAAATATTTATGGCCAGAAATTTTTTTTAAGTCACCGGCAATTGGCAGGTATTGCAAAATGTTAGTTTTAGGCCCTGTTTGAAAATTATTGACTTATTTAGAAATATGAAACAATTACCGATTGAATATCATAAAAAAATGATCAAACTGATTATTGGTCCATCAGTAGTTTTCACATGTGCATGAATGCAATTTTGTGTCTGGCTGTATCATTAAAACAACCTGCTTCTCACATGTTGGCACCTAATACAAATGGATAGTAAATATTTGTATGCTACTTTCATCGGTTCATTTTATAATCTTCTCTGATGCAAAAGAACATTCAGCATACTCATGTCACATTCTAGGAATGTGATGTCAACAGACAAACATGAGGAGGCATTCTGAAAACACTGAGAGGTGGGGGGACCTTCAGCTATGAAACAATTACCGATTGAATATCATAAAAAAAATGATCAAACTGATTATTGGTCCATCAGTAGTTTTCACATGTGCATGAATGCAATTTTGTGTCTGGCTGTATCATTAAAACAAACTGCTTCTCACATGTTGGCACCTAATACAAATGGATAGTAAATATTTGTATGCTACTTTCATCGGTTCATTTTATAATCTTCTCTGATGCAAAAGAACATTCAGCATACTCATGTCACATTCTAGGAATGTGATGTCAACAGACAAACATGAGGAGGCATTCTGAAAACACTGAGAGGTGGGGGGACCTTCAGCCATGGGCATTATTTGAATAACAAAGACACATCTACTGACCAGGACTGGTTCAGCACATTCAGCGCACTTTGTTAAAGGGGGAGCAGAGAGTTAGTCATTTCAGAGTGCTGTAGAATGCATTGAGAGAGGGCAGCATTCCAAAAGTGTGAAAGGGCTGGTGACGGCACCACCGTGGACACAATGAGTCAAGCCCAAATAAACGGGTGGGAGTTTCAGAATGCGTTGAGCTGTCTCGACGGGGCAAAGGGGTGTGTCTTTAATCACTTAGAGAAGACATCTCATCATTCACATTCACCGCACTTGCATTTCCTTTGCTTTCTGGCTCACTGGAATACTGGTTTTGAAGCAAATATAATAGACACAGTCCTATACAGAGTGAACTAGATTCATCTGTCAGTCTTCTAGTGTGGAAGTACCTGTGAGCCTCCTCTGTTTTATCTTCAGTGTTTGTCTTGAGCATTAGGAGATGTCTCGTGATGCCTGCAATCAGCCGAAGCTGGTGGTCATTGTCCTATCAAAATAAAGGAAGAATTGTGTGAGTGTTAAACAAAAAGGCTTTTTCACAACAACAGCAGTAGAGAAAGAGTCTCATGCCATGATGGGGCTTCATTTACAAATAAACGACCTGAGAGCTTGGAGCCAATGGAGAGATTTGGGGACTAAGAGAACCACTGGTTTGAGAAAAGAAAGTGCATCTTATGTCAAGGTGATCTCGACCATACCGAAACCAACAAAAGGTCAGGCAATTGAGACACACTTAGCCTTACTTCAGATGATCATTCAAAGGGCTGAGAACACTGGAATGCATCAATGTTGTTTCGTCTATATTTGATGAAATGGTGGGGGAAGGAGCTTTTAGCATTTAAAGGGGTCATATGACGCGATTTCAAGTTTTCCTTTCTCTTTGGAGTGTTACAAGCTGATTGT
>NW_015555715.1:216851-230786 GCF_001515605.1 Sinocyclocheilus anshuiensis
TAATGATCTTTAAAAAAGCATCATATGACCCCTTTAAAATATTAGCATTTAAAATATAGTAAACCTCTGCATCAAAAAGCCAAAGGACTTGAGGTATAATAAAAGCACCTTTTAAGGAAAGTAAAAAAAAAAAAAAAAAAGGAGAATCTGCCAGCTAGTCAAAAAATGCAGCTGGAGTGATGCAATGACTTTATCAATTAGCCATTAGAACTTTTATTTAGAATGCAGGACTTATAACCATATTGCACATAAACCTAGAATGTCAAACAACAATGGTCGCACTCGCAATGATGCAGAGACATAAGATTCTTACCAAAGAATAAGAAAAAGAGGCCAAAACACTACAGAAGATATTATAAAGCTAGATAGTATGTTAAAATTATTAATGCCAATGAACCTATGACCTATTTAAGAGAAAGAAACCTGTCTTCCTTCACTGTAATGGGGGCAAAAGCACTGGCTCCACTCAGCACCAATTATTCAACAGCAGTATAACAGGAAACCAATGTTCCCTCTAAGCTGAAATAATATGCCACGCACAGGACACACAAAAAAAATGAGTAGGACAAAGTCATTTGATTGAATTCTAGTAAATGCGAAATAATTGCAAAGCTCGGGCAAACCACTATAGAGTTGGTGTCGCTATAGAGTTAGAACCGGTGAATGTGGTTTACAGGTTTCATCGAAAGAGAATGATGTGCGCTAAATGAGTCGCTGTAGAAATCGAATACTTTAATGTTTGCGGACTACATAGCTCAACACGACAGCCAACGCTAACGTAATGACATGTGAAATAAAATGTCATCATGCTTTAAAGAAGAGTGGCTTGATTAAGTGGTGGAAAGTGGTGGATGATGAACTCAGAACGGTATAAAAACTCCGAGACATTTACAGTCACACACACAGGTGTACAACTCTAAACTCTACTCAGATAACTATACAAGCATTTACATGTTCACGTTTTTTAAAAATATTTAGTTTACAGATCTCAGTTTAAATGCTTCAGTTTGTTTTCTGTTCTATTTTATTCTATTCTATTCTATCAGTTTAAATACTTCAGTTTGTTTTTATATTATATTATAAACCTAATAAATAATTGAACTTAAAAAGGGAATTAATTAGAAATATCTGCTTCATTTTTAATTATAATACATTTAATTATAATACATACATATCTTGTATTATATTATATTATAACAAAGAACTGAACTGTTCTAATTTTTTTGTTTTATTTTTTTAATAGAATTTCTTGGTAACACAGCGCTGTAAAAAATGTTTGGTAACACTTTATTTTAAGGACCAATTCTCACTATTAACTAGTTGCTTATTAGCATGCATATTACTAGCATATTGGCTGTTTATTAGTACTTATAAAGCACATATTAAGGTCTTATTCTACATGACCGTATTTTAGATCCCTTAATCCTACCCCATACCTAGACTTAACAACTATCTTACTAACTATTAATAATCAGCAAATTAGGAGTTTATTGAGGGAAAACTCTTAATTAATAGTGAACATGTGTTCTCTATTCTAAAGTGTTACAAAATGTTTTCTCAGGTAACCTAAAATGTGCATTATTTAGTTACATCAAGGGTCAAATCAAATATAAATGGTACATTAAAGTTAAAAGTTACACACTTTTACGTGTGTGCACTGTACAAGTCTGGTGTAAAGAATATTTTTGCTCAAGTGGCCGAAATGTCCGCCCAATAGAGAACGGTTTTGCTCAGCAAGAAAAAAAAACGTGAGGGAACATTGCAGGAAACTGAAGCATATTTGCATATTTAAAAGAATCTTAGTAAGCAAACAGTTGACAGTAGCCACTGACTTCCATTGAATTAAAAATAATAATATGCAAGTCAATGGATACCCTGAACAAAATATCATCTTTTGTGTTCAGCAGAAGAAAGAAACTCATACAGGTTTGGAACAACTTGCAAATGAGTAAATGATGATGGAACTTTCATTTTTGAGTGAACTATCCCTTTAATAGTCAGGCTTTCCTTAGGTTAATTTCTGTGAACTACACACTATACGTAGATGTAAATTAATCTAGCAGCAGGTTTGTAAAAGGCACAGTAAAATAGATATAAAATGTTATTTTGCTGTTCTACAAGTACTGTTACTCTCACCTCATTGCTGGAATCAGACATAGTGATGTTGAACAGAGCTTTAAGGGCTTCCATGGCAAGCTCGTTGTTTTCTGGGGAAATGGGCAGGGTTTCTGGTTTAGGGGGCGTGGCCTCATATGGCCCCACCCAATGGACGTCAAGGGTGCGTTCCAGTATGTCAGTGAGCAGCCTCACCGCGCCCGCCTCCTTCCGAAGCATGCCACGCACATCCGTCCGCAGGGCGGAAAGCAGAAACAGCAGCCGAAGAGAGAACAGGCCCACCTCATGATGGGACGAGCTGACCGAATGCAAGTGGGCACACAGGCCCTCTGCCAACTTCACTTCAGTGCCCACCTGCTGTGCCGGCACGCTGTTAAACACCACGTTGCACAGGCACTTGAGGGCTTCCACCACAACCCTTTCCTCCTCTGCTGACTGCGCCTCCTCTAACAGCTCTCCGTCGTGTCCCACCACATGGATCCGGGCCAATCCTGCTAAAGTGAGGATGCCCTCTTTGGTGGCTACGGGTCCAAGTACACGCTTGTCTCTGGACAGGATGCGCAGGGTCTCCAGGCAAGTGCTTTGGCAAAGTGGATGATCCGATCGACGGAGGACTGTAAGAAGACCCTGACAAAATTTCTGCAAAAGGGACCACAAAGCACAAGAGGTCATTGATCATTTTAAGTAAAACAAGGTACTGAAATGACAAGGAACATACCAAATTGAGATCGTTTTGAAATACAAAACAAAACAGACCATAAATCTGTTACTCACAATTCGTGCATTCTCCTCTTTGTGGTCAAAGGCAAATGTGTGTCTGTTCTGAAATGAAATGTCAACAGGACATGAGACAATATAAATCTGAGATAAACAGATCCCATGCTTGGATCCATCTCAAACCATAGAGTAGCTAGACATGAGTAAAACAGTTCACTAATTTAGCTTAATTCTGTGCTGGTAGCTGATTTCTATCTGGTCTAAGCTGGTTGATCAGCTATGATGTTCCATAAACTAGCGTAGCCACTTTAAGGAAAGCCATTGCAGGCAAAATCTTTTTTTTTTATGCACTGGTCAATTTTGGGCTTCCTTTTTTTGCTTCCTTGTCTGCTTTCATACTACTAAACATAAAACATCCATGATACACATGTACTGTAAGTGTTTACATTATCACACTTTATATTTTAATTACAATACATATATTTTTAAAGGCCGTTTTCTCAAAATTCGTTTTTTTCCATGCACTGACTCAGAATTCACCACTTCAGCAGCAATTACATACACAAAATTTTGCTCTGACATTTTTTTTTTAACAGAGAGGTTTGTTAATATATAATTTGCCTGATTTATATTACATTTCACTCCTAAAATCATTATTTTTTTCCTAGCTGTTGACAGTATTATCTGATGTATGGAGTGATAAAAAGAGATATCCAAAATCTCTGTAAAAGCAGAATTTTAATGGTTTATAAAAAAGTTTTATATCTGGCTTTATTACATATTCAGATCTGTGTTCTGGAAATATAGGCCTATGAAAATTAGTGCTTTAATAAGATAATGCCTGGGTTGCATATTTAAAAATGACATTTTAGTAAACCTGTAATACAAAACAATTTTTTATATTGTTAATGTAAGTACTAATCAGGGCAAGTATGGCGATATTTTACACAAATGTTATCCTATTAACAAGGAGTACTTTCCTTAAGCTGGTATGGATCGTCCATGATGAATTTCATGAATCACAGTAACAGTACCAGTCTCTTTCTGAAAACTGTTAACTACAACTTAACTAACAGTGGTTTAGTTTACCAATGGCTGTTCCTATAGGAATAGGTAACGTTACAGGAAAATCCTGTATTCTTGAGATTTCCTCCAGAAATTCAGCATCATTAAAATAAGGTAAACACCACATATGAGGTTAAAATTGCTCTTCACATCAGAAGAATCCATACAGAGGTTGATAAACCTGTTAGAACAACATTATTTCCAACAGTATTTTCTTCTTTTACGTATCTGACAGATGTCAAGCTACTTTAGCCTTTCACAACTATTAACATCAAACACAACAGTTCATTTCTACTCTATTCGTCTGAAATGACCATTTTTCTTAAAAGATTTCACACACTGCTCATTCATGGGGGCAAAATATGGCATCTTTGTTTGAAAGTCAAGCTGGGTGTATCAAATTGGTATCATGGCTAACAGCTGGAATATGCTAGTTTACGATCCCAAAGCGAATGCCTCGTGGCTTTAATCACTAAATACAAAGCAAATACAAATTTAAAGTTCAGAAGCAAAGCATTTTTGCACTGAGATCATACATTTTTTTGTAGGTTCATACACACCGGGTATATTGAGATTAACGGGCGGCTAACTCGCTAATATCTCCACTGCTAGCGCGCATTAAAACAACATGAGATGGTAAGCTAACAGCAGCCTCTTTACCTCTGTGTTATACTTCTGCAAAAGCTTTTCAACTCCCTTGTCATCTCCACCGTCGATCTCTGACAGAATAGTAGTCAAACTCATCTCTGAATGTTGCTTTTGCCGTCCACTTACAAACACTGGCAGCCCTTCTTACAACAACAGTACGGATGAGAGTTAAACACCTCCTCTGTTTCTCTCAGCTGTTTCACCCGTCAAACGTCACGTTTCTCAGACTTTTACAAGAATCCTTAAGGCACATGGCAAATATATTTATTTCCTCAAAGCTGCCTGGATGGTGTCCAAATTCACCAGGCCATGTAATGATATTTAACTGGAAGAATTATGGTGGCAGAACAGCAAAACTTCCATTCTGCTGGAAAATCTAATTTAGGATGATAGCTGGTTGTTGATGGTAATTAGCTTGTGCAGGGTGACCAACAACAAATCAGCTACCAACTGGGTAAACTAATGACCAGCAACTATCCTCCCAAAACACATATGGACTTTCCAACAGGAAATAGATGCAATAGCTATTATGTTTAGGTTCCTCTTTTGTAAATCGCTTTGGACAATGCCTGCAAAATGCATAGATGTAAATGTTTAGAATAAGTTTTCTGGGCCAGCCTTTAAAATGACTTCGATAGAATATATATCATCTTCAATAATGAGTTGCATCTTGTGCATCTTCATTAAAGAGCATAGAAGGATTTATCTGAAGGTTTGCATGCATATACTTCCTGCGAAATATCAAACTCTGACCTTCACAGTTTTCATACATTTCTTTTTATGCTACATTTAATTAAAATGCCCTTTTCAATTAATACTTGAGAGGTTTAAGGTATTTTTCTAGTGCAAGGTGGAAATGGTAATGCACACATAAATAAATATGCATATTTAAATCAAAGTATCAGTGCGTGACCATTTAAAAAGTGTAATTGAGTGCATGAATCTGATTTCTTAGACTTGATCTATCAGAGCTGGTTTAACAATTTAAACAATTCTGAAATTTAACAAGTGCAATATTGATTAGTTCAATGCCTGATTAGTGTCCATGTCAGTCCTGTCAGTATTATTTTGCTGTATATTTAGCAATATACATGTACAATGAAATTCTTATATATTCCAAACATATAGACATACAGAGTAAAAAAAAAAAAAACACAAATAGAAGACATAATATGAACTGGGTTTAAAAAAATCTTTATGTGGCAACAAATAAGTCCACATATATCATTTACATGGTAACAGCTGTCATCACAGAAGTTACTGAGTGCTTTTATTTACAAGAGAAAGTGACTAAAGATAATAAATGTTACATTTTCATATTCTTTCCTTTTTATTCCTACCCATAGGGTAATAGGTCCACAGTACCTTTGAGTGCATTCAAGAACACACAAACCTAGGTTAACACTTTTCGGTTCTTAACATCATACAAAACTGGATATACAGTTCAAACACAGATAAACAATGCAAAGGGACACAATGTTACAAAGCTACAGAAAAGATTTCTAATATTCCCCCAGCCTCACACTGGAGTAATTCTGCATTTGTGTAAAATGAGAAATCTTATTTTTACGTTCGCATGCGATAAGTACTGACATGAGAGGCCTTTATTTGTTTGAACTCCTATGACGTACGTATTCTGGCAGCTGACCAAGAGGGCGTTCTGAGATAAAATATTAAGGCATTTCTTCCTGGTTCTGAGAATGTGTTGTGTTTATGCTAGGAAAATAGCACACTTTGATGTTGACAAAAAAAAACACCACTGTGGTGTCATTAACATCACTGACGTCAAACACCCAGTCTGTGGTAACAGAACACCGTGAGATGCGTACATATTTACGTTGAAACAAACTCAGCAGCAACCAAAGTTTTTGCACAGTAAATTAATGAGTGGCCTATAATGCTCATGAGAGATAAATGAGAAACAGGCAGGGAAAGGCACAACTGGGACACTGCCTTTTTGCACTCTCACAATGATTGCAATTCAAAAAGAGTTTCATTGGCAGCTTGCACTGTAAACACTGACCATACCAATAAAAACATCTCTGACACATCATTCCCACTCAAATACATTCTTTGTAATTATGTTAAATATGGGCTGCCGCTGGTTTATCTGTCCAGCTTTGCACACAGCTTTGCACATGCAGACATCGTCTCTTGGACGGAGACTCTCGGAAGGGTACAATCATTTTGCCCACCCAGTCGTTGCCTCCCCATTAATATAGGCAAATCCTGGAAAATGTTGTGCATGCTCATATTCAGAGTTCCTGCGTGGGGCGAGAGGGGAGTACATGTCTCCGGTGGGGTAGCGTGACGTGTGGACAGTGGGGCTGGAGTAACAGCTGTTGGCCGAGGGCACATCCGGCCATCGGGGGGTCACCGCACTCGAATGTAGAAGCGGAGACCCACTCATCAAACAGGACTCCATTCTGGACATCTGTGGATACTAAAAGACAGAGAGAAACATGCATGAGGACTGTTACAAAATATCAGTAGTGGCTCATGTGGCGCATTTTCTAAACAAACCTCATTTTCTTTCTTTATGTTTATAAAGCAATAAGACATTTTTTTGAGGCCATGCATAAGGAGTGTTTTTGCAACACAAAGTGCCTAAAACACCCTTAACCACAGTCAAATCACTGTATCAATTTTTTCTTTATTAATAAATATTTATAATAATAATAATACAGCAAAAAACAAGACACAAAAATATGTAATAAAGTAATGATGAAAATGATTATAATAATAATATCATTAATAATAATAACAATAACAGCAAAAAACAACAAATATTGGTAGTAGTAATAATTATGATTAGTAGTAGTATGGTATTTCTTCATTTTTTAATGATAATAATAATAATAACAATAATAAAAATAACAGCAATATCAGTAAAAAATAAAAACCAACAAAAAAAATGAACAATACTACTACTAATGATAATAATAAGATGACGACGAATAAGAATAATTATTTAAAGTTTTTATTATTATTATTATTATACATTTTTTGTTTCACAAAAAAAAAATCACTTTCACTGACTTTTAAATTAAATGTTCCCTCCCATCTATTTGTTTTATTTTTATTTATTATACAATTAACAAAAGCAAAAAAAATGCCTCTAACACTAGCTTGCTCTATTATTTTTCTATTCTATCGGTTTTCTTTTTATTTATCATATAATTAAAAAGAAAAAAAAACCTTGCTGCGTGTACTGCATTAAGCTAACTGAGACTTGTTATAACACTTGCGTATCATTGCTCTCTTGGTGATTTTGATTGCTTCCATTGTCCTCATTTGTAAGTCGCTTTGGATAAAAGCATCCGCTAAGTGACTACATGTAAATGTATTATAATCATAAATCAAAATAAAGAAATGCCATACTACTGCTACTACTACTAATAATAATAACAATAATTAATAATATTTTTGTTATTATTATTATTTAAATGTAGAAACATCTGACAGGAACAACTGACTAAACTGACATCAATTCTTCCCCTATGTTATTCAATCACATTTTTTTACTGTTAAAATGACGATGCCAGACTATCTAATAATTAACTAGAAGTGCAAAAATGCAGCATAATTTGAACATCTGTTCTGGATGCATAGAAGAAAAAGGTCTTTTAAGTTAACATAGCACTTTTTCTTAAAAGACTCCCAAAAAGGTATTTTTGTTGCTGTGTGTAACAGACCAAAAACAAAACTGAACATGTCAGCTCAAGATATGTCTATATAAAACACTCTGTTCTCTCTGGGGAAGTCAGCATAATCTTCATTTGTCTCCTCTCTACTGCCTCCTTCAGAGTAGCCGTATCAAACAAAGCATGGACATTGTATCCATTTTAAGTTGACGGAAAATAAGTGGAAGTAAAAATCTATAAGTGCTCTCTAAATAGAAACTGTCAACAGTCAGAGCTTTTATGAACGGCTGCGGCATGGAAAAAAGTCAGGCAGGGTCAGAGACCAAGATGTGTTGCTTGGTGACCTCTTGTTCATGCAGAGAAAAGAGACCATTGAATAACAATATTTTAATAAACGCCTTTCCATCTGGATCTCTGGTCGCTAGTTGTGCTGTCTGAGGCGGTCACTGAGTAGACAGTAGAGAGACATTGAGTGTGTGTATCGGGGGGTTCTCTTGGCTTCAGTGTTGGGCAGTAGCTAGTTACTGTAATAATATCACTTTTAGCAGTAACTAGTAGTGTAACTAATTACTAATAAGATTTCAGTAATAATATTACCATCCATAAAACAGCTAGTTACTTTTGATGCCTCAACCCCTACTGAATCCAACAATTCCTAGATTTATTTTCATCATTTTCATGACTCGCACAGGCACATGAAGTCACCAGTGCATCAGGAAAGCTTGGAATATGGAAAAGCTTACATTCAGGGGATGGAAATATTGCCGGTCCACCTTTCAGAGTCTGCATCCACTGTGTGGAAGAGAATTCAGCAACACTGCTTCTGAAACTCTGAGGCCCAGCTGATCCCACATTACAAAGGCAGGCTGGGCCAGAGAGCTCTTGACATGAAATTACCATCACACCCGCTTTGACTTTTAATATATGTGATGCAGATTCCTGCCTCTCCATCCACAACCGAACAGTTTAATTCAACCATTCATGCTCTCTCTATCTCAAGCACTACACAGAATAGCATTTCTGATCTAGTAGCATGCAGCATGAGCATTTTGTATACACTTAGTATATCTGCATACTAAAATTAAAATTTCACACACTGAGAAAACACACTGTCCACAATTCAGTAAACCAATGCAAATATTTCTGTATCTCCTCCTAGAGCTTTCAGGCCACCTCCACCAAACTTGGCACAGGCCTGCAGCCTGTTCTTAGTGTACTATATATTTCCTAACTGATCAGACTAATGGTTTTCCTGTACCTGATAATCAAATCAAAGCCTATAAACATGTAATTTTTTTCTCTAGGGTTCTCTAGAGGTTTAACAAAGACAATTAATTGAGCTTTTTCATCTTTGTTCTCATTCAGAAGTGAATCCGCTTTAAATAAATATGCTAAATGACCTGTACTTCTGATCAGGAGTTCAGCCTATTACCCTAGTGTGTACTGAGCTAAGCAAGCATTCTCTATCCATAAACCTCTGTGGATAACATCAAAATCAAAATAATGAGATATTGAGATAAAAAAAAAAAGAAAATATAAAGTTGACAAATGTGACAGTCTTAAGATAAAAAAAGGCAAAATTATGATATACTACAAGTACTATAATAATTATTAGATAAAATTTAATATATCATAATTTTGACGTAGTATGTCATAATTTTGACTCTTTATTATGACTTAATTTTTCATTGTGACTTCATATCACATAATTGTGGCTTAGTATGTCATAAGTTTAACTATTATGAATCATAATTATGAGATAAAAAGTTGAAATTATGACAGTCAATTGACAAAAAGTTGATGTTTTGTTATAATTATCTAAAGTATGCCAGTTTCTGACTTGCGTCATAATTATGATTAGGGTTGCAAAAAGGTGGAAAATTTCCAGTAAATTTCGGAAACTTTCCAGGGTTTTTTTTTTTAATATTCCAGGGATTTTTTTGAAAGTTTCTGGAAACTTACCGGAAATTTTCCACCCCTTTGCAACCCTAATTATGATTTATCATAAATGTGATTTTAACTGACTAACTTTTGTCAGACCTAGTGTTGTGAAACTGAAGGTGTTGTCTGACAAAATTGTGAAACTATATTCTTTAATCATGTGTTTTATAAATAGTTCAGAGCTTGTGGATAAAATAGTATCATAAAATAATACTGTATGATTTTATCATTTTGGTGGGAGGGGCCTAACCTGTGCGGAGGTCCGGTGGTATGAGGAATAATGCAGAGGGGTGGGCAGCCCTGGTTCGTGGGTTAAACTGGAGTACTGACTTTGGATAGCATGATGGTGCTGGTTTGCGTAGCTGTTGTAATTATAGCTGCCAGTATAGAAAAAAAGGTACTGAGTACAAATCTCTAAAAACATTTCATAATCCACACTGTAATGTCATATTCAGCACATCATTTAATGTCTTATCATTCATTTGGGGGCTTACCCATGCTCATCCCGATGTGGGTAAACTGGCATCCTGTGGGTAGATGAGGAGCCATATAGAGGGGGTCCGCCTCTCATGCAGGAAAGCTGGGATCCGGTCTCGGGTGGGCTGCCACCTGAGGCTGTCATTGTGTATGTAAGGGACCAGGTATATGACTGAACAGCTCCTGGCACATACACAGACATACATATACAGAGAAACGTGTTTGGCTTGTTAATTAAATTATCTTACTGTGAGATGCATTTTTAATGGATGCATGAAATGGGCTGTGCAAAATGTACGGTTGAATGTGATACTGTGTTGTGTGATCTGAGTTTTAGAATCAGTTCTACACTATTTACCTGTGGTAGCTGATATGCCTGTGTACTCTGGAGACTGGGCTGAATTGGGGGAACCTACTGCTGGCACACCCACTGAGTGAACAGACTTGGCAGGAGAGAAGGGTCCAGGTGACGTAGATGTGGGTGTGGAACCCATGAGCATCAGCTCTTCCCCAGAATCTGCTATAGTAGTACAAAACAAAAGTCAAAGTTAAGACATTTTCGTGATTGTCTGCTGCAATCACCACGTTTTGCATGCTGGAGTGCTGGTGTAAGATTCCCCAGCAGATCAGATGTGTCCTGGTCAACCAGCTTAGACAACCTCTTCCACCAGACAGATCAGCACTACACCAAGCCTACATGCTGGTCTTTCATATGAAACAATAGTCAGAAATATCTCAGTTTTTGAAATGGAACAGTTTATATTGAACCTATAGACAAAATAAAAATCTTAAAAAATAAAATAAAAAATAAGTTTGCATAGGTGTTTTTGCAGCTTTTATGGCTCATATAGTATGAAATAGGAGAATATGGAGATCATACGCAAAGAGAAAAAAAAACACCTCATTATTGTTATTCAAAATGTTATTCAAAAATTAGCAAAAATTTGCAATTTGGTGAAGCTGCTGATATTCATATGGCCAAAAAGTAAGATGAAATTCTGATAATTTGTAACGTAAATCAATGAGAACAGTATAGCAGACTACTTACATGAAAATGTATATAAATATCAGTTGTCACTCCATTTGTCCCAATAATATGTCTCAAGGTCAATTCACACTGCACCCACAGACGCAGATCAATGCCGACAGCCGACCAAGTACAGTACTTCACTTCTCAGATGTTTCAAGACCCGACTGATTCTGATTCAACATTTTCAATGCTGAATCTAGTTTTACAATCAAAGCTCTGTTCGTTTCTCAAAAGCTTGATGTGTCATATTTGATACTTGCATGGATAATCAAGTAAACCTACGTTGCTTCAGTCCAGTAAGTGTACATTTTGAAATATCACTAACAATATAAAACTTATTTCTATTTTACTTTATAAAAATCTGTAAATTTCATAGTTAACCTACACACGAACATCGACCTGAAGGAGGACATTTTTAGAATTACTTAAAGGCCTTTTACTTGCTAAAAAAGTATGAACTATAAATCACACGACAGAACGTATGTAGAATGTGTATTACAGAAGGTATGTGTACAACACTGAGTGTTTTGATCATACTGATAATTTATAGAGGCATTATAGAAATTTGTGTCTCAAATTTAATACAGTAGGCTTTATAGGCTTAAATTAATAATAATTAAAAAAAATCATATTTGAGGTTTGACTGTATGCCATTTATGCTGTAGAAACTCTCTTCAAGTAGTCACCCACTGAACTAATGAAAACTGTTATTTTTATGACAAATGAGCTTTCTGTGTTGGTCTCCAAACTGATGCCATGAGCGATCAGCTCTATTTCTTGTATCAAATGGATCTCACCTGGTGTCCCCTCTCCTTTCATAGCCCTCATCAGTTCATTGGCTCTCTCTTGGCAGTGCAGAGACTCAAGCAGGTATAGTACGTAGTCATCAAACATGAGGTGGATCAGATGGAATGAGCCTATCAATACAAAAAATCCCATTTACCATAAAAAGTTAATGTATTCTACCAATTCAAGTCTCCTGTCCAAGTAATAAATGAAGGCTTTGTGGACCATAAAGCATTAGCTATCAAATGCAATTCGATTTGAATCTTGAATCGAAGCTTCAAGTAAACAAAATGATTTGACGTTGTTAATTGGCACAATACTGAAGCACATTTAAATGGTAAAAGCTCAAAACCAAGTCAGAACTAGCAGTCCAACCATAAACTCTACAGAGTTACTGAAGCATATGATGCTTTGAGTCCATGTTCTGAATGAGATGGGGGAAAGAATTCATAAAGAGCATGGCACAATCCTCGCATTGTGTTAGCAACTCCAGCCACTATGTGCATAATAAACGTTGCGGCTATTCAGCGGACTGGGCGCAATACTGCCCGGTCATAAAATGGGAAGAAGGGGGAAAGACTTGGTGGGGGTTAGCCTTTGTAATTAGCTGTTTTGTACAGAGAGCTGCATTATCAAAACACTGCAACCAGCTGTGTCTTTGATATTCACAGACAGAGCTGACAGGGAGGGGGGCTTTACCTCTTTTATGGCCCTTCTTTCAGTTACTTTGCCATAGACAGCTAGGTGGTGTAAGCCAAGAGTTAGCAAAGCTGCCATCTTAGTTAAAAGTTGACACTTGGTGTTGTGGATTGAGAAACTTTTAGTTAACTTGACAAATCAAATCAGTTAAAAGAATATTCATATCTACTCTTCCAAATAGGATGATTGTGACAAAACAGTGCAGCCTGACTCACCGAAGCTGGGTGCACTATGCAGCGTCATATCCCGGATAACTCTGGTCCCGAAACACGACCACATGAGCAGGAACTGCTGAGCTACCCTCTTCAGACATCCGGGTCTCTTCCCCGCCACCTAAATGGAGTATTACCATGAGAAAAGCCTGGGGGAGGGCGCAGGGGCCTTAAACTTTGGGTCTAAACTGGGGTCTAACCGCCAAGAACGAAAAACATGTCAACAAGTCAACTATTTGATTTGTCCCTAAGGAAACACCCTCCCATTGAACTATTGTCTGGTAGGTAGCAGAAGTTCCCATGGAAACCAGATTTACAAGCCCATATCTGGACTATAATGGGCATGAAAAGCGGCCATGAAGACATTATTAAGTTGGGGAATTGCATCACGAAAGGTCTTAAGTATGTTGTGACGGCATTTAGAGTTGTATGAGTTGGACACCTGCAGTTTGGATTGGAAGAACATATAACAAGTGCTTGAAAAGGGCTATGAAAAAATTATATTCCTATTTAAATATATCTATAATGAATAAATATAATATTTTAATAATAAAAATTACTATATAAAATTATTATTATTAATCAAATAATTTAGCAAAAA
>NW_015555715.1:234380-240247 GCF_001515605.1 Sinocyclocheilus anshuiensis
ACCATTAAATTCACGGTAATTTATATATATATATATATATATATATATATATATAATCTACATAATGAAATATCTAGTTATATAATCATCATACTGCAAATTAAGTGTAAATTAAGCATAAAATGAATTTTATGGCCTGTACACTTACCCTCACGACACATCTCTCCACCATAGAGTCCAGCCACTCGATGTAGGCTTCAATGGGTGACTGGTCCTCTAGCTGTCTGTCAAATTCTTGATACACTTTGAAAAACAACAGAAAACAGATAGACAGAGAGATTAACAATATATCTGAGTAGAAAGAAGAAATCATATGCATCCAAAATTAATAAAATTATTTTTATTTTTTCTATTTTTTATTTTTATTTTTTCATTTTTGAAGCATTCATTTCACAATATCAGTTTTAATTGCTTGCAAAAGTTGCTTACACATATTTGCAAAAAGACTACTGGCACAGACTTGAGATCACTGTATGAAATGTAGAGAGAGAGAAGAGCTCAGAATCCTCTTTTGAAGATGACATGACAGAATCTTTGAACTTTGACCTGATCAGTCATGTGAGAGGTTGACGCTGAAATTAATTTGAAATGCTCCTCAGGGTGTCAAACTGTGAGGGTTAACCTCTCAGTGTCTGTGGCTAAAGCTCGACTCTCATGGTCGTGGGAATGATTCAGTGCTGGTTGACAGCTACTGTGTGAAATCCGAAACATAAACCAGCAGGGCTTTTAACACAGCGCTACATGTGATTCTGCTGCAATAACACTGCAAGCACACTGCACTAAACTAGTACAGCACAGAAACACTAATAAATCATTCTAAATGAAACCGGCTAGGTCTCATCTAACACTTTTTCATTCAAATCTTACATTGGATGATAAGTCTTCTCTGGTCCTCTCTGGAGTCTTCCATTGTATAAAGAGTCTGTTTAGTGATGCTGTTAAGGTCTACGTTCCTCCAATCCTCAAGCATCTGAAAGGTGATGTCTGCACTGTGGATCACAGTTCGAGAAGCCTGCAAGAGCAAGTATATAATTTCACCCTGCACTGTGACTGATCATATGCATTTGTGAAAACATGATGCAAACATGATGGAGAATTGGAGACTAAGAGAAAAATGTTCAATATTAAAAATAAAATTGCTGTATAGGCTACCTGACAGAGATGGTTTAATGATGTCTGTCGTTTAAGTATCTGGGAAAATCTTCTTGACACTGAGAATAAAACATATATTTATTCAAATATAGCCTTAGAATACCAGCAAGATTCGTTTTTGTTGTTTTTTATTCTCGAATATATTAGCCCATACATTCAAACTTTATGTTGCGCAAGTTCTCAGGCAGGTCATGTAATGCCACCTTCAGCCACTCGTCCAGCTGCTTGGCAAACTTCCTGATCACCTGAGTGAGGCTGCATTATTCAAAGCACACAAACAAGGATATAGTGTAGTACATTACACATAAGTACATTACACAGTACAAAGGATGCTCTGACGCACTGAAATTTTTGACCTTTTGCCTGGGCAATAAAAATAGGAGTCATGTGTCATTTATGGGAAATGTTCCCATCAGTTAATTACACTGACGTAAAAGTTTGATATGCAAATAATGCTAGCAATGATCCCTTTGGCAATAGTATTTAGGGTATATTATTAGCTTGAAGACAAAATTCCATTTGATCAAAGTTGATTGGTTGGTTGGTGTTTTAATGCCATGCCAGCTTTCTTGTCTATTTTCAAGGAGAAATGCCAATTTAAGTCCAATTTAAAAACCTACTTAAGGACCCTGGCATGAGGATCTTCATTTGATATTAAGAAATTGTGTGTGATTCTGTAATGTCTATTCGGCACTGTGTATATATGATCTGATTTCAGCTATTACTGAAAATAAAGATGCGGCTTTTACCACCAGTAGGGTTAATTTCATACAGCTTGTTGTTCTTACTGAGGCAGTTCTGATTATGTTGAATGTGAAATATAATGTCCAAATATGCACATAAAAAAATCTTTATAAGCTTGACAAATCTTCGTTATCCTATTAATATGTGCTTTTACTTGATTTTAACTTTCTAATGTCACCAAGCCCTCTTATTTTGTCAAATTCTCCCTTTTCTATATAGGTTCAACTTTTCTCAATCCACCCAAATCCCATAAATAAATCAGAATCAAATCCTGTCATAATTATTATTTTTTTTTTTGATTAAATATCCAATTTCACTCAGAATTAAGTCACGAGGAAATAAAATGGGTTGCATTTAGTTCTAGTTACTGCAGAACTTTCCAAAACTGCAAGTGCATAAATTGTGTTATACACTTTTTAACAAAATCAAAATAGGCAGGAATGGGACTCACCTGTCAGGCAGAGCCTGTAGGACGGTGGGCATGAGGACCCCTGAGATGGCCTTGTACAATATGGAGTCACACACACCAACTATGTTCACCACTGTAGAGGAGCCCAGGACAGGGAGCATGTGTGGCGGCATGCCCTGCCAAAAGTGCAACAGGAAGCTCTGGACCTAGGCATATACACAAACACAAATAAACACTGCGATAACACAATGCCACCAGATGAAAAAGCTTGAAGAAAAAGCATCAGAATGCAGACCTCATCAAAGTTGGCTCGTATGACTGTATCCAGTATCCTCTGGCAGTGAGTTCTGTACATCATGATAAAGGTTGAGACCTTGCAGAGGAAAAAAGCTCATTTGAATGACTTTTTAATAATACTTTCCCACAGAGAATAATTCACTTAGTGTTAATGATGTCATACCAAATTCATTCCTGACTCATGGCCATGCATTAATAAGACACTAAAAGACTCTAACACTAAAGAAAGAGGATACAAATACCAAACAACAAAAAAGCTGCTTTCATGAACAATGCCTATTTACAGGGTCTTGCAAAACCAGTGTATAAAAAGAGGTTTTAAAGATCAGAAACTCACAAACCATTTAAAATTACAGGCGCCTTTTTAAAGCGAGACAGCTAGTGCCCATTCTTTGTCCAATGCAAGATCTTATTATCTACTCGAAAGATTAAGAGTTCGCTAGGAACCAACACATAAATCCTCCAGGTCCTCATCTAAATCCAGGCCCAGGGAAGGTCCGTCTGACACATTGAAAGCAGGATCTAGGAGGGGTGGGTAGCGGGCAGGAGCAGGGAGAGGGGGGTTGGAGTTGGAGGTTAGCAGTTAAGAGTTTTAGTGATCTGTTTACCTTCTCCTCTGGCAGACTGGCAGGCAGATTTAAGTCTTTGACATTTGGAAATTCTGGCAGGAGAGTGCCCAGCTTGGAGCGCGGTGAATACGCCACTGTCTGTTTGGTGACTACTTTCTTGCCCGTCTCGTTCACCCACGCAGCGCCCTTTTTAGAGTACATCACATCGTAGAACTGAGAGCTCTCTTTCACAGCGATTCCATAGTAGTGATACCTAATAGGGACAAGCGAGTGGCAGGTTGAAAATTATACACGAGTTGTGGTTTGTTTGGTGACTAAAGCAGTTTTACTAAAGCAGTTAAAGCAGTCATGATTAGAAAGTGTTCATAATCTCTGCACTGGTACTTTTTTATACACATGAATAACTTTTTGTCATATCATCTATGGAGTGTAAATGGTGATACACCTCTCAATGCCTAAGATTCTCATAACTGCTTCTTTTTTGACAGTTCATTTGGTGCTGTAGGTGAGATAAAGCATGAACAAAAGTTGTGTACTTTTTGTTTGGCATGAAAAAAATGTAATTTCATAAATTATAAATAATTAATTTCTCTCTCTCCCTATAAATATATATATATTTTTTTATTATAAATGTAAAAAAGTGATCACCATGACATTTGGAAGAGAGCAACTTTTACACAGTGAAAAATAATTGTGAATAATTGTGCAAATTGATTACCAGATATAATTTTATTTTTATTTTTTGGGCAGTGTTCGGGAAAGCTAAAAGTAATGCATTACAATATTGCGCTACTCCCCAAAAAAGTAACTAATTGTGTTTTTAACTTTTTATGGAAAGTAATGCGTTACATTACTTTTTCTCACCTGGGCTGGGCTTGCTAATAAAAAATAAATTAATAAATAACACTTAATTCAGCAAAAAAAAAAAAAAAACTTGTTTAACTAAAGTAATTTTTTCCTTATTCGTATGGGTGAATTGGACCATCAAATGTGAGCAGTGAGATTAAATACATAATATACATTTGTGTTATTTAACCATCATGTTTACACAGCGCACACAACGCCTTAGCACTTACTCGCAATTTCTCTCAACATGGAAACAAAAGGGTCTCAATCAATAAATGGAAAACAAAGTAACTTGCATTATTTATTTGAAAATGTAACTCATATATTTTGTTGTAAATTTAAAAGTAATGCGTTACTTTACTAGTTACTTGAAAAAAAGTTATCTGATTACGTAACTCGAGTTACTTGTAATGCATTACCCCCAACACTGCTTGTGGGTTTCTGACTGTGACCTACTTGACAAAACATATTTAAAGTGACATGACAAATGTAAAAGGTTAGAAAAGTTCTCGAATATTGAATAAGGAACTTACTTTGACTGGCCTCTGGTTCCTAGTCTCCGTGTGGTTAACTGAGGAAACTGTTGTCTTATTATCTGATTGGATCAGGTAAAAAGAAAAAAAAATACACATATATTGAGCTTTTCTGGGCACATCTTTTGTGACATCAGTGTGTTATCTTTTACAACTATAACAAACATATCTTCTCAATCATCTTGTTAGATTCATACATGTCCAATGACATTTCTTTTCTCGCCAATCTCTCATTCTCTTTGTGCTTTTTGTCCATGAGCTCCTTGGTCCAGCTCCCGGTGCAGAAAACTTTGCAAACAGTGAAACTCTCTATTGTGTGGGATGAAAAAAAGAGGCCAAGCTGTGAAGTTTCTGTCAGGCTTGGCTTGATAAATGAGCAGACAGGGAGGCAGGTCCAGCTCTCTCTCTCTTTTTTGTCCCGAATCAATGAAGCCTTCCTAAAGGACACCCCACGCTGCTCCAGCCACTGATCTAACATTCCGCAACATCTCACCCTTCCAAATTTCCTTTAATTACACATTAATCCAGGCCCCCTCTCTTTTTCAATATCCTCCGACAGGACCCAGGGGAGCGGGATAAGGGTGTCGGGGGGCGGCTATATGAGTAGTTGGGTTGAAGGGTTGTGGGAACAAGGGTGAACATGTTCATTGTTTATATTGTCCAGCTATGAGTTTGCAGAAGAGGTGTAAGAAAAGACCACTGGCTGTGGCTCTTCATAATACCCAGTATTATGTCATGCTTTTTTTTTTGTAACAGATGTTTTCCTTCCTCTTTCACGTGAACATGCATGTTTATAAGTTCTTTGATGAGAGAAAACTCCACGATTACCTCATCAAAACTTGACTATCATAATACTATTGGAATATTTGACTTCATCACTGAAGCGTTGAATACAGGTTATTACCTTCCCGAAGCTTGCAGCATTGACCGGCTGAGAATCAAGTTTCTCGCAGAAGTCCAAATAATGCATGTACAGTGCACTGCGAGGAATACAAACACCCTCTGCGATCTCATAGTTCTCCTCCAACCTGATGAAAACACAGTTCGGTCAGGGCACATGGAAAGCTAGTGTCTAGAAAACACTTCTCAAGGCATCATATGTCAAAATTAAACCCTGTAATGAAACATGGAGGGAAGCATAACTGTAGTTCTAAAACAAATATCATTGCCTTATCATCTAATTACACTGTATGTACTGGATTCAAGCATTGGCCAACATGAAATTTTAGTTTATTTTACAGACATACTTTCAAGTAGTGCTTTCAAAATTATATGCAAAATGTTCTTGCACTTACAATTTTGTTGTGGCATATATAT
>NW_015555715.1:240275-294353 GCF_001515605.1 Sinocyclocheilus anshuiensis
TTACAAAGGTGTCTTTTTTTTTCTTTTTCGAAGACATGTTCTGTTATAACACTCACATTAGGTTCCCTCTGAAATAATTGTTCATGCTTCATGCAGTTTATAGTTTCATTTAATTTTTTCATGAATATTCGCTAGACTTACTTTCGTCGTTGGACATATTTCCAATAGAAGAGGGGCTGGAGAACCGCTTGCTCTCGCTTTCGTTCAGACATCTTTCAATCCAGCTCTCTGCAAAAGTAAAAAATATACATGTATATATATATATATATATATATATATATATACACATTACGCCTTTTTTATTGTAGGCATATATGGCTGTCTTCACGGTATTTGTTAAGTCCTCTCTTTTTTCTTCTGAGATGAAACAAAATAATTATACAAATTAAACGTTTAAAACCACAAGCGTTTCATTTAGCTTTCATTTATTATTTTCTGTTCCATTCTATTTGTAATTATTTAAACATCGCCTAAAGTTCAACATCATTTATCTTATTCATTCCCATCAGCAGAAGCAACAGGTGCATGACCGCGCTGTGGTTTCTAAACTTAACTTTCTTTTTTAGTTTTTCTCCCCACAGCTTGAAAAAAAAAATTTGCTAAGTGTTGAACTGTAATTGTTCCTTTGTAAATGCCATATAATTATTCTTGTTCACATGGTCGAGTGCAATAAACATCCGTAAACGTGGCTGTGTTCTTGAAGCCACTGTCTATAGAGTTGATGGGGCATAATAATGACGGTGCAATTCAATTACAATCGATTGTGCGGATCTTTGGGCAGCTGGGATTCTATTTGTAATGTTTTCAGCAGAACTGCTGGAATCCCGCATTGTTCCCGAGGCGAATTACAAGCGCGCGCTCCTCCATAGTGGTGTCGTCATAATAGAACCTTTTTAGCGCCTTTCTCGTTTCTGCTATGTTAAGTATGCCGGCTGGTGTCCTTACATCACAAAACAGAAACACTTATAATATAATTCGATTCGAACTTATGTCAATCATGTTGTCCCGCACGGGCCATGGCAACGGTCACTATAGCATCGGTTGCCAAGACTGCGAGTCGATTGGGAAACCAATAGCCTGCTGATGCATCAGATGGCGGCTGAAGTTATAGTGAAAGTTATGAGACTGAAAACTTTTGTTGTAGAAGTTATTTGACAGCCATCAGACAACTAACTACTCAAACCGCAGGTGTAAAGTGAGAAGCAGTTTCGACTTGATTCAAATATTCTTTTAGGGATGATTTGATGAAATTATTAAGACTGAAATTTACATTTCTCAACGGATTGCAGGCCATAGTTTGGGAGCTACAAATACTCGAATGAGGCCCAGCTTTGATGCATCATAATAATCAAATCCTCATAATCAAACAAACAAAAAAAATCCTCACAGTAGCCTATTACACAGTGCATCTCACAAGTGGGTTAAGGCCAATTATTATTATTATTTTTTTTTTTATTCAAGTTCTTAAAGTTTAGTTATTTTACAAACTAGAAAAATTTTCCACATAGTGAGCTACCGAGAGGCTAAATAAACCTGAAGTGAGATGGAGAAAAAGATAAACTAGTTAAATTTACTTAAAACGTGAAATATCCCTCACATTACAAAATATATAAGGTAGCCTAATTTTAAAAAGGTCACTATCAATGAGAACACCAGATAATAACAGGTTGTCTAAACTATTTATTTGACTTTTTGATATAGTATTAACATGCTTTGGAATGCCACCAATTGGTTATTTTTTTATTTTATTTTATTTTTTTATTTTATTTTAACAACATAGTCAAGTTAATTTTTGCTTACATTTTATTTTAAATGCATTTAAATGTATTATTATGCAGCTGTTATTTTGAAGCTCAACTATTTTTTTTTTTCTCTCAAACTAATCTGTCAGCGTTGGCTCAGTCAACTGAGATCAGATTTTCAGTCTGTAATTGAATTATTTGCTCTGTGAACAGTTTAAGTAGTGCTCTAAATAATTTGATTAAATCCAATCTAAAGGCGAGACTGATCTGAGATCATTTATAATCATGCACTGAATATCAGTGGAAAAGTGTCATCCGAATATGGCAAATATTTAATAATTAACTTCAAAATGTTTCACAAAACAATGGCATTGAACAGAATTGAACTGAGTAACTGCTTTTTGAGGCCACATGGAACATATGTTTTAAAAACAAAATTAGTAAATACAATCTTTTTTTGTTAAAACACTACAGCAAGACATCTGTTATCTAAATATTTTGTACGAATGATAATGTTTTCTTCAGAGTTTATAGTTTCAGAAGAAGCCATTTTATAATTACCAATAGTACAGACTGCAGTTTCACTCAAGTCAAAACCTGGCTTGAGCGGGTGCATCATTTTCATAAAACTACGACAAACTCAGTACCTGGTCATATTGCTATTTCGTAAAACCACCATCCACTTTACGTAATCCCAAAACTGTGTAAAACTATAATCTCAGCAAAAGAACACCCACCATGAGCAATTCAAAATGAGGCCAAAAAAACATGCCAACTTATCTCTTGGTGAACTAGATTCAAGGGCTTCCCTTACGGAAGGTTAAATAACATTTTCTGATGCCAATCTCGGGTCACATCAATCCCAAGGCCCGTTTCACGTTCCAAAAGAGCCCAGATCCCAAGCGTCGCAATGCCACAGCAGGAACCAACCTGTGGAATCCATGTCAGGCTCTTCCAGCAGCCCACAATGCATCCTCTTCCCATGCACGTTCCAGGGGCTCCTCTGAGAAAATGGCTCCGTGCAGGACTCCCCCTCCGTCTCTCCGAGAGAACAGCCCGGCGCTGAGATGCATAAGATGTGAGGTCCGTGGAGAGGGTGGCGGTGGTGATGGAGGTGGGTGTGTGGGTTGTAGGAGCGGGTGGGGTGGAGAGGGGGTCACAGACTCCAGAGATCCAGCGGGGGAAAAGCCAGAGCCGTCAAAATGTTTGCTGATGTTTCATGGGAAAGGGGCTGATTTTATAGGAGCCCTGATGGGGGACATGTCATTGATAGGCTCGGCAGGCTGATGAATGGCTTCGAGTCAGATGGGGATGTGGCAAGGCTCACTGGAAGTCTTTTGTGGGGCTGTTTTGAATAAGAAAAGCTCCCTTTCCAGAAAAAAATAGGCTTAGATCTACGCAATCCCAGCACTATGGCCTCCCCGTCTCCCATTATAGCATTTAATAAGTTTTCGTACCCTCTCCTCACACACACATACACACTCTGCCCCCACTGCTTTAGTTTTAAAGTTCTCCATCCAAGGGCCACTTTTTGGCCCATTGCAGAACTTTTTTGATGTCTTTGATGCCGTTAATAGATCTCGAAATGGGAATGTCAAAGTTGCGTTCATTCAAAATCAATGCAAAAAAGCATCGAACTCTTTCACAAATGTGTTCATCGTCATTTTGGATGCTTTTGACACCAAATGCCCATTAAGGTCGTTGGCAAAACTGGAAAGAGAAAGTTTGGTGGACCCCCCTCCCCTTCTCGCTCTCTCCTTGAAGCAACCTTATTTTAGTGTGCCGGGAGGAGAGCGCGGCCACAAAAGGGGGAAGTAAAAGTGTAGAGTCTGAGGCAGGGAGGGCTCTGATGGAGTGCCTACAAACTGCAGAAGGGAAAGCTGTGATTAGAATATGAATGGAACCACGGGGGAAAGAGAGCGTGAGTAGGAGAAAGGGGGATTATGGTGGAACTGCTCCCCACTTGCTGGATGGCAGAGGAACGCTCGCTCCTATGATTAGAATATGAATGGAACCACGGGGGAAAGAGAGCGTGAGTAGGAGAAAGGGGGATTATGGTGGAACTGCTCCCCACTTGCTGGATGGCAGAGGAACGCTCGCTCCTACATCTATTGACTGCGCAGGCATAAGGATGCCAGGACGGGCTCCTCACTGCGTGGCAGTCGGACTTCAGCTAGAGATATTTGTTATTTGAGGTTTAGATGGAACTAGAGTACGGTGGCCCCCAAAATGTGTTGGAACACTTAATTTAAGATTAGATCATTGCATTCGATACAAAATATCAAACCAACTTGAGCAAAACATTTGTTAAAAATGTTTTCTGGTTGTCAAATATTAATGGAGAATGTCCATAGAGGATAGTTAATGTGATTAATTACTCTGCTAAGACACCTGTGCAAACTTGACAATTGACTACCTAAATTGCTATTGAAGAATGTTACTCTTCTAACTGATTTCAAAGTAGTTAAATTTAGTTTGCAGATGCCATTGTTTTGATATTTTATCGACTAATGCAATGAAATATTGGGGGGCCGTAAGCAAACCAGCACTGAGCCATCAGTTGATACAGCAATGCATCTTTGCTTATTGTCATTACTTGCTAACTATAATACACTTTTAGCATTTATGTTAGCAACAGATGTTTTTTGGTCCACAGCAGCTATGCCATGGCTCAGTATTCCAGTTTGCAGTCTAGACGTACACTATCTTTCAAAGGTTTGGGGTCAGGAAGATTTTTTGAAAGAAATAAGCACTTTTATTCAGCAAGGATGCATTAGTTAAAGACATTAAGGGACAAGACATTTGTATTTTAAATAAATGCTGTTCTTTTGAACATCTTTTTTTGTATCCAGAAAAAAAAAATCAGTTCCCACAAAATATTAAGCAGCACAAGTATTTTCAACATTGATGAGAAATGTTTCATGAGCAGCAAATCAGCATATTAGAATGATTTCTGAACGCTAATCTGACACTGAAGACTGGAGTAATGGCTGCTGACAGTTCAGCTTTGCCTTCACAGGAATAAATTACATTTTAAAATATATTAAAATAGAAAACAGTTATTTTGACTTGTAATATTATATAGACTTATTTTAGAAATATAAAAAAAACGTAAACCCAGATGTTTGAACAGTAGTGTCCCTTTCATATTAAAAACAAGGAAACAATAAATAAATAAAACGGAACTAATACTACAAACCATCAAAGAAACATAACAAAATAACAAATTGAAAGCTTCATCCAAAGGCAAATATCCCAGCTTTCATTAGAAACTGTATGGCTTAACCAGCACCTCTAACAAGCTGGGAAGTGGATGGTGAGGGAGAGCCAAACATCAATGAAAATTTCCTTAATTACAGTTTTAAAGATGAAGGCTGTGAAGGAAAGGAGGGAGGAGGAAGAGAATCTTTGCATTCTCTCCTCAGAAGACTTCCTTTTTCTGTTCGTCTACTCTAAGTCTCATTAGCCCCTCATTTGCTAGGACAGGTGCAGCCGGCCAAAAGAGACACCCTTGGACCCTTATACCCCCCCAACCAGCGAGCGAGCCACACTGTCAGTGCCCATTCTACCGATGTGAGATGCATTCTTCCAATCAAAGCCTTCCACTGCTGCTTGGTGGGTGGGAGCAATCTCTGAATAGTGGATGATTTAGTTTACAAAAAAAACCAGCAAAGTGGGAAGGTGGTCAATGTAACAACAAGCTCCTTTTTACTGTCAGCGTCGTCAGTTAACACTTTATCAAGATTGCTCAAGACTTCCACGCTAATACTTTCTGATCATCGCTCTTAAGAAAAAAAGAAATGTCATGGGATGCAACATAAAAACAAAATGTACACATTATTCATAATCTGCATTTACAATTTATTAGTTTATTGTAAAGCAAACCTTACTATTCTTAAGGCAAACTGAAACAAATCTACATATTTTGGACAGCAAACATACATACTGTAAACTAAAGGAGATGCCAATTATCAGTTCATCACCATCAAGTTGAAATTGGAAGAAAAAAAAACCTACATTCACTTCTTTATATATACAGTATATATATAAATAAATATCTTATTGATAAGATACAAGATGTTTAACAAAAATGAAATGACGACGTTTCAATGTTGTATGTAGTCCTTAATAATACTGTTATGCCAATTATCAGTTCATCACCATCAAGTTGAAATTGGAAGAAAAAAAAAACCTACATTCACTTCTTTATATATACAGTATATATATAAATAAATATCTTATTGATAAGATACAAGATGTTTAACAAAAATGAAATGACGACGTTTCAATGTTGTATGTAGTCCTTAATAATACTGTATCGCTCCTCTGTGCGTAAGCTTTGGTGAAATGCCATAATCACTCGCCTTCACTCATTGTATCGAGCCAGTTTGAGGCGGGGGATGATGTTCATGGATTGCAGTTCTTGGAAGAGCAGTTTGCAGGCATATGGAATTCGTAGAGATGACACATGGCATGAAGACTTGCAGTAATGACACCTGCAATAAACAGACAAAGTTCTCACCAATAAATCCCCTTTGATCCATTTAATAATTTAATAAAACTGCACTATCGTAATGGATTTTACTGACCATTCTGAATATCCCAGCAAGCCACACTGGCCACACACACATCCACCTCAAAAGCATCACTGGAGATCATCAGTCGCTCAAGCAGCAGCATGCTGGCTCCGTAGCCAATGAGACGGTCTCGTTCCATCTCTATTGGAGACCACCATCTCTGGAACACATCTAATAAACAATTTATTATCCTAAAGAATAAATATAACAAATCAAATTTCAGAGAACACATATGTTCGCCTTTCTTACCTAGTGAGTACTGCTCTCGGACCACGTGCTCTGGCATGCATTTTATCCAGCAACATGTGCTTTAATTTCTGATAATAGACTGGACCGAAGTAGATGTAGGCTTCGAGAGGTTCCCTAAGAGCAAATTACCAAAAAACTAATTAATTAATTACGGTAATGTGCAACAGAGAAAACACTCTGGTGGCTCTTTTGATTTTCGCAATATATAGAAATTCAAATACAATGTAGCTATTAATTTTAAAAGTATTCAAATCTTTATAAGATGACATTTTATAGGGTTCCATTAGTAAACGTGTTAATGGATTAACTAAAATGAACTAACAATGAGTAATTTGTTGTTTCTAGTTATTCATCTTTGTTAATGTTAGTTAATATAAACACAACTGTTCAATGTTAGTTAATGTTAGATTAGGTCCATTAAAAAATATTAACAGATACAACTTTTGGTTTCAATAATGTATTAGTACATTTTGAAATTAACATTAAGATTAATAAACGCGTTAGAAGTATTGTTCATTGTTAGTTAGTGTTAACTAAAGTAGTTAACTAATGTGTTAACATGAAACCTTATTGTAAAGTGTAACTTGAAGCATTAATAACTGAACTGTGAAACAAACTTGTATTGGTGAAATATAAACATGCAAATGAACAAAAGTGATGCTAAAGAACAGTTTTTACCCTGTGATGCCTGAGGTGACATAATCCTTGCCCTGGTAATTGTATCCATAGCGGATAAGATCCTCACACACGTCCTTCACTTTACTGCCCCCAAAAGCAGTGCAATAGTGAAAACGTCCATCCAGCACCCCTGCTTTACCAGCCAACAGCTCAATCAGCTTCCCAACCTGAAACAAATCAAAGCAGAGCTCATTTTATTCATTTGATTGCTTGTTTTCGAAGATTGATGCACATTCTAAACATTAATGTGATACAAGCTCAATTGCTCCTTGAAGGAAACTAATAAGTCCCCCCGCCCCCTCCCCGCAGCAGTGTAGATGCCCCAGTTTCCCCTTCCTAACAGTGCAGCTGTGAATGTGAGTGTGACATCATGTTGAGGTCACACACCGCTGCACGACAGTAGCCTTTACTGAGGTCACTCACAGAAAGAGCCGGAAGATCTTTGACCCCTCTCTGTCACTGAGAGGAATCTTTTCCTCAGTTCAAACAATTTCCTATATGACGGCCTGCTGTGTGCACCCAAACACAAGAGTTCAAAATTAGAAAGCATGGGGAAATTAATGTCTCTGAAAACTGACATTGTGAAATTTGCATAAACTGCACTGTATAAGACAACAAGACTTTGACAACCTTAGGTAAACAGGAGCATCCATTTCATAAATACTACCATTCAAACATATGTATTATATATATATATATATAATTTATTAGTATAACAAAAGATTAATAGTTTGATCAAAAGTGACAGCAAAGACATTTATAATGCTACACAAGATTTTCATTTACAATAAAGGTTTTCAGCATTGATAATAATAATAAATGTTTCTTGAACACGAAATTAGCATATTAGAATTAGAATGAAGGATCATGTGACACTGAAAACTAGAGTAACGGCTGCTGAAAATTCAGCTTTGCCATCACAGTAATAAATTGTATTTTAAAATATATTAAAATAGAAAACTCTTATTTTAAATGGAAATGTTACTGATTTATTTTTCTGAAATAAATGCAGCCTTGGTGAGCATAAGAGAATCAGAAATATTTTTTAAACATTTTACAGACTCAAACTTATGAATGGTAGTGTACATTAGGAGACCATTAAAAAAAAAATACACACACTTAAATCTGAGCCAAAATAAAAGTATTTGATTTTAAAAATCTCAGCTATCAAAGGAATATGTATTCACTGCAAAACAGCCAGCTGATGTATTTTATCCTGCTTATTACATGGCTAATTAACACATAAATATACTAAAATCTTGATTTTCATTAGTTGCCTGGGACACTACTCAGTTATAAAAATAACAGAATCATGTATTCCAGAAAACTGTGTAGCAAGGCATCTGAATAAAATCCTGAAATATTCAAAACACATTTTAAATTTTGAGGTTTAATATTAATTATGTATAAAAAAAATACTATCTTACTTGATGGGTTCTTTAAATGTTCTATATAAAATCATAAAAGTGTGTTCTTTGGAACAAGTAAATTCATTCAAATATAAACATCATATAATCGTACAGTCATTCTGAAGGGACAACCATGAGGGTTCATGATGATATCAGGGCAGATTCCTGAGTCACAGAAGGGCATGTCCTCTTGAGGAACGATCAGTCCACACACACCTGTTACAGAAAAAAACGTCCCATATTACAGATACATGAAATGCATGTAATTACTAAAGCTAGAATCAAAGACATCCCTATATTCAAATGGTCTGCAATAAATGTTAACTCCCACCTTGTCAGAGCTAACCTTTCCCATAAAACTTCATTGATTTTTGAGCGATTTCAGTCTCAAACAAATGCTTGATGAGAAAGTGAGGTTTGTGTAACTTTCATCTAGTCCAAAGGCCTATAAAGCAAATGTATTCAGGTCTGCTGAAGTGGAACCATTGGAAATTCAGACTGCAGGATGAAGTGAAAGTGGTCCAAAGCAGTCAGTGAGAGTGTAAATGTTTGCAGAGGAGCTCCTCACTCTTCCTGCAGCCACAGCAAACACATTATTGGGCCATTTGCAAGTGATAAAAGAGAGAAGAACGGGAGCAGGAAGTGAGGAGAGGTGCTTAGCTGGACAGTGAGAAGGGGATTATGCAGCAATGAATCAGCAAAAATCAATAATGAAAATAGAAAACAAAATTTATTATCGATTAATCAGGGATCCTCTGTTAGTGATGTCACATTACAGTACTGAAAGTTTAATTTTTCTCTATTTAAAAAAAGAAAAAGAAAAAAATGATTTATCTAAAACAACAACAACAAATTGTAACAGTTACACTACTGTTCAAGTGTTTGGAGTTTGTTGATTTTTTTTTTATGCTCACCAAGGCTGCAATTAATCAATGTTGATCTGATCAACAGTTGTGCTGCTTAATATATATATATATATATAGAGAAAACCATGAAACATTTTTTTCAGGATTCTTCGATGAACAGAAAGTTCTAAATAACAGTATTCAAATTTATTATTTTTTTTTGCAACCAGGTAAATGTCTTTATGGTCACTTTTGATAAATGTAATGCCTCCTTGCTGATTTAATCTTCCAAACAGTAGTGTATGTTTTAAAAATTTTTTTTTGCAGAATTTCCATATTTGAATACCAAATAAGTAGTCAAACAATATTAAGTTAAGAAAATAATTGTTAATCCAATAAATCTAAACAATAAATCAATTATCAAAACAGTTGTTAGTAGCAGCCCTAGTAGGTATAAGGATTTCCTGGTGCAAGAAGAGAGAAAGCGAGCAAGAGCGCAACAGAAGCAGAGAGGTAAGCGAGAGCGGTTCCCATAGGATAAAAGAGGCATGAAATCAGCAAAGAAAAGCAGGACAGCAGTAAGAGTCCATGGCCCTCCATCACCGGCTATACAGCCCCACTGTGGCGGCTCGCACAATGGACCCTGCCAAGACAGCTGTGTGAGTATCAGTGTGTGTGTGTGCTTCGGTGTGTGTTTGGGTCACCGGTAAATAATTAACCTATCGTTCTCCGGTGACCGGATCTTATGAGGGTGGTAGAGGCTGGTCAGAATGGGGGCGCAGGATGAGGGAGGGGTTTAAAATGAGTAAGACAAAACTCCCGTGAAACTTGCTGAAAGCCAATGACTCCAAACCACGATGGGACGTCTTTAATGGGCTTTCTTTTGCCCCAAAAGGTAGCCAAATCTCTTTCTTTGAAGTACAGCGTTCTCTCAAACAAATTTTCCAACAAAAAGCACCTAAAGTGCCCGTTTAGTGCGCACACAGGCGATGCATTAATTAAACCACCACAAACACTGAGAAGAAATATAGAAACGTAAATTAATTCCTGCTGAATGTTATTGTGTGGTTGGCAGCACAGTCACGCACCTCTGGAAAACAGCTCAACTTCACCAAGTGGGACCATTCAATAAAAGCCAGCCTCTAAATGCACAAAAGACATTCAAGAGAACGCCACTATCCTTCACAACAACAATTAGCTGCCCTGTGTTATCCTGGTCCACCGACACTTGCCTGCTCCTTTAAATACCAAAAGCTCCTTTAAAAACCAAAAGCTCCTTTAAAAAGAGCAGTAAATAGCATCTCGGGCGGTTTGCGACTAACCCCTCCCTGACTCCTCCTCACTGTCACGTCCCGTGATGAGTGCCAGTGGACGACCTCTGCTAATGAAATGAGTGAATTATGCATGGCG
Organism: Sinocyclocheilus anshuiensis; assembly: GCF_001515605.1. NCBI lineage: Eukaryota > Metazoa > Chordata > Actinopteri > Cypriniformes > Cyprinidae > Sinocyclocheilus > Sinocyclocheilus anshuiensis. The sequence goes on from NW_015555715.1 coordinate 251,186, forward strand.
CCAGTTAACTCTCTGATTAAAACATCATACTGACCAGCTCTCTTAGCGGAGGTGCTCAGAAACAATGGGGGCTGTAAACACTTTCCCAGGACTGCGCTGCTGTAATAAATTTACATAGTCTGGCATGGGACAAAAAGTGAATTAATTGAAAAACAGGCAGTGGAAAAAAAGTTTAAGAGAATGGGAGGGCCAGCTGAGACGATACAACTTGGGCGTTGAACATAAAATGGACATCAAGTTTAGAAACATCTCTTCCCACTTGTTAATGAGACGGGCTTATTGTCTTCATTTTGGCACGGTGCTGGAGTGTCGTTTCATATGTTGTTATCTACTAAAGCAGAGGAAAAGATGCCAGCCTGGAAAAGGACAGGACGGACGATACTGTACCTTTCTGTCCATGTCGACTGCTGAACTTGTCTCCGATCTCTGGTCTACGCATCTGCCTGAGCAGGATCTTGATCAAGAAGGCATCCTCAGCATTGGAGGAGATCATCACCTTCTCAATGTAGGATTATGTCACTCCTTTGTACCTATAGAATGAAGAAATTAGGCATTTTGGTTGCTATTAGGCAAAAACAAAAAAACTTCTTTGGTACCTATAGAACGAAGAAAGTGGGCATTTGTGTGGCTTTTAGAAAACTAACTCAATTATCTCAAATAAAACTGTTGGAATATTGCACAGTGGGATTCTAGTTTAATTTCATCAGACAAATGGTTTCTTAGTGACTGGCATGTCTCTATATTGTGGTTGGCCTGGCTGGGCACTGCCCTCCAGTGGCGTTTGGGTGATGGTGGGCATTGACTTATTCACCAGCACCTGCTTGTTTTTGACCCTCTCACCTGTGAGGAATGTGACATAAAAAAATCAATACATATCCTTAGATCAACACAGTCAAGATTATTTGGCTGGAATGTCTTACCAGGCGAGCAGATGCCGTCAGCATCCAGGATGCTGTGTCTCCAGATGGGCTTGCGTGTTTCTGCATCCAGCGTTGGACCCATCACTTTGTCTGGTTAGTGTACCGCCTCAAGGTACACTTGGCGTTCTTGTACACCAGACATCTACCAAAGCCTAATGCAAGACAGAAGAACAATAGAAGACAATGAACAAAAGTGAAAACGATGGAAATTAATATATTCACTTCAGAATGCTACTGATAACTGAGCGAGTCTAAGCATTCAGCATTACTTGTTTAGCTCTTACCTCTGTCAAGAGAGGCCTTGTTGAGCACCAGGGCATCTTCTATGTCATACCCGCTGTAGCTCATTACAGCCACAGTGGCATTCTGGCCTGCGGGCAGCTTCTCAAAGTCAATCAGCTCAATGTTCTTCGTCTTCACCATAGGCTTCTGTGGGTAGGCCAGCAGGTACATCAGGGTGTCTATTCTGTTCCTCTGGTTATAGCCAATAGTACCTGATCAGAATCAAGTGATGAAATGAGGCATCACTCACTCAAAGGGGTTGAGCAAGATGCAAAAGAGGTAAAATACTGCCTTAGTGTATAAATTAATATTTTTATATAATATAATTTATTTTGGGCTTTTTGCCACTTTTTATTGGTTAATAAATATTATGTATTGTGTATTATGAAGTGTTTAACAATACTGCTCTGACCGACATACTCGGTCAACAAATGAAAGAGTATTGGCTCTAACCAGTTCACTTGATTGGCTCTGTGACTCTCTCTTCTCTCAACCTGTAGCTGGTGTGTGGTGAGCGCACTGGCGCCGTTGTCCTGTGGCTGCCATCGCATCATCCAAGTGGATGCTGCACACTGGTGGTGGTTGAGGACAGACCCCCCCACATGATTGTCTTCTATTGTTCTTCTGTCTTGCATTAGGCTTTGGTAGATGTCTGGTGTACAAGAACGCCTGAGGCGGTACACTAACCAGACAAAGTGATGGGTCCTGTAGCTGGTGTGTGGTGAGCGCACTGGCGCCGTTGTCCTGTCTTTGGGTGTACAGCAATACACAATAAAGCGCTATATAAATGCATCATTCATTCATTCATTCAATGAAAGAGTAGTTTACCCAAAAATGAAAATTGTCATTATTCCCCCTTCATGTTGTTCCAAACTTGTCTGACTTACTTGCTTCTACAGAATAAATCAACAAAATAAATAAAATCATACAGGTTTGGAACAGCATGAGGGTGAATAAATAATAACAACAATCATTTTTTGGGAGAACTATCCCTTTAACAATAATACATTACCATAAACTAACATTGAACAATACTTTAAAATTGTTTATAATTCTAGGCTAATAATATGTAAATAATGTAAATATTTTTTTAGTTTTCATTATTAATAAATGTATTAACTAATGTTAATTTGTACAGCTTAAAATGTTCATTTCTACAAATACAAATAGGTTTTTAAAACTATCCAAGACTAATAAATATTGCAAAAGTATTGTTCATTATTTCATGATAGCCCCTGCATTAGCAAATGTGAACATATAGAGAGCTTCATTGTTACCAGAAAGGCCTTTACAATTACCAATAAGGGTTTTCTTAACTTGAGGGGTTTGTTGCAACTCAATTCAATGCTTTTCAAACAATATGAAACAGATAATGCACATCTGATCACATTTAACCAACTGTCTGAGAGTGGTGTTGATGTGAAGGCTGGTGCTGGCAGTGTTAAAATCTCTGTGGTGGAGGTTTAGCAATGGCAGAGATGGAGCGGGGACGGGGGGGGTGAGGTTAAAGCAAAATAGCCGCCGTCCCTTGAGGCCTTGACATTTGTCAGATGCTATTACTCTACAATCAGGGTACAAGCACACAGTGTGTGATAATAGGGCTGGGGCCACACAACTGGATTTGCACATGTATGGGGCTGTCCGCCCAGAAAAAAAGAAGACAAGGTCTAGGATATTGCACCAAATATAGTCGCAGTCTCAGTGGTTTTGTAATGGGGGTGGTGGCCAGGAGAGGTTTAAGTAGTTTGGTAACCAGGACAGCGGAGTGTGTGTGCTCTCTTTTTTTTTGGTCAGGTTTTTTTTTTTGGTTGATAATACTTCTCACGTTAGTTCTTGCCACTTGAAAATGCTTTTATAAATGTGTATATGCTTCTCCGGCTTTGTGAGCATTAACAATTCTTTTTCTTAAGTCTAAACTAATTTCTTTTGTCTTTGCCATGATGACAGTACATATTATTTTACTAGTTGTTTTTCAAGATACTAATCCTCAGTTTACAGTGCAATTTAAAGGCTTAGAGGATTATTTAGGTTAATTAGGCAAGTCATTGGACAACAGTGGTTTGTTCTGTAGCCAATCAAACAGATAATTTCTTATGGGGGCTAATAACATTGACCTTAGCAGTTTTTTTTATTTCAGGCAAACTGAAATAAAAAAGGCTTTCTCCAGATGAAAAATATTATAAGAAATGCTGTGTTAAAATTCCCTTGCTCTGTTAAACATCACTTGGGAAATATCTGAATATTGAAATTTCATAGGGGGGCTAATAATTTTGTCTTTACACACACACACACACACACAAACACACACACAAAAGCGGGTCTACGCAAGCAGGCGATGTTTGATGTCCACATACATACAGAATGTGGTGTGTGTGTCAAAAGTTTTAAATGCCAGTGTGAAGGTGAGTGTGTCTGTGAGTGAATAGGAGTGTGTGTTTGGAAGTGGATGTTTGGAGATGGAGACTGTAGTAGTCTTACCCATAGCACACTGGTAGGTGTTTCTGGGGGACTGGTTAGGATGAGGGTAAGGAATCAAACCAGCACAGACCCCCAGCAGCGTGAACGGTTCGATCTCCAAATGGGTCATGTCCCTGAATAAAACACACATAGCTCAGCCTGTATTTTTATATTGTTTATTTATGAGAAATCTATTTTTGGGTCTATATGGATGCCATATATAGTGGCTCTAAACAGTATCTGGACTCTTTGGATATATAAGTGTCCAAATGTAATGTTAGAAAGGCACCAATATTATTTTTGGCCAATACTGATAATAAATCAATAAATAATTATTATCATGATATTGCTGTTAATAAAATTCTTTAGTATTTATCTAAAAAATAAAACTCTAAAAATAAAATAATTTTAAATGAAACAAGTGAATTCAGGCATCACCGCATTATAATGTACAATATGAAAAACGCACATTCCCATTGGGATTTGCTAATTCACATTTAACAGCATTAATAATTCAATTATTAGCGTTATTAGTTAAAGATTTAAGTGAACAATACACGATGATAAAGGTAATCTAAATATTGTAATAAAAATATGGGAGTGCATGTAATTAAATATCCAGTATCAACAATACATCTACATTAAAATGTAGCTACATTTTTACATTTTTAATAAAAAATATATACAATTATTAATTAAAATTCTGTAATATTGACGTAATGAAAATGGTACAGATATACAAGCTTCCCTACAGTTTTAGAGTCATTACATTAAATAACAAAACAAGACACAAGGTAACATTTACTTAAATAATATTACACTTTTTTTAAGATTTATTTTTGGCGTTTTTGGCTTTATTGTGATAGGACTGCATTTTAGACAGGAAGCGAAGTGGGAGAGAGAGAGAGATGGGGGACGGGATCGGGAAAGGTCTGCAAGTCGGGAGTCGAAATTGGGACGCCCGATGCGCAACAGCACTATATGTCGGCATGCTGCCCTCGAGGCTATTGGTGCCAACTTACACTTTTTTTTTTTTAAGCTAAACACTTTGCAGATGTGTTTTCTATTGCAATGACAATCACAAATTAGTGGTATGTGTCCAAATGCTTTTAGGGCCTGAATTAAGTGGCTTAAATTAAGTACTCACTTGGTGATCATATGCTCATATAAAGCAATGTTACAGTTATTTTCCTCATTTACATCCAAATACTCCACCAGACTCTCATGAAGGAAGTCCTCAAACGTTCTACAGGGAAAAGTGGGTGGTAAGAACACAATGAGAAGACATGCATAAGACAATCCCGAAACTGCATACTGGACTCTTCATTCAAATGTAATTTTCAAATATTGATTGGCTTCAAATGCACCTGTATCCCTGAGACAATTTCTCAATGTGTTTGTTCTTCACAGCTGGCTGTCCGTTCTTCACAATGATGTAGGGTCTACCAGGAGCACACAGAATGCAATTCAAATGTGTCTGTGCAACATACGACAACTAACAACATTGGTTTTAAAACAGTTTATATTCCAAATGGATTTTAATTATGTGATATAAAAAAACACTGACTAGTACCTGCACAAACGGCCCCCATCAGAAGAAATATATACACATCGGTCGGTCAAGTTGGTTGAAATGGACACAAACTCGTTTATAAAACCTGCTCTACGCATCAGTCTGAAGGTGTAAACTCTGCAGGACACCGGCCCTCCAGGACCGAGTTTGGACAGCCCTGGTGTAGACCAACTTCTGATGGTCTCTGATCACTCCAAGAATGTTACCTAGAAAGAAACACGTTTTATTTCCTGAGCAAAAAAATTATTACTTTCATATATTTTTACCATGATTTTACCAAAACACCCACTACATTTTCATTCAATGTAGCAATAGGTCATACACCATAAAAATGTTGTCAGGCATAATTTAGAACAAGAATCATTACATGACTTTAAAAGACTATTTAACATTAAAAGACTATTTATGGATCACAAAAACTAATTTATATCTTTACCAATCTTTCCTTCAAACCACCAAGTTTTAACCAAGAAGTTTTTAATCATTTAAAATATAATATAATTTATAATATAATTCAGTACAGGTCAGAATAAGCATGTGTTCCATTTTTACATAATATATCAGTTATACTGAATCTCGATTGATCATTATATTAATGTACTGTGCCATTTTATACAAATGTTTAAATTATTTTAATTTTAATTAAAATTTTTACTAAAATGGATGATTATTTTTGAAAATAATATATATATTTATATTGGAACCTAGGTATATTCACGAACACAAAAAAATAACAAAAAGGAAATATGCTGTACCATAAACTAATTAAAGATTTACATGTGTAAATGTGCGACAGCAGTATTAATGCACTTTCAAAGAAAAGGTTTTGGCTTGTTTGAACGATAAGAGAGACCCACTATGGTGCCACCCAGATGCATACACAGCCTCAATGTTGTGTGAGTCACTTTGTGGGCAAGCATGTTTGTGGATTAACTTGGGAGGGATTGTATTTATTTATGCATTGACACCTGCTGTGTTTGCTAATTAATTAGCCACAGTGACGGCCTGTGTAATTTGTAACTTATCAAGGCTGTGAAAAACATATACATGAATTAATTAGTGGGGTGAATTTTCTGTGAAATGACATTAAAAAGTAATCAATGGCACACCCTTTTGTAGTATGAGCGGCAGAAGTTCATTTGAATATTATTCAAATGCCTGCAGCCTGTCTGTGTGCTTGAAAATAAAAGGGGGAAGAATGTGCTGTTTGGCTTTTGTTCTGTCTGTGTGCGTGCATATACCATTGAGGAAGACGAGGAAGACAGTGGGGTAGGACAACTCCTCTCCACACAGAAGGTTGACGTCCTCCACTCCCAGGTTGAAGGCCAGCTTGATGATGGGGCCGTCCTCCATGTCTGTAGTGATGTGGGTCATCAGATCCAGATTTTTTACCAGACCACAAGCCTAGAAAACAATCAAACAGCTGTGAGAATCTAAATGATTTTAATAAACACAATAAATCAGTGGCAAACCAATATGGCTTTTTCAGTGGCCATTGCTGCTCTATTCCATAAAAATAAGTAATTGAATTAATTGTATAAGTGACTGCACTTTCATTGCATGGAAATAAGCAGTGTGAATATACTTCAAAATTTGACAAGATGATGGTGTTTTATAAATGAGGAACACTGACCTCTCCTTCAGGTGTGTCTGAGGGACACAGCATGCCCCACTGGGAGGGCTGGAGGGAGCAGGGACCGCTAACCTCCCTGGTTTTCTCAAACTGAGAGGAGATCCTGGTCATCATGCCCAGGGCTGAGATGTAGGAGAGGCGGGAGAGAACCCGAGTCACACCCTGCCTGTCCATCTTAAACCTCTTCAGGGACCAATTCCCCTGGAAGACACATTACTTAATTACATTTTTGGAGGAAAAACTATATTTTCTGATATGCAGCAGCAGTGTTTTTATTGTTAGCTAAAATCAAAAATAAAAAAATTAAATGGTTAAAAAAGTATTTAAATCATTTTCTGTAAATGTAATAAAGCTGAAATCAAATAACTATTAGATAGATTATTAGATAAGAAATGCAGCTTTGGTAACTAACTGAAAGTTTAAATTGAAATACTAAATTTACTAAAACTGAAATAAAAATTAAAGCTGTATAGAAAATATTTTAAAAGCAAAAATAACGACAAAAGACCATAAAATTACTAAAACTCAAACTAAAATAAACTGAAAATAAAGCTAATTCAAAACAGTATATACAGTGGGTACGGAAAGTATTCAGACCCCCTTAAATTTTTCACTCTTTGTTATATTGCAGCCATTTGCTAAAATCTGAATACTTTCCGTACCCACTGTAAATAACACTAAAACAACACTGTGCTGCAAATCTTGAATTACATACACTACTAGTCAAAAGTTTAGACATGCCTGCCTGAATTTGCTTCTTATGATCTTAAAAATTTTAATAAAATTAATTTAATGTTTTACAGACAAATCTAAACTGTGACAACATAAGATTTCACTTAAATTTATTTTTAAATTGTTATTATTTCTATTATTTTTTTAATCAATGCATTGGTGTGGATAGTGAAACAAACATGGAAACTTCAGCAATACTGTTTAATTAAAAAGCATCCCAGGTGGACACTTCCTGATCTGTCTTGCCCTGTGGACCGGTGACAGATGGACCGCTGAGGGTCTGGACTCACAGAAGAGATAGCATTAACCATGCCGTTAGTGATCTGGTCCTGTCTCATGTGCTTCACCACATCAAACTGAGCTGCTCTCTGCTTGGGGATGATCTGGTCAGCGATCTTCTTCAGCTCTGAGTTGAACTTCTTGAACAGATCCTCAAACAGCAGTGACAGGAGCTTAAGGAACACAGAGACAAAGCGTGATTCATTGAAAAGGGTACAAAACAAAAACTGTTTTATCTTTCAACCACAACGCTACATCATATATTTATAATCCAGTCATTAACAACCAAAATTATCACATCAACAGAAAAGAGAAAAAAAAAAAAGGACAGCCAACAGATGACTTCATCTCGTCGTTTGAATCCCAAGTGCTGTCTTTTCCAGATAACTTGTTTTTATTAACTTTATCTGGCTCTAACCCTCCCTCTCTCCATCTTCTTAGCCCAGATTTAATAAACAGGTGTTTCCACGCCGTGATAAATTTGACCTGGCCTCTCATTCTGAGAAGGGTCTGGCTGCAGCTGGCGCTTGCACTCTCAGACACTTGCACTTCCGCTAGCGACGTCACTTGCAGTCTTTATTATTTTTTATTTTGTTCTATTTATTGATTACTTTTTGTTTGAATCTCTCAACATTTTACAACAGTAGCCAGGTGGTGAAGACAAGAAAAAAGAAACTAAATTACGAAGTCACTTGCAATCACCACTTGCACTCTCCGATACCTGCGACATCACTTGCAATTGACACAAATCGTGCGTGTTGCCAATGAGTGTCTGAGAGTGCAAGCGCCAGCTGCAGCCAGACCCTTTTGCTCATTCTCAGATTTTCTTCAATAGAAGCCCCTCCCCTTCTGTTTTACATTTGCATATGCGAAAATAAACATCCTCACTGAAAATTAATAAAGAAATTAAGCTTCCACAGCCCAGCCAGGCCAATTAGTTGAATGTCAGGGAATTGTAAATGACGAGAAAGGGGATTGGAGGTGCATGTGCGTGTAAAGCCCCGCTGAAAGGGTTCCTGTCACTCACTAACTCCGAATTGCTCACACACTAACGTAAGCAAGCGCGTGCACACATAAACACACCCCACCTCTGTGCAGGCGGGGGGGAAATTAAAGGACTTAAGACAGCGGTAATTATATTATCACAGTCGGGCTGGTGGATTAGCTCAATCGCTCCAGTCAAGGCGGCTATTCTTTTGTCATAGCCGAGCTAAATTATAATAAAGTGGAGAAATCCCTGAGATTGGCTGGGCTGCAGTCGGGCGTTGCTGCCACGTATCTCGCCCGCAACAAAAGCGGGTCGGCTGGGAATGGAAGGGAAGGCAGAAGCATGGGGGTGCGGATGAAACAAAGCACTGTGAAAATAATGAGGGTATTATAATGACAAGCAACAAAAGGGAAACAAAAGGGAAGGTGAGGGATTGGGCGCTAGCCAAGCCTGTATCTGCTGGTTTTGGCTTCTGATCAGTTTCATAAGAGGCCAACAGTGTGTTTAATGAGAAAAAAAAGAGATCAGTTATGTTAGACAAAAAATTTTTGTGCGCACAAGCGAGACGGCACCCACATCCAGGATGTAATATGAAATCTGCCGTACAGGAGCAACAATCTCAAAAGAGATACTAACAAACATTATGCGCACTAATCTTCAGCTCCCAAATACATACATGGCTGTGCCCAGCAGGACAAAAACAGATAAATAAACACTAGCATTATCATAATTAACGGCCTGAGCTTGGAGGGGCTGTCAGTCATTCTTAATAGAATTAGAGGGGGTGTGAATGGAAAAGGCAGACAGAGATGGATGGAGGAGAGCGATGGATGGATGGATGGATGGAAAATGGTGTTGCACATTGTACTTTCTTCTGAAGTGAATATTTCATGAGCCTTACATTCATCTGTGTGGATGCCAAGCAGTTAGAAACATTAGACATGACAAAGGCAGCTGAGGTTTGAGCAGGATGTGACACTGAGCACCACATTTGTCAATTTTTTTGATAGTAATGAAAGGGGCAAGATATTTTTCAGACCAGATTCGAACGTACTTCTCTCATATGAACAGAGCTCAATAAACCAACCAAATGCCATTTCTGAACTCATCAACATTTTGAAGAGCAGGGTTGCAGGATAAACACCATAAAATGCCGTTTAAAAGTAGGCTCTTTTGCTCACCAGGGCTGCATTTATTTGATTAAAGTTACAGTAACAACAGTAACATTGGGAAACATTATTACAATTTAAAATAACTGTTTTATTATTATTATCAATGTTGGAACTAGTTGTGCTTCTTAATATTTTTATGGAAATTCATTTATTTGAAAAAAAAATCTTTACTGTCACTTTTCATTAATGCATTCTTTCAAAATAAAGGTATTCATTTCTTTTAACAATAAAATCTTACTAACCCTAAACATTTGAATGGCAGTGAATAAGGCTGCTGTAGAACTGAGCACTTTATGCATGTGTCGCTGTAGTTGTATTGGAGAAAGCTAAATGATTATGTGCAGAGGTTATAGAAGACCTGTTATTAAACCCTCTAAGAGGCAGATACCTGGCCAGCCAACTCCAGACGTTTGTTTCCATAGTAATCGCGATCGTCCACTTTGTTGTCCTCTTGAGCGAGAATCACTCTACGCACCATCACAGCGAGGTAGATACACTTAGCTCGAAAGTTAAACTCTTTTACCTGGAGACACAAAATTTGACAGGTCCAAGTTACAAACAGCCAACAAATGTAATACTCTGATTTAACTGCATATCATGGAATAAAGGCAATCAAAGGAAGAATGAAGGCATGGGGAAGATTATTCAGGATGTGGGGATAACGGGCACTTTAAGTTAATTCAAAAATGACATACAGGTACATGGGTGAGGATAGTAGAGGCTAACAGCTCTCTGGCCTCTTCCGTCTTGGTTTTCTTAGGGCCGCTCCACATACGCTGACGCCTCACTTTACTACCAATGTATTTTAGTGCCTGAAAGGAAACAAAAAGTGCACACAGAAGAGTCATTAAGATGCAACGTTTCGAATTTTTCGAATCACTATTCTCTTGTATTTAGACTTGATGGCAGTTTTGCATTTCAAAGTATGTTATGAAGAATTAAGTTATAAAGAATGAGAAGCATAATGTTTTAGAGCCTCAATTAATAAGATTAAATGCATCAAATCAAAGCATTTAATCTGGAGTGACTGAGCTGGTGCAGGGTTCACTGGCTTTCTAAAGGGGTATCAGAGAACTGGGCCCCTCCATAATACACACACACCTGAGCCAGCGACTTGTTTTGCTCCAGAGGTCAAAAGTCACACAGACTAGGTTTCTCCTTTAGACCACCCACTTTGAGCCATGGAATGATGTGCAATTGACAAGTACCACTCCTCAAAGTTGTGCTAAAACTACTTAAAATGTTTCCTGTGTATATTGTGAGAAATGCATTAGCTGCTATGATATAATGTCACAACTACTTAAAAATCCTCCATCCCAGTGCGAATTTTCTTTCAAACCTGAATAACTTAAAAACAACAATAAAAAAAAACAATAGTATTATATTAAAATAATTGACAAATGACTGTTGTATACATACAATTGTAATATATGTACATACACATGCAAAATATAAAATGTAAATTATATATAAACACGTAGACTTTCAAAAGTGGAGTCTGTAATATCTGTGTTTTGCAAAGTACAACAATTTAAAAGTTCAAAACAGCATTTATTTAAACAGAAATCTTTCGTAAAATTGTAAATGTATTTACTGTTACTTGATAAATTTAATGCATCCTCGCTGAATAAAAGTATTAATTTTTTTCAAGAAAAAAAAATCTTGCTGACCCCAACTTAAATGTTCTGTAATCTCAAAAATGCCACTAGTCCAATAACTTTCAATTCAATCACATTTTGTGTTTAAATGCAATAAGCAAGGCTGCCCTTGGTAGTCATAAATCTTTTATTTTCAATATAGCTTAAAACTCTTGACCGATTCTCAGTCCTAATAACATCTTATCTAACTGAGGTCTGCTCAAGTCAATTGGTGCACACATGCAAGCTCATTAGCAGACCTTTGATGAGGCCCACACAATGTCACAACCATGTAAACAGGCATTCACATCCACTCAGACACAGGTTGCTAGGATGCAGATATGGTCCTTGCTGACCCATTGTTGGGTCTTGCAGTGAATAATACATCTAAGATTCGGCAAACTGTGCCTCAGCATTTGATAATACACCTCAAAAGTGGATACTTGGTTATTGAAAGCTTGAAGGTTTTAAACCTTCTTTAATCAAAGGTATTTGGTAATACTTCTAGTAACATTTAGCTTAACATTGTTGTTTTGTATGTGTTACCCATTTACAGGCAATGCAAACCACTCTTATAAATTATAGCAGAGATTTTGTCAGAGGTACCGGAGTTTGGGTGAATATTTGGGCCTTCTGACACTCCTACAAACTGGGAGCAAATGCAGCCATGACATGTTCCTCCGTGCCAATCATCTGAACTATCTCCTGATCACTCTCCACTCCCATGGCCTGATGAATGACAGAGAGATTAAAAGTGAAATAATCAAGTAAAATCAAGTATATCAAGTAAAATAAGAAACACAATGTGTATACAGTTGTATATTTACAGCAAAGAGATTGCAATTGTATTCAACACACACAAAAAAAAAACAGAGCATGTAGGACCCTGCTCTAATGCAAAGGTGAATATGGTGCCACAGGCCTCGATGACATTTATTTATGCTAATAAGGGACTGTGGGAACAGGACTGGGTGGATCACAGTGCTTAAAGGTCTCCCAACGTTTGGCACGGCTGCTGTGTTGCAAGGAAATCCCGGTGGAATGTGCTGTGGATGGACAAGTGCAAAGCAAACAAGCTCGACAGCCGATTTACTCCTCGCCCTGTCCCTAACCGATCTGACCCATATGTTTAGAGAGAGCCTGGGGTGAGGGATTTAGGAAAAACATCCGTCATAGTACAAGCCGGTCCCCTGATATGAGCTCTAATTAAATATCTGTTTCAACTGTCAGGTTATATTCAACACAGTGTCAATGAACAGAAGACACATAATTCAAAATGCATAGAAAGGAAGCATAAATACTAAAACAATTTAAATGCTATCAAATGCTTTAGGAAAGATCTTGTAAAAAAGATTTGGTCATTTTATGACAAATGTATCATATGACACATTTCAATAGATGCTTAAAATATCCTAACAGCAAGTAATGGTAAAATATTAGAGAATAACATCACCAGCGAGTTCTCTCGGACATATTAAATAGACATTGTTAAACAGATGCTGATAGGTCAATAAAGCGGTTCAAATTCCATCCTACATTATGAATACAGTCACAGCTAAAGCTATATGAAGCCATTTCATTAACTAAAGAGACAGTACCATTTTAAGTTCGGGGTTTGTAAGAAATTTTAAGGTCTTATGCTCACCAAGGCTGCATTTATTTATCAAAATTAGAGTAAAAACAGTAATAGTGAAATATCATTACAGTTTATATTTATTACAAATATATTTAAAAAAAACTTATTCCTGTGATGCAAAGCTGAATTTTCAGCAGCAATTATTTCAGTCTTCAGTGTCACATGATCCTTCAGAAACCATTCTAATATGCTGATTTGCTGCTCAAGAAACATTTCTTATTACTATCAATGTTGCAAATAGTTGTGCTGCTAAATATTTTTGCTGAAAACGTCATACGTGATTTTTAGGATTCTTTGATGAATAGAAAGTTCAAAAGAGCAGCATTTATTTGAAATGGAAATCTTTTGTAACATTTTAAGTGTCTTTACTGTTATTTTAGGTCAATTTAATGCACCCTTGCTGAAAAAAGTATTAATTTCATTTTTATTTTTTAATTACACCGAATTTTTGAACGGTACTGATATAATACAATTTAGCAATACTTTTAAATGTGTGTAATTGGTTTTCAGCCAAGTTGCACTGTATTCTGTATTCTTTGTTAATGTGCGCCATCTGCTGGTTGAGAACAGCATGTGGCCTAAATAATGAAACTGTGTAATAATCTAAACCAGTGGTTCTCAATTCCAGTCCTCGTGTACTACTGCTCTGCACATTTTGTTTGTATCTGTTATCACTTCAGCAATTGTTCTATTCGGCCGCATGTGCCCTGCGAAGTAGACATCACAGGATATTGATGATTACATTTCGAGTTCCATTCAAAGGGCATTAAAGTGTGCGAGAAATGAATTTAAATTGTATATTATGTCACACTTCTCAAAGTCAAAGTCACTTTTATTGTCACATCACCACAGCACATGTGCCTTGGTGAGTGAAATTCTTGGGAGCGTGCTCCAGACAGTGCAGAAACAATTTACATATAAACATACAGACCTCAACAGATGACAATGTGCAATATGCACATACATATAGTCAGTACACACAGTGTACTATTAGACATACTTACAGTTAGCACTACACATTATACACAGTATGTACATGCAGTTAGCAATACACATTTATACACAGCATGTACACATTCTACATTATGTAGACATATATACACAAAATATGCGAAGGTGCAGCCATGCTCGGCGCCATCTTGAACCATCATCCATTCTCTAGTAAGTTTAATCTGTGTGTGAAGACGCTGCAGGCCGTGGCGTAGCGCAAATCCATGACTGAATGTTGAAGTAAATGGACTTCCTGTTCTCAGGGAGTAAGAAGCAAAGAACACCGTGTAGGGACCATGTCAATCAGAACACAGTTCATGCAGGAAGCTCTCTTCTCACGAGCTGGTTATCTGAATCAGGTGTGTTAAATAAGAGAGACATGCAAAATATGCAGAGCAGTGGTATGCGAGGACTGGAATTGAGAACCAATGACCTAAACCATGAGAAGTGCAAGTATTATATGGCTTTCTTTGTCAACTTCATCATGCTTTAAATCACCATCTTTAACCACATTCTCACCTTAAAGATGATAGCAATAGGTGCATCCTCAGAGAGGGTGTTGTGCTTTAGGTAAAAGCGGCCCTGTTTCACAATCATGTTGGTTCTGTTCTTTTTCTCATGAGTAGAACTACAAATCAGAGACAAAAGACAAATATATGAGCACACAACTAGAGCTTTAAAAGGTGTACTTCAAATGAAGTTTAATATTATTACTTAAACAGAAAAGCAAATTCCAGCACCTGGTGACCTAGGCTCCCACTAAACCTTTGCGATCTTGCTCCACAATGATGCGGTTCTTTGATAACTGCTCCTGAATGAGAATGACTTTTTCTTGCCCTATTACAATGAAATAACCACCTGTACACATACAAATCCTGTATCATACATATGCACCATGACCTGCTCCCACACGTATGAGCTTCAGATGGGATTATCTGCATCAAACTATGGCATACAAACAACCAAACATCACTGAGACAGTCTGAATACTACGATAATCTACCTGGATCCAGGGGACATTCATTAAACTTGTAGAGAACTTCATCGGCGTCTTTCCTGTCAATACACAGTTGGAGCTTCGCAGCATTATTGGCATCCTATTATAAAAATTAAAAAAACACAAAAACAAAGACAAAAAGAAAAGTGCATTAAAAATTGCTAGGGAAAACAAAATGCATATTAAGAGGTGTCTGCAAAGCTTTTAGCCCACACATAGGTAACTTCCAATAGGGAGAGCATTGCGAATGATCGGGTATACTCTATATCCACAGTGATAGGGGCTGAATACGTCATATTTCTCAGACGACACTAGTGGTTAAAAAGCACAATCATCATGAGCAAATACTGCCATCTTGATCTTTTTTTTTTTTCTTCAAAAAGCTTTTAAGTTTGCTTTAAATGAGAATATTCTTTAGGCCACAGATAAAGATGTTATCTCATGTGGCGACACCTGTCTGGTTACATTAAAGCTTTCTTCTACATCAGGCATGCCAACGTAGATATTGAGATATCTAGGGACAGATGAGGTGTAACATGCAGTGTTGGATAACTAAAACGATTAAAAATCATTTTTAGTCATTGAAATTAAGCTGATATAAAATGAAACATAAATATAAGATTTAAAAAAGAGAAATGTTGCCTTGTCAACTGAATATCCTTACTTCTGATACCACATTGGGTCAGCATCACTTATGATCTTCTCGTTCACCTTCATTATCTTTTTTTATCTGGAGAGATTAGTAGATTAGGTTTATGCTACAAAAGCTTTTTGTCAATATCAAATTGTTTTGCTGGAAAAAGAAATTAAATCCATAATGTGATGTCATGGAAACCACAACTGACAATAAATGTATTGCATTTACAGTATATGTAGAGAACTCTGTACCATCTTTAAACAAGTCAACAAACCTCTACATCGATGAAGTAATTGAAGGAATCAATGTGCTGCTTAACTAAGCCTTTAACCTAAAAACAAAAATTAATAATAATAATAATAGTAAAAAAAAAAATGACATGAACAAGAAATTTGAGGCTTTAAATCAGTGCTGTCCAAACTCGGTCCTGGAGGGCCGGTGTCCTGCAGAGTTTAGCTCCAACCCTAATTAAACACACCTGAACCAGCTAATCAAGCTCTTACTAGGCATAGAAACTTCCAGTCAGGTTTGTTGAGGCAAGTTGGAGCTAAACTCTGCAGGACACCGGCCCTCCAGGACCGAGTTTGGACAGCCCTGCTTTAAATCATTCAACATAATTCTTTCTGGATCATAAGAATGTATGTATAAGAAGAAAAGAGCATGTATATAGATAGTTGAGAAATAACACAAATAAATTACTTTGCGATTCAACATCAAGATTTTACATTTTTCATCTTTTTTTTTTTTTAAATCAACTTTTATATATAATCAAACAAGTTATTTTTGAGGTTCACTTAAATACTTCTGTGGTGAGACAAATTAAGTCCAAGTATGTATTTCTTTGATTAATATGACGTAATAAAATTGCATGAATAATAACTACACAAGTTGAAAATGTTGTTTAATATACTTTTAAACTATTTATTCTTTAAAACAGCACAGCATGCCTATCCATATGCTACTGTCAGATCATATGTTTCATATGTTGCATTTATTATGATGATTCTCATGATGACGCTGGCTATTTTACCTTCAAAAAGGCTGGAAGCAGCTTCCACTTTTCCTGCAATACAGAAGAGGATATGGGGATTTTATAACTAACAAATATATTACCGTTTGCTATTTTATGACAGTTGTACTCATGCCACTACTCACTCACCTCCACAGTCATTTCCCCAAACTCCTCCTGCAGCATGTCTGTTATTAGTTATGATGGCAATAAACCGCAAATGCGAATAATATCATATAAGTTAGGAAACCATCATACACGCCGGAGCCAGGTGAAACACACCCCGAACGGAAGTTTGCGCTACACGTGAAAGTGTGAGGTGTAGCATGAAAATCAGACCGGGGAGGAACGCACGTGGACGTATGTATTCCGACCGACGTCCACGTTTTTTTTTCTTTCTCCCTAATGTAACTAAAATCGTTATTTAAACAGTATGAACTCACTAACAGAATTAGATAAGCACATTTTTTTGACACTGACCATGTATACAATAAGTCAAATGTTCTTACTTTTTGTATTACCGTAATCAATTATTGTATTAACTTGTAAAGTAGAAGCATTTTCACAAGTGAACATTTGGAGATACTGTAGTCACCATCTTTTTCGTAATTGGTAATGACATTCTTTTTGAATGTAATAATTTATTTATGTTTACATAATTAGTCCTGTGGTGTGACCAGTGTTGGGGAAAGTTACTTTTAAAAGTAATGCATTACAATATTGCGTTACTCCAATTACATAACTCGCGTTACTTGTAATGCGTAACCCCCAACACTCGGTGTGACAAATTAATTTCTAAATGTACAAATATTGCCCGTTGTCTTTCATTAATATGAGGCCATGAATCTCTATCTGTAACAATTATACAATAATCATGAGTTGTTACTGCTCGTCATGTCAGCAACTCATAAATGTAATTGAATTCTGCAAATAATCACACAAGTGGATAAGAAATTATTTTTAATGTTAAATCTCTATTTTCCATTACCATCTAAGTATATAACAGCAGTCATGGTCAAAATAAGCAAATAGATATAAAAGGCAGTTCTGAGGAAATGAAATATTTGCTCAGATTTAAACTTCAGTGAAACTCTGTACATGAGCATACTGTAGTTTGTTAAACATATTAGCAAAGTAAACAAGCATCTAAAAGTAAGACTTCTCCAATACAAAACAAATGTCTACTTATCTAAAATTACAATACGCCTTTAAAAAAAATGTCAGAATTTTTTTAAAAAAGCTCGAAAGCTACTGTCAGGGTAGTACAGTTGTGGGATCTATACGTGTCTGTTGTTGCTGCTCAGCAGTTTGGGATAAGCGGTCCCGATAGAGCGGCCGTGTCTATGCACCACCATCTCCAGCTGGTACTCATCCAGATTGACCACAGCTGTGGTGGTCTTCTCAGTGGATGTGAGGAACAAAATGGTAAAGATGGCCATCTCAAACTCAGGACTCACACCAACAAAGGCGCTGGCCACTGGCTTGACCAAACCATGCCAGCTGAATTGCACATTCAAGACGTGGTCATCTTCATTAGGCTGCATGGAAGAAAAACAAGTACAGATTCAGCAAAGACTGCACATAGAACAATAAATTCTTATACATTTTTTAACATTCTTCAGATTTATTGATGAAAAGTGTACCACATCATTGTCCCTGGCTTTGTAGCCCTTGTAATCAAGAATCTCCTGCTTCTCTTGCAGGTAAAACTGGACCCAGTTGTGAAGACCCATGATTTCTCTGCCAAACTTGGTTTCCCCAACAAACACATGCTCAAATCCACTGGAGTCCTCCCTTTTTGGAAAAAAGCGATATATATTTTTTTAATATTTAGAGCTGATATGGAATAAAATACACACATTTTTTAATGTTGTACTGGTGTAAGTGGCTTACCCTCCGTTTCTGTCTCTATGATAAAGGTGGAACCACATGTAGTACAACTGACTCTTAAACTGTCTCAGAACTGAGCGTGATTTTCTCTTTCCAATCAGGTACCGGTGGGCATGCTGAGGGAGTAAAACATGTATTTTTTTTATGAGATAAAAGATTTAAAGGAATAGTTCAACCAAAATTAAAATTTTCTGAAAATTGACTTGCCCTCAGGCCATCCCAGATGTATTTAATGTATACGATTATTACAAACACGCAGCTTTCAATCGCAAGAGTCATGTGGATTACTAGTGGATTATTGTGATGTTTTTATCAGCTGTTTGGACTCTCATTCTGAGGGCACCCATTCACTGCAGAGGATCCATTGGTGAGCAAGTGATGTAATGCTACATTTTTCCAAATCAGTTCCAATGAAGAAACATGTTGAATGGCCTAAGAGACCATTTTCAGCAAATTTTCATTTCTGGGTAAACTATTCCTTTAATGCTCTAATCTAATGACAGCAGAATCATCACACATTCTTCCACATTATTTTCCCCTTGTCATAATATGCAGCTTCCAAGAACAGGGTGTGGCAGGGAACAACCACAATATTTTGGTTAGCAACAGGAAAAAAGTTGAACTTGTCTTTTAGAGAATCTTTCACTAAATCTTTACACACAGTCTTTACAACTTTTCATTTTTGTTATTGCCTCTGTTATTGCCACAAGAGAAAGAGATGCATTTCGATGTGGTGAAGGATAGAACTTGAGTTATTAAGAGGGTGAATTCATACCTTCATGACTGCTGTCTCTAAAATAGCATCCAGAAAGGAGTTATTTTCGGTCACCTCCTCAGCGGTCACCCTCTCTGCCACACCAGTGGACCTCTCATAGTTGTCCAAAAGCTTCATGAAGCCTGTTGAGAGGTAAGCAAAATCACCATTTAAAATCCCAAAAGACCTTTTTTGTTGGTGAAAGCAATTTCATGTCTGGTTGTTTGGGTGGGTAAATATCATATTCACACATGTAAATGAAACAAATGTAAACCTTCCTTTACTTCATTTCTTCTAGATTTTGTGCGAATTTGTAAAGTTTGAAATACTTAAAAACAAAGTAGTAAGACTGAAAACTTATGCTCCTCTATGTAAAATATTTTAATGCTGATCCGATTTTTCATGCTCCTGATTTACCTTTACTTACCTTCTATTTTATATCTATTTCATGATTAATACTGTGTATCCAAAATATGTGATGTGATTTAAGTTTACATGCATGAGGGTTTCAGATTAGCATTTCAGATTCAAATATTTCTGGTAACATGTTGCATCAAGCAACCATGTGGTTTCTCTCATAAATCAAAAGGAGAAACTGAATGCAACATAGAACAGAATTCAGAACTTTAAGATTAACTGCCTGCTTAAACACAATTACATTTTTTAAAGGATCTTGGTGTGTCCCTGTTAAAGGCATGTTTCAGCACAGCTCCGTGGATAAATAAGCTTTTGTGCAAACTGACAGAATAATTAAAGGGGTTAGAGGGTTTTGCAAAAGAAACATACGTGCATAAGTGGTAATGGAGTTCAGTTTGGCCTCATCGACACTGGTAAACAGTGGGGATGAGGCGTGGTCTACCGCACTGGTGCTTCCCTGTGGTATGTAACCAGCTTTGCCCTAAAAGAAATGTAAGACAATTTAATGTTACACTTGATCTGTCACTAGACTTAATATTGTTTGACATTAAAATACTGACACCTGTAGTGAGATATTGTAATGGGTCCCAGGGCTCAGGCGATTCACATCCAGCTTCCAGAGCTCTTTGAAAATATCTGAAAGCTCCTGGTTGACAGTTTGACTGAGAGTGTAGGGAAAAAAGTGAGTTGTATAAAATATGCGTAAATTTTGTACAAAACGTTCTCAGGTGTAGTAAATGGCATTCATATAATAGGCACAATTAGAAAATAATTTACCTAGATGCATCACTAAAAGTAAACAGAGCCAAGAGCAAAAGGGTCCATCCAAAATAATACCTGCAACATACAAACATATAAGTAACACTTTACAATTGCTTGAATTTATTTATCTTTTTTTTGTATGTATATACTGTGTACAGTACATTTCATGCCACTTAAATGAACATAAATGATGCAATAATTTAATTTAAGTTCATACAAGTTAACCTCCTGGGACTTACAGTAAAGGAGAGTGCAACAATAATGCAAAAAAAAATTTTGCAGAGAGAATTTTCTAATAAATAATTGATCAACACTAAACACATGAACTTAAAAATAAGAGGAAACAACAAACGTACTAAAGATCAACACGTTAAACTCAATGACCTTTTGCAAGACAATTATGCTTTTAAAACAGACTAAACATAGACAAAAGTACAAAAAAAACCGTAGACGTACAAGTGTATGCAAAACATTAAAAAAAAGTTTTCTACATACCCCCTGCGCATTGTGTTTGGTTTGATGCGCGCACAGATGAACGCGAGTTATCTGTGCAGTTTTCTTCGTTTTGTTGAACGTCTCACAACAAGAGCTCGCCCGGTTAAGTGGCCCCTGGCGATGCTCTCATGCCTGACTACACCCAAATATGTTGTGTCGATCCATTTCTACCACAGAAATCGTATAGGGGGGTCGAATGAACATTTACATCAAACGGGAACATAAGTGGGCGGACCTTAGCAGAAGTTGTCTATGTTTGGTCAAGAATGATAAACCTAACGAATAATTTACCCATATTACCCTTTCACTGTTTATTTCTAATTCACGGACTAATAAAATGTCATTATTGAAGTGTAAACTATGAAGTTTGCTGAAGCAGCACACGGAACACTTTGTCACAATGTAATCCGTTTCTTTTCTCCGCGCTGGTCAGGGTGGACCAATCACACGAATGCATGTGTGATTACTTGTATAAAGATTTGATATGATAGTTTTCATAGCGACGACAGAGGAAGATTTCCATTTGTATATCAGATAGTAATAATTTGCATGAAAACTATAATAGATTTCTGTACACAAATATATTCAATAAGCCAAAAGATTTGAATACGGGTTGTCTCTCTGAGCTCTCATGCGCCCCCTACTGAAAGCCAACAGGAAACAGTCACACAATGACATGAAGGACAAGGACTCATTTCATCAGTTTATTTCTAAGAACTGAAAGCAAAAGCTGGACATAATGTATAACCCAAGTCAAAACTTAATACTGAAAGCATGGAAACAACTTACATTAATTTATAATTGCCAATAAAATTGCATAAAATAAATATGTATTTTATTATAAAATGCTGACAAGCAACTGTCTAGATTGTCCAATAGATGGCGCTGTTGATTAAGTTATGTACTGTCCCTTTACCATGGTACAAAATAGTTTCCCCACAAAATGCGCTTACTGTATAATTTTAATTTATTTTGTATGACTGTGGTGGCAAAGCCACAGCTATATTGTGGAAACAATTGCTATGATAACTACAGTATTTATTTTGACAGCAATGTTACTCTGTAAAATGGTTATCTTAAACATTTATGTAAGGACGCGCATTCACAATCTTCATTCATTGAAGAATTTCTGCTCTGACAAGTGACAAGTCATACACTATTGTTTGTAGAATTTACCAATTGTGTAACTAATTGACATAAATACAACAAACAATTAAAGCCTGCATGCTTTCAGCATTTTATTCACCTTTAAAAAGGAGTAAAAGTCAAAGTACAAACATGTAACTGAAATGGTTACGAGTGGCACTATATTTTCAATATAATTTTCAGCTGCTTACAATTTTGTGCACATGCCAGTATTGCATTAAAGATTCATGCTATATGATAGCATTTACATAAACGAGAACATTATTGCTATCCTAAAGTACTGCAGCAGAGGAAAAATAATTCACAATGAACTTTTATTAAAGTAACAATATTTTGCTAATATTTTATCCAAATGAGACTTAAATAACATGCAAACCTTTACAGACCAGATGTAAAGTATATTGTACAGAGTTCTGCATGCAAATGCACAAAGCATATGCAGTATCAATGCATGTATTGGCTTGATAAACTAAAATGTATAGGTCAAAATACAACTAAAAAACCCTATCATATGTTTAAGACTGCACCTGGAAAGATCATTCAAAAAATATTGATGATTATTGCTAATTTAATTATTGGCAGTGTACAATTTTAATTTATCAACAATTTAATAAAATATATCTTTGATTTTGACTGAAAGTGTCCTTGTGCTCTTCTGTCACCATAATAACTGGCACAAACCATCTGTCACAGATTTAGGCAGGCAGATGAAAAATAATGCATACTGTATCTATCCAATGACCAGCAGATTACAGTAGGACTGCTACTCATTATAGTTATAAATCATATCACATCGATCCACAAAAAACAAAAATGACCACTAACACACACACACAGGGCAGACATTCTTCCATCTACCTTTATGAGACATTAATTATTAAACAAAATGTTCTTAAAAGGCAATTAAAATACTTTAAATTGGTGTTTTGATGAGCGGACACGTGGTTCTGTTTGATATATTTGGCATTCAGATTAGGGATGCACCGATACCACTTTTTCCAGTACTCGCCCGATACTGATACTTTTATTTTTGGTACTTGCCGATACAGAGTACAGATACCAATATTTTATTACATTTGTACATTTTTTAAATATTGGGTACAGAAACCAAAAGAGTATGTATAATGTTAGTTGATTAACTTCATTTATCAAATAGATACAGTCAAACCAAAATTTATTCAGACACCTTCAACATTTCTCACATTATCACAGTTTATTCGCTATAGCGGCTTAGTGCTGTAATCGCGCGCTTTGCTGTAATAATGCAGGGAACCACTCGCTATAAACCTCCTAACTATGATATTTTCAGAAATAGAAGTCGCGTTTTTTTTTCATCTGAAACGTGCTGCGATTTATATTCCAAAGCCACTCATATAATGCAGAAACACTCAAGCAAGCAAAACATTCGCCAGAAAGTCGTGTATGCCTAAGGTTAAAAATAAATTATGTTTATAGTGAATGCCCCTATAAATGGTCTTATTTTTTTACAATTTTGAGTTTTGATCCAAATGATGCGTGTGCCAAGTGAGTGAACATCAAAGCTCACACAACAGAAGTGCGCGCACGCTCTCTCTCTCCCTACCGTTAAGTAACTTGTGCATTGTTTTACTTACTTGTTTTTGACGTATCTGACTGAACTACAAACTTTCCAGTGATGTCTGTGAGAAAGGCATATTCACTCGACAAGCTCGCGCATCTGCGACGCCGTGCGCTCAATCCACTCAGCGTGCTTTGTTTATCAGCTCGCACACATCAGCTATACAGGCGTTAATACTGAATGTTTAACATTATATTCATTGCATACATATACGTCGTAGACATCCTTAATCTCTAATAACTCCATTCTGCTGTCTGTTGTCGGTGTTTCTTTGTCTGAATATGGCACTTATCACATGCTGTGTGGTATCGGCGTTTGGTATCGGGGCATTTTAACGAGTACGAGTACAGGAGCTTAGTATCGGGCCGATACCAGTATCGGTAACGGTGCATCCCTAATTCAGATGGAGGTGCGTGTGTGGAGGTGTTGGCAGAGGGATTGGCACAGTCACTTCATATTAAAGCAGCAGCACAAGGGGCGAGAGTGTCCCTGCAGAACCCTCACACATTGGAGTCATCATCCTTCACACTGGCATTGGGGAACGACGTGGAGATCCCCTTGAAGAACTCATCCTCCTTCAGCATACTCTGATCACAAAACACAGGATGCACAGTTTAGGCTCAAGCACACCACTGTATATATAAAGCAACACAAGTGAGATCAGATGTGCAGCTGCTTGTTACCGTTAAGTTGTTGATGCCCTCTGAGAAAACGCCAATCTGCCTTACTGTCCCTTCAGAGTCCTCCATCTGGGGATTGCAAAGAGGAACATAAAGTCATACAGGTGTTAATGATTAATCAATGATCGATTCATTGTTTTTAATGATCTGATTTAAGGTTATTGACTATTGAATAATCAACTGAACATATGGAATAATTGAGATTTTTTTTTTTCATTTTTGAAAGAAGTTTCTTGTGCTCACCAAGCCTGCATTTATATTATCAAAAATACAGAAAATACAGTAATATTGCAAAATATTATTACAATTTAAAAGAACGATTTCCTATTGTAATACATTTTCCAATTTAATTTATTGCTGTGATGGCAGAGCTGAATTTTCAGCTGCCATTACTCTGGTCCTTCAGTGTCACATGATCCTTCAGAAATCAAAATTATCAGGAGTAAATGACATTTTAAAATGTATTACAATAGAAAATCATTCTTTTAAATTGTAATAATATTTCACAATACTACTGCTTTTACTGTTTTTTCTTTTAATCAAATAAATGCAAATTTTGTGAGCATAAAGAGACTGCTTACAAAAACACTTACAAATCTATTATTTTTAAATTAAATATTAAAAAAATATCGGTACATATTTAGTAAATATGAATAATTTTGGTAATTATTGATCATTTAAAAATGAAACTTAAATGCATTAAATGTTATTAATCTTTTTTAAATTAAATTCAGTTGACTGAAACTTAAAATGAAAACACAAACTATTTATATAAATGAATATACAAATAATAAATGTATTATATATTTATTTAGATATATTAAATATTTAAAATATTGTAGTTAAATTATTATTCAGCAAATCTGCCACATGACTTTTGTGGTATTAAATGTTAAACAGTTAACCTGACTACCAGACAGCCAGGTCGATCAGTGCCAGCGGCCACTGCTTTTCACACTGTAGCAAAGTAAAGCATCATAGTCCATCATGCACCAGAAAGCTTCTATCACTACCTGGTCGAATCGATCTAGGTCATCATCATAGCTCTGGAGCTCCATGCCTCTGTAGCCTTTCTGGAAGCTGCGTCCTTTGGGCATCTCCACATCCATGGGACAGACATACTCTTCGTTGTCCTCTTGCTTCTTCTTCCTACCAAACCCTCCAAACGCCAGCTTGTGCGGCTAAATTTGACACAGACGGCATTTAAAATAAAAATATGTCAGCATTTGAACTCCAAAATGAATGAAATCACATGCAAGTTCTGCAGTAGATGGTCTGGAGGTGTTCTGCATCATACCTTGACTTTAGCCGTGGCGGTGAGTAAGGTGTAGTCTGGGTTCTCTAGACACTCCTGTTTGAGTTGCTGGGCCTCAGAACCCACCAGCAGGTTCAAGTGAGTAGCCAGATGCCTCCGCAGCAGAGTCTTGTTGGGGGGAATATTCAGCAGCAGAGCCATTGTCTCCACATTGAAGCGAGGTTCCAGCACCTGAAACCATGAACAAAATGATGCCCATTTGATAAGAAAAAATTGCACTTTTGCAGATGCTTTTACCTCAGCTTTATTTTCACTTTAGCAACCTGGGGTTAACTGCTATGATAAAGGTCCCGGTATACTTTACATTTACATTTATGCATTTCACAGATGCTTTTATCCAAAGTGACTTCCATTGCATTCAAGGTACACATTTAATCACTTCTTGCTTTCCCTGGGAATCAAACCTATGACCTTGCTAGCATCCTGCTCTACTGTTTGAGCTACAGGAAGACTTCAAGTGAATCAAAGAATGAACTTGTGTGACATCATCATGAACAAAATCAGACCAAAACAGCTTGACAAAAGCAAAATTTCCAGAGAAGTTCAGTCTGGCCAAACTACCATTGGTCTGTGGTGATTGCTTAATAGGTAGATGTATTCTGAGGCTCCACAAGTATAAACATGAACACACTGCAAAGCTGCTTTATAGTAGAAATTGACGTGTTTTTTCATGTTTATTACTGTAAAGCTATGGAGGACCAAACCTGCTAAGGAATGTGATTTTAAATTAAATGTAGTCTTTTTGTAATACTTTTTCTTTAAATTATTATTATTATTTTTTTTACTATTTTTATTCTTTTTAAGACTTATTTTTATTTATTTTTTTCATTTGCTTTTTTGGAATATTTATTTATATATGCATTCATTTTTTTATTCCCACATGTATTTATTTCCATATTATAAATAAATATAACGACTTGAAATATGACTTGAAATGCCAAAATGTAGAGCTGGAGCAAACATATCCACATCACTATGATCGGATGCTTTTTTAATTGCTGTTTTCTCACCGCTGTCATTTTTTGTGTGTTTATTTTGCTACTGAGAGGAAAGCGTGCAGAACATATTTACATATTCATCTAAATGCCACTTTCAGCAGCATGGGCACAAAGGACGAAAAATAACTTCACTGTGAGTATATCGGGGCCTTAAGGGGGTACAGTGTTCATGGATCAACCCTTTCAAGCTTTTAACCTACAACTTTTCGGATTGCAGTGCAAATTTTTAACCATTACAACCAATAACCTAAACTAGTACAAAGTAATTTCTCACCATCAGTCCTCCATGTACTCCACTGCCCCTCAAGTTGGGTGCGTATTCCGCCAGGTCAGCAGACCGCAGCCACTCCATCACACGGTGGTTGGTCCATTGAGAGATCTCAGCAGGACTTATGTTGTTCTGAAACAATGGTGAACATAAGGATTGCTAGTATAAGTCAAAAAACAACAGGACAGCACAGATTAGAGTTTGGTCTCTCTTCCTACCTCATCTGAAGGTCTTCGCCGCAGACAGTTGGGGTCATAGTTGTTGAGCCGGAGCACCTGGATGGCTCTCTTAATACTGAGGTGATGAAGAACACTGCCCACTTTCAGAGATAATAGGTCATCCTGTTCAGCATGGACAGGAGAGAGTGGACATGAACAACTTTCAACTAAGCGGTTTAGAAATCATGTGACACTGAAGACTGGACTAATGACTGAAATTCAGCTTTGCCATCACAAAAATAAATGACATTTTAAAATTGATTCAAATAAAAAAAACATGCATTTTAAATTGTAATAATATTTCACAATATTAATGTTTTTACTTTTCTGTATTTTTTATCAAATAAATGCAGCCTTCTTTCAAAAACATTAAATACTAGTTTAACCTTTTATTCCCAGATAAAAACTTTCATTTATATGTCAAAACGTGATATTGACCAGGAAAAAGACTAACCACAGTCATATAGTGAAGCATCCGTCCATCCACACGTCCCTCGTCAAACTGAGTCTTGTACTGCGGGAGGCCAATATCATCAAGCCACCCTAGAACAGAAGGTAAGGGGTTAAGAAAAACAATCTGATACATTCAGCCTTAGTTTTATAACAATTTAACAACAAATCTGATACTGCGGATGAATAAACATCCATTCCTTACTTGTCACCCAGTGGTAGTCTAGTTTGCCTTTGTTATCATCTTCCTCTGAGCCCAATGCCTGCAGGGCCAGCTGCAGTTTCTTCCTGTGTAGAGGGTGTTTTATTCCCAGCTCCTGCATACAGAGGGCAGAACAGTCCTTAAACATTAATTTCAAATTCAACTGATTATTACCAGACTTAAACGTGGTCTCAGACATTTGGACCCCACTATATGCTCTCATTCTGATTGTTTGTAATAAGAGCTCACTCTTTCCAGATCCTGCTGGGATGCCTGCAGAAGCGTCTGGCCTGAGGCGACCCACTGCCTTGCCCAACTCACGTACAACCCCAGTCCCTGCTCCTGCATCCAATCACACACCTGCTCCCGGGACCAGCGTGCAAACGGTGCATCCAGCTCACTGGAAAACACAAACAAGCAGATCTTAGAAGGTACAAAGACAGTGACTGCTGGAGATATTTTTGGAGATATTATTGACCATTTACCACAAAAATGACAACATAATGAGATTTTAATCAGGAACTGAAACTCTGAATCAATAAGCTACATGTAAGTCTGTCACCAGGGTGTGTTTCCCAACAGCAGATCTTTCCATTTTGAGAAGGAGCTCTATCCTGTGTCACTGTGATTGCTGACCTGTTGGTGTTCTGCAGGTCACGTGACCAACCCAGCCTGGGCCCAGCTGTGGCTCTGACTCCACCCCGTTTAAACTCACTCTCTGATAAGTTATCATCCAGGTTGAATGTGGTTGATTGACTTCTTTTGAGCCTTTAAAGAATAAAGAGAAAGTCAGAGAAAGTCATCAGTTGCATGCTTTAAATGACTAGCAAATTCGTCCATATTTCTTTCATTCATTCATTCATTCATTCATTCATTCATTCATTCATACATTCATACATTCATACATACATTACCGGGAGGACCAAACGACAGACACAGTTGGTGTGGCGTCAGGCCTCGGAGAGGCTTTTATTAACAGAAAATAAACAAAGTGTCCAGAAAAAGGGAATCAAGTGTCCAAAATGAACAGGGGATCTGGTGTCCTCGTCGTGCTGCGGGGTTCGTGAAGGGAAGGGCAGTGGACAGGAAGGAAGGGTCCAGGGTAAGGGGCGGAGTCCGGTGGCCACACGCGCTCCCCTCTCCGGTCCGCGGCACGAGGGGCGGCGGCTTCTTCCAGCGGCTGCATCCTTCTCGTTGCCCACGGCTCGCGAAGGGACTAGACGGCCTGGCATCCTGGCCCGACGGCCGTGTAACGGGTGCGGTTCTCGTCCGGACTGCGGGTCCGGCAGCTCACAACTCTGGCGGCGCGAGAGTCCCTCTACGCACCCTTCCTGGACCCACGAGGGCACCAGCGTGCATGCACGGGGAAGAGACCGGTCTACCCGAGGAGAGGCGCGCTCGGCATTTATACAGCGGTGGTGATGAGGCTCCATTCGGTTCAGGTGTGCCCCATCACACGCCGCCAGCCCTGGCTATTTCAGCGCCCCTCCTCTCTCACGCACACCCACTCCTGTCGGGAGCCTGACGAAGGGCGGCGATTAAGGGACGGGGTGATGCTGATAATTAGGGGGAGGCAGCCGACTCGTCACAATGTGTTGATATCCAGCCGAAGAGCAATCAACCATAACTTCAGGCGAGCAGGCTCAGAAGTTGGGGGTATAATTTTGAAAAATACCGTGGTATAAATTTTTGGTCATACCGCCCAGCACTACCAGAAAGCAACATTTAGGGTGATTTTTAAAATACATTTTTAAATTATGTTCATGTAAATAAAGGGTAGAAAGGTTGCTTAGTTTATATGAAGTAAATCAGAACATTAATAATAATATTTGAAATATAATACTTATAATTTTTTTGAATAATATAACTTTTATATTTTTTTTTTAGAAATTAAATGAAGTATTACAATAATCTATTCTTTAAATATCCAGCATTCAGTGTTATTTTTTTACTATTATAGTATTTATTAATATTTTGAATTAGCTTTTATTCTTTATAGTTTTCATTTTAATTTTGTTTTCAGTTTTAATAATTTTGTATGTGCTTTTGTCATTTTCATTATTTTTTTTTGTTAGTTTTAGTTTTTAGTTTAGTTAGTTTTTCTATTCAGCTTTAATTTATATTTCAGATTGAATAATTTTAGTACTTCAACTTATTGTATTTTAGTTAATTACCAAAGCAACATTTCTAGTTTTTAGTTGTTTTTTTTATCTAATATTTGTTTTATTTAAGCCTTTTTCAATTAATAAAACCAATTTTTAATAGTTTTAGGTTTAGTTAACAATAACACTGACAGGATATAAAATATGCTAGATAAGGAAAGACACCAAGTGTCTGAAACGTCCAACCCTGCAGCTGTTTTAGACTCACTTTCCAAATAGAGCTTTGATTCCTTTTGACTTTTTCTTGCCCTCCGGAGAAATGGGGAGAGTGTGTGTGCTGTCACTGTCAGCTGACCTCTGTGGCATGCCTGCCAGATCCAGATGGTCAGTGCCGTCCCTCTCGGTCTCAGCTGTGCAAACAAACACATACACAAGAAAAGAAAATGTCTTGTTGTCACCACAGCAAACTACGTTACCCATAATACCATGGTCAGTTAAGCATCAAATAAACTAAAGATTATGGGAAGGGAGAAAAAACAGGGCAGTTGTTCAGTAGGAGACCAGAGCAGTAAAAATGTCATGAATAACAGGAAGTTCAAAAGAAATAAAGCCCAAAAATGACAGCGTCTTCCTTGAACTACTGGAATCAGCATCATGAGGCAAGATGGCAGATGACTTCTCGTCTGGACTGAAGAACAACTGGATTTGGTTTATTTTAGGAGTGGAACCATGTAACCAGTGTTGGGGAAAGTTACTTTTAAAAGTAATGCATTACAATATTGCATTACTCCCTAAAAAAGTAACTAATTATGTTACTTAGTTACTTTTTATGGAAAGTAATGCGTTATATTACTTTTGCGTTACTTTTTAAATATGAGCAGGGCTTGATTGTTTTTAATATAAGAAGTTCTATTTATAGCAAATATAAAAGCCCTTTCACACCAAAAAGTGTAATGAATAAACCTCAGGCTGAAGTAAAAGTAAATTCACGTCTGTACAGTAGAACGCAGGAGAAGAAACACTCTTCAGCAATAAAAAAACAAAGCACAATTGTTAGTTTCTCTAAAGTCATTTTTGCTTATTAGTATGATTGAACTGGATCATCAAAGGTCAGCAGCAAAGATATTGGTTAATAAAATGGGATTAGATACATTTGTGTTATTTAACATATTTAATTATTGCAGGATTGCGTCATACTCTGAGTTTGCATTTCACTGTTTTAATTCATTTTGATGAATACTAAATCTGTTTTTTGTGAGTGGGATGAATTAATGCATATTCACATTTAGTCTAGAACTACAGTAACATCATGTTCACACAGCGCACACAACGCCTCTGTACTCCCGATTTCTCCCAATATGGGGACAGGAGAGCTGTCAGTCAATAAATGGAAAAACAAAGTAACTGGCATTACTTTTTTGAAAAAGTAACTCAGATATTTTCTTGTAAATTAAAAAAGTAATGCGTTACTTTACTAGTTACTTGAAAAAAGTAATCTGATTACGTAACTCGCATTACTTGTAATGAGTTACCCTCAACACTGCATGTAACAAAGTCACATGCTTACATGCAAGTTAACACAATGGAAGTAATAACATCCATTATTATTGTTACTGAATGGCACTAAATCCAGCCTGAATGTACATTCTTATGGTAGTTTGGATGTGAGGGGAACATACAGAGTTGTGAGAACATGGTCAGAATATCTGAGTGCTGGGTAATAATGTGGTCACAAAATAACATGCGATGACGACAGAACATCTATACTCTTTATATCAAAGGACTCGCGCTGGCTACCACATGAGCCCAATGTTTAAACACATCTATTTAGACTATTATTTTGACAAGAGGACTTCAAAACACCCATAATTGCCATTTCTTCATGTAATATCACCTCCTGCTATGAAGAAAAGAAACGAAAATAAACTTTGCTCCTAAATTTCTTCCTGTCGAAAGACAGATCTCTTCTGAATCAAGCTTGAAGCTAAAATAAAATAAAATAAAATGTGTTCCTTCCTACAATGTTATAGATCAAAATCATTTGGGTTTTCAAAATCAGTTTTAAATTTTGACTTTAAATTTATTTAATATACTGACATTGAGCAGAAACAGAGAGCCTGTTAGAAACAGTACAACATGGTCAGAGAACCAAATGATTATGTGTGGAAATGCATCAAGGTGAGGGATTTTTCCTTGAAGGAAAGAAAGAAATGAAGACACATCCAGGTTCTTCTCTGTCCTTCCTCAGAGAGGCCATATGGCAGGTCTAGCCCGTAAATGGGCGTTTGTACTAAATTCGGGCACTCTTGACTCATGATCTTTTTAATCTAAAACACTAATTTTTGTTTGGACGGTTTTTTATTTTTAGTAATTTTAGCTTTTTTAATCACAGTGAAACTGTAATTGACCATGGGTATATTGATCTAGAAGTAAGAAAGAAGTCATACCCAAATTAGGGGCACTAGCAGTCCTCTTCCCTCCCTTGATCTTGAAGAATCCCCGTCCAAAAGAAGATCTCATTTTCCTGGTGCCGAAGCTGTCATCCTCAGCAGTACGAGAAGAGCTTGGAGATCTGGGTGGTAGAGTTGTGATCTTGTTGAACTCATCAAATTCTTTGCTCTAAAAGTTCATGAAGAAAACATTTCAGAAATGTCAAATAACCATATGCATGTAATATAAAAAACATTCCAGTAATGTAATGTAAATTATAATATATATTTATAATTATAATAACTTCTAATTTAATACAACAACAGCAATTAATAATAATAATGTTAATAATAGTTATGATTTAAGAGAGTATTACTAACAAAAAAATAAGAATGACCTCAGCTGGCCTTTGATCTACTGTTAATGGCTTCTGGAATTAAAAATTGCACAACAGACAGTTTATTTAATCTCATTTTAAATCACTTTAAATATTCAATATACTGCCTAACCCTAATAAAAACCTTACAAATTGAGTTGAAATTCACCTTTTCACTGGCTCTTCCATCAAGGTTGCCCTGGTTCGCTGATTTTGTGACCTCTGAAGTTCTAAAACATGAAAAGACATTGTTACCATCACTCTTTCCAACATGCATATGTTCATAACCACTGTGTAGTATCAAACCACTTTGTTAAGGTGTCTGACTCACACTTTGAGTCAAAAGAGTGGCATTTCAGGTTACCAAAAAAACAAAACTGGCAAATCAAAATGTGCCATTTTTGTAACTGAACTCCACCTGACACACATACTCACTCGGGACTCTCATCTAATGGGGTCTCCAGTGATTGAGTTGGCTCCTGACACCCTTTCTCACTACAAAGGACAAACACACAAGCATTGGGATGCAGAGGTGGTGGCAAAGCATGATGGGTAAGCAGTGGGGTGTATAGACGGACATGCATTGATGTGTTAACGGTGAGAAAATGACACTTTAAACACCATAGAATGATAGGATAGTATGAATAGGGTGAGGTGGTCATGAACTCTGATATAGACAACAGGCATTTCAAAGACTAGAAAGGATGAAAAGAGGATACTAACATAAAGCACAAGAAAGGAAAAGCCTTTAGAGGTGCTACCGCTGAGGATGGGATGCTTGGATGCTGTAACATAGGTGGGATGCTTTGGGACATAAACCTACAGCCACAGATATGATTTAAAAGAATGTTTGCTTGTCCAGATTTTATCAGATGATGATCCTGCGTGAAAAAACAACTCAGCAGACAAAAAGGTGTGTTTTAATGTACTGAAGTGTACCTTGATGACTGCATGTGTTCCAGGCCTGAATGGTTGTCTGCTTTATCTGGGGATGTTATATGTACTGTGAGCGATGGCACTTGGAGGGTACTGACAAATGTAGTCGCCTACAGAAGAAGAGAACATGCAAAGGTAAATTCACACCAGTGTATTCTCTACACCAGTATTTTTCAAAATGCAGACCCCTGGAGGTCCACCTTTCCAGCATAAAAATATCATATTTAATATAATATAATACAATATATCCTTTTTATTAAGCCTTTTTATTAGGGATTTTTGTTTGTTTGTTTGTTGTATTTATAAAGCATATTTAAAAACAACCATGGGTTGACCAAAGTGCTGTATTGTACATACAATTACCAATAAGGGCATTAAAAAACAAGTACATTAATATAAAAAAAGAAACCGTTTTTAGTCATCACCACCTGTTCAGGTAACAATTTAGATCTGTAAGCATAGATTGAAATATAGAAAGAGAAGGTGTTGTTCAGATGGCTACATCGGTATGTACAACTTTCACAATACATAAATAATTTACAATTTAGAATGCAGATTTATTTTGTATTACAGGTATTGTTACTGTTCACAAACTATTAAAAAAAATTTTTGATCAGTGAAATAAATCTGAAATAAAACAGAATAAAATATAAATATTAAATAAAAAACTTCAACTTAAAAAAAAAGTAAATTAAAACTGTAGTTGTAGTACTAAAATCACTAAAATTGAAATAAATAAATAAAATGAAGCTAAAAAAGAATAAAATAAATCTAATAAAAATGACTGAAACACATGGAATAAAATAAAAATTCAATATTAAAACAATATAAAAATGCTATACTAGTAAATAAAAAAATAGAATAACCCTGATTACATAAATGGATTTTATTCACTCAGTTTTCAGAGTCCTTGGCTCAAAGCGTTCTACTGCATACATCATATTCCAAGGATCCATCACCTTACAGTAATACAGTAATCTGAAGACATTCAGTCACTCCCTGACAAGTGACTATCTGCGTCTTGAATCATCGGTGACAGTATGAGCCACAGGTTGACATGCTGTGTGTTCTGCAAGTGTTCAATTTAGCCTTTAGCTTGAAAAAACACCATCAACACAACTTTGCTGAACTGTGTTGCTCTAAATTAAGAATAATTCTAGGTTGCAGTGCAGTGATTTCAGATTATGCACGCCAAAACAAAATATAGTTTTTTTTAACAAGGATGCAAACTAACCACAAACGGTGAACTGTATAACCTTGAGGGAAATATTATATGAATTTTGTTGGTCTGAAAAGAAAATTGTACCTCATTTTGACCCCTCACAGCAACTTCCTCTGTGTAAGAGAGCAGAGACTTCTCCGTGTCCATGGAAACAGAGAGGGCGGTGGACATGGAGAGGGAGCTGTCGCTATTGCTCCCATCACTGTCTCCGTCTTTGAATTTATCTGATGAGAAAGACAGGAGAGGAGGGAGATTTGATCATAAGCTCGGAAAACAGCACACAACAAGTACAACCTGCCACTTAACAGCAACACACTATAGGATTCAAATAATTGTATAATATAACATAACATAACATAATATAATAAATAATATTTTTTATCATAAATAAGTATATTTTCCTACAGATTTTTTCCCCTGTAATTTATTGGAGTCTCCATTGTTTCTCATTATTGTATTACAGTAAAAATTACTGTAATTTTTTTTTACACATTTTTACATCACCATGTAGCCTTCCACAATATATAATTTACAATTTAAATAATGCATTTTTTGTATTAAAGGTAGTGCTGTTACTGCTCACAAATTATAAAAAAAAATAATTTTGATTAATTAACATAAAGATAAAATAAAATATAAATATTAGATGAAAACTTCAGCTTAAACAAAACTTACAAAGTTAAAGTTAGAAATGTTGCCTGACAACTAACTGAAATAAAATTAAGTACTAAAACTACTAAAACTGAAATAAAATAAAGCTAAATAAGATTTTGAAAACTAATAAAATGACAAAAGCACATAAAATTAATTAAACAAATTAAAATTACATTTAAAACAAAATAAAAGCTAGTTCAATAGTATATAAATAATACAACTAACACTAATTACAGGAATGACAAACACATTTCATTGACAACACTTTGGAATTTTTATTAAAAAGCAAAATAAATCACCTTTTCTCCCTTGTGCTGACATGACCATCTCTTGTACTTTCTTGTAACGCATGAGTGACTGTCGCAACTCTTCAATCTTGCAATCCTAAACAAAGCATCATTAACAGCATTAAATGCCAAGTTCCTTTATGATTTTCAAAAGCAATGGGAAAGGAAACTTATGACTTAAAACTACCTTCTCCTCATTCGCAGCCATCAAAGACTCCATTGCTTTCTTCATCTTCTGTACTTCCATAT
Organism: Sinocyclocheilus anshuiensis; assembly: GCF_001515605.1. Classification (NCBI taxonomy): domain Eukaryota; kingdom Metazoa; phylum Chordata; class Actinopteri; order Cypriniformes; family Cyprinidae; genus Sinocyclocheilus; species Sinocyclocheilus anshuiensis. Next base: position 287,576 of record NW_015555715.1, read on the forward strand.
CTGCAAAGCACAGGCTTAGTAAACTAAAGACCATTTCATAAACACTAAAGGGCAAAGAAACATTAGGACTCAAGTCTGACATTTAGCATCACAAACTGTAGACAGACACATTGAACTGAAATACAACAGTGACCTTCTGTGACAAATGTGAGAAATGTACACAACGGAAGCGAGGAGGAGCTTGTTGGAATTAAACGTGAGTTTATGCAGCCACAGATAAGAGTGGATGTCCAGCCTGCAAGGTTATGAGGAATGTGAACATGGGTTAAGGGCAATGCACTATAATGGAGGGAAGAGGGGAAGTGAGGTGAAGAAACTAACTTTGGAGAACAGGAGGTATTACAGTACGAGGTGACAGGCAAAAAACAAACAAACAATAATGTAAATGTGACATGCCAGATAGCGACCACAATCTTTTGTCAGGGCTACAACATAAGAAAGGATTGTTATTCATTACTTCTTTCCCTTTCCTATAACTAATATCTTGTATTTTTAAACCCATTAACTTCCTGTATGACTGTAATTTGCACTGCTTCGTGTCGTAGAAAAGCAAGCTTCATGAGTACCATGCCCAAACATGCAGGCACAAGAAGCAGAGGACCAAGAGGACAAAAATAGTACAAAGATTAAAAAACTGAAAAAGGGATGTATGTGTAGAAGGTAGACATGAAGTCCCCTTACGTTTCTCTTTGAGCCTCTTTTTTAATGTTTCCTCAGTATGGAAAACTGTTTAAGACAGAGTAATAATATTAAACGTCTTCTGTTATTGAATGTGTTGGACCAATAAAGCGCTTTGAGTAAAAAGTTAGGGGAATAAACAAAACAAAATTAATTAATTTAAAAAAAGCATATATATATACAATAAATAAAATCAATAAAATAAAAAAAACTAACATAAATAAAAAGCAAAATCAAAATAAACAAAAACTAAATAATGAGAAAACAATAAAAAAAATCTAATCGAAACAAACAATAAAAAATGCAAAAACAAAAAAATTGACTAATTAAAAAAAAAAAAAATAATAAAATAAACAAGCAAAAAACAGCAAAAAACAAACAAAAACAAAGCTTAAATATATCAAACAAAGCAAAGACCAAAAAACAAGCTAAAAACAAAGAGAATCAAAACAAACATCAAAAGCAAATCAAAGCAAATAACAAAAATAAACAAAAGCAATATAAAAAATAGCAAAAATTAATTCATACAATAACAACTGATTGAGCTTGATCTACTCCAGATTTTATTTTAAATTAGTCAGTACAGCATCACAGATACAGCAAAATGACAAGACAAAACTAGACCCCTGTAGGGCACGCTGGGACAGGCAATACTGTGAATAACAGCAACTATGCGTGACCCACCTCTCTCTGTGCTGTCTAGGCCTGCAGGTGTTGGGGATCTGGACCCCGTCTCATCCTGCAGCCTCCTCAGATCACCATCTCTGCCATCCAGCTGCCTTCTCAACGTAACCAGCTCCTCCTGAACATTAAACACACACATCTCACAACTCTGATCCAAAGTCTGGACAACCACTGAAGTTAACAGGTTAAACACCCAGTAATACCAAACCATGCAATTACTAATTACTATCAGAGAGTTCAGTACATGGCACTTGCAAAATGAAAGTTTGTCATGATGTTGTAGATACTGTATCTGACACTTATGTTTTTGTTAAATTGTCCAAGCATGCAAATTTATTGGATTATCTCACACATAGCCAAATATTCAATTAATCAATTATATTAGTGTCTACCACTAATCAAGATCACATTCAAGAACTTCATTCAAGAGTTCAATGCATTGCCAGGGTGGTAGAAAAGTTTAACACACCCAAAAAATAAAAATAAACTACAGTAACACAATCATGCAAACCTCACACTGAGCTTTTCAAAGCTTGTGGCTTAACAGTATGCTACAGTAAGAAGCAGTAACAGAAATAGCTTCTCCTGCATTATAAAGCAGTCTGAAATTTAGCACACTCAGCTTAAACATCTCGTAGAGCCTCACACTGAAGCATACTTGTGGTTAATTAAACATTCTGAGATCTTATACTGGTGCCACTGCTTAGAGGGGAGGGCAGATTTAATGAGCAGCTTTCAAATCATGATGAGAACTTTGTCTGTACAACATTGTGCAAAATGGAGGGTTATAGAGCTCTCAGTCAAGCTGAGACTGTTAAAAGTTTGATACTGTAGTGAGTGACATGAGATAATAGGCTCATTAACAGTGGCCTCAGAATGTATTTGGACTCTAAATCAACACTGAATGTCACTGCATTGTTAATGAAATATTAAATGTGACCCTAGACCACAAAACCAGTCATAAGGGTCAATTTTTCTAAATTGAGATTTATACATCTTATGAAAGCTGAATAAACAAGCTTTCCATTGATGTATGGTTTATTAGGATAGGACAATATTTGGCCGAGATACAACTATTTGAAAATCTGGAATCTGAGGGTGCAAAAAAATCTAAATACTGAGAAAATCGCCTTTAAAGTTGTCCAAATGATGTTCTTAGTAATATATACCCAAGCGACTTAAGACTGGTTTTGTGGTCCAGGGTCACAAATGTGACCACTGTATATGTGAAATGTTTAAACTTTAAACTAAAGTCTTCATTAAAAGTGCCAAAAAGCAAAGTTAGAGTGCAAAAATAACTAAATGAAAAAATCTCTGGATCACAACCAGAAGCAGTAACCACCCTGAGGTATGCCGACCTTGAGCGCCTGGATTTTTTGTTCCTTCCTCTGTTTCTCATACTGCATCTGGCCCAGTTTGAGTTTCAGGCTAGAGAGTTTGGCCATAAGCGACTAGCAGCAGAGAGGTTAGCCAAAGAGGAAAAGGAAAATAAACACTTAAAGATAACAAGAAAGATGACAGGTTATGCAAGAGAGACAAAAGAAGAAGAGAACCCCTATGCAAGCTTAAAGATAGTAACCTCAATTGTCGTTTTCACTAGTAAGAAACTAGCGCTGAAACTCACCTTAGTGGATTTCAATTTCTTTTCATACTGTAACCGTTCATTCTCCAGCTCAGAAATGCGATATCTCAGTTCATCAATCTCCAAAATCAAACCCTAAAAAGGAAAAATGTCTTTAAAAGGCAAAAAAATCTCCATAGAATTTCACAAAGTGTCTCAAGCATTTTAGCAAAAACTTGTTTTTCTAAACATTATTTTATTATTAATATTTATTTAATAATGTGAAATTTACTGTTAAATGGGTTAAAGTTAAACTGGCAGCTGCATATGTATGCTGTCGATTACCACAAAAAAAAAGTTACAATAAAAATAAAACAATTTTAAAAACTTAGGGTCATTAATGCACGGAATCTAATAATATTAATAACTCGTTTCTAAACACTCACAGATTATCATGGCCATATTCCTAAACTATTTTGCTTCAAAGGGCTTCAAAGAGAAGCCTACTCTCAAGTTTGAAATGGTTTGTTTAACAAACAGACTAAGTATTCAATCTTAATGAGCAAAAAAAAAAAAAAAATAAAAAAAGAATCTAGTGACAAGCATCCATTCAGCACTCAGGCCTTTTAGGGCCAAGCTCTTTGTCAGGATGTCTAGCATTCAGCCGTGGATTTATGATTCAATAAACAACAGAGCAGCCTCTAGTTGTAAACACTCTGAAATACAGATGCATCCACTTGGAGCAGTGATCCGGAAAACTCAAAGGACAAATCAGAATACACTACAGTTAAAATGTTTTGGGTCAGTACAACTGTATAGCGGTTTTCAACTGTGATGATAAGAAATGTTACAATAACAATAATAAGAAATATTTATTGAGTACCAAATTAACATATTATAATGATTTCTGAAGGATCACGTGACACTGAAGACTGGAGTAATGACTGCTGAAAATTCAGCTTTGCATTGAAGGCTCATATGACACTGAAGACTGCAGTAATTAATTAATAATTTGTATTTAAAAATAAATACAAATAGAAAACATTTTAAATTGCAATAATATTTAACAAAAATACTGTTTTATCTTATTTTTGATAAATTAAACGCAGGCTTGGTGAACAAAAGATTTCAAATCTTACCAGCCACAAACTTTTGAACAGTAGTGTACATTAAGTATTTCAGGCTACAGTAGTTCTGATAGTTCAAAATCTAAAATGACATATTATAGTCTTAGTCTTAACAGGATAAAAAGACGACATTTTGGGAAACAAACTGGAGTCTTGCTGAGACAGTAAATTATGTGGCAGCAAAATAACAGGAAACAGCAGAAATAATTTTTATCTTTGAAGAATGTGTTGACCAACCTAGACCAAACACACTTGCCAGTGCAGTTTAAACAATAAATAGTTTGTATATATGTTCTATAATACTCTAAGAAGAATGAAAAACACAATCACAAAGAAAGGCCTGAAATGGAACGTTTGTCATCAACAAGGAGACAAAACCTGTTTTCTGTGGCCGACTGCGAACACATAGGTGCAGAGACTGGTTCATCTCCATGACCCTAATCTGAAATCATCCTCTTGCTTTTCTCCATTTTTGGATGTTGTCTGACTCAAAAATACCTGCTAAAGTGATAACAGCATTTACCAAGCCTAAATAAAACACGTTATGGACAAGGACCGAGACAAGCTTGTCTGGAGTTCATAAGATAATAGTCTGCTTAACATCTAGTCTCAAGTTGCTAGACTTTAACAAACAACATAAAAAAACGTTCCAGTTTGCAGTTCATTTGGGCCAAGAAACGCCCACTTTGACAGGAAGTGTATTTGTAAACTATATGTTAGTGGCCAAACATGGTTTAGGGCTAGTTTATCTGAAATAGTTGAAACCATCGATGTGGAAAACCATTCCAATGGATCCCAACACCCTCTCGCTGTGGACCCTTCCTACTCCCATTCATCCACAGTAGGGCATAGTCCTTAGTGGTAATGACTACTTTCTAGAGAGAAAAGAGGCCACCTAAACCAATTTTTGGAGAGGAAATGGTATCTGGTAAAGGCTGTTTTTTCATTTACCATTTTGCCCAGACAGTAAACAAAGCAGAGAATAGCTAAAAGCCCAACATTCCAGTGCACTGGAACAGACCTCTGTACCACAACAAGACCACAACAGATCGCATTGTTGAATGCAAGTCTTTCTACTTCAGGCTTGTACAGAAACAAAAGGTTGGCTATACTGCAGAATCACGATTCTAAACAAACATTCAAGTAATTTTCCAGCAAACTGCAATATGTTAAAGCGGTCAAAACAAAAGAGCTCTGTGCACCAATGGCAGAATCACAAATTAACCATTGACTAGCATTACAATTAAAGCACAGCCACTGACATTTTCAAATAAAGACATCATTACACAATTATTTCCCTCATGCATGTGTGCATGTTTCTTACCTCACTATCTCCAAATCTGTCGTCAAAATCGAGTCTCTCTTTCTCCATGGCTGTTAACTTCAGCTTCGAGTTGGAAACCTCTGCCATAAGCTCCAGCTTCTGAGTCTCAAGGGCTGATCTGCACAAGAGTTCCTAGGAAGAAGAGTTCACAAATGGAGCATGAACAAAAAAATCCATCTTATGAATAAATTTTATGGGCTTTTAGTGAAGACGTGATAAGAAACTATGGGCTTAAAATAAGCTCTACTGTGCAGAATGCACTTGACCCAACTGCCAGACCATGTCTCCAATATACAAGAAATATCTTTAAACCCACCTGCTGCAACATTTCTTCAGTTGCATTTAGTTTCTCATGGTGTTCATCAAGGCACAGGTCTAGGTCCCTTATCTTTTCACCCTGTGCCTCCACTTGATCCGTCAAAACACTCACCTGCAAAGAATGATGATTTTATTTTATTAAAAAATGTATTATTTTATTCAGCAAGGATGCATTAAATTGATCGAATGTGACGGCAAACACATTTATAATGTTTTTAAAATAAATTATATTAAAAATAAATGCTGTTCTTTTTAACTTTCTATTTACCAAAGAATCCTGAAAAAAATTTATCAGGGTTTCTACAAAAATATTAAGAAGTTTTAAACATTGATAATAATAAGAAATGTTTCTAGAGCAGCAAATCAGTATATTAGAATGATTTCTAAAGGATCATGAGACACTGAAGACAAGTGCTTCAAAAAAAGAAGTGTTTTAAAAAGAAGACAGTTATTTTAAATTGTAATAATATTTTACAATATTACTGTATTTATGACCGAATAAATGCAGCCTTGGTGAGCACAAGCTCACCTCAAAAATATAAAAAAATCTTGCCGACCTTGTATGTGCATGTACAGTATATACAAAGTTACCTGAAGCACAAGGGACTCTTTATCACTTTCAAGACGATTAAGTCTATCCTGGTAAACATCACCGGTGATTGAAATGTGTCCATTTGACTGTCCGAAAAAGATATAGAAAAATAGTTTATTATAAAAGACTTCTGGAATCCACCACGACTAGTGCTGGGCGGTATACCGGTTCATACCGAATACCGGTGTTTATTTTTGTTATGATATGAATTTTTAAAATACCGCAATACCGGTGTATGTCGCTTAAACAACGTTCGGAACGCGACACTGTTTGAAAGGGGTCCCTTTTTAATGTTGCACTGTAGTGAAGGAACAGCTTTGTTACTAAGCGTGAAAGTTCCGAAACTGAAGCTGTAGAACTAATAGAACGTGATGACAGAAGAACTCATTCACAATATCCACAATGACCCCCACAAATATCCACCGCCCCTGCCATCAGCTCCCGCATCTCACACACACGAGCGCGACTTTTGCACTAGATTTAGCAACTTTCAC